>NC_138306.1:74130000-74175000 GCF_965601325.2 Salmo salar
TGTCTGGAACAACGCTATGAAAATGGAACCTATAAAGATCATGGAGCTTAGAGTCTGCTAAATGACTAAAATGTCAAACATAATGAAATAATGGGATACTCAGTCACCTTGAGATACTCAGTCACCTTGAGATACTCAGTCTGCTAAACCTGGAGTGTGTGTGTGTGTGTGTGTGTGTGTGTGTGTGTGTGTGTGTGTGTGTGTGTGTGTGTGTGTGTGTGTGTGTGTCTGTGTGTGTGTGTGTGTGTCCTAGCGGTCATCCTGTCCATTGTCCAGGGCAGGGATTAGCTGATTGAATTGGAGTTTAGTGACCATTGTCTGATCAACAGGTCACATGGAATGGACATGGCATGTCTCTACACGCAGGCAGGACACACAGATAGAACATGGGATGACATGGCATAAACATGGGAAAACACATGGTATAGACAGACATGGGACAAACATGGGACTGACATAGGACACTCAGATCAGGCTTCACCACCTAAAGTCATTTTTATTGTCATGTGACCATCCAGACGAGGAAAACAATGTCTCTGACCAAAGCCCATTCTAAAGCTCTGACCCAGGAAAATGTCCTGGTACTAAACTACTGTTTGTAAAGGAAACACTAGGCAGTCATCAAGGTCCTTGGAGAGTATGTGTTAACAGATCCTTGGGAACTTTTACAGCTGCACCATCGAGAGCATCCTGACTGGTTGTATCACTGTCTGGTATGGCAACTACACTGCCCTTGACCGGAAGGTCCTTCAGAGGGTGGTGCGGGCAGCCCAGTGCATCACTGGGGGTGAGCTACCATTCATCCAGGACGTACATGCCAGGCCGTGTCTGAGAAAGGCCTGAAAAATTTCAGAAGACTCCAGACACTGTATATAGACTCCTAAACAGCGTCTATCCCCTGGCCATAAATGCCTAACTACTACTGCTTCCCCTCACACCTATGCTGCTGCACAAATGATTATTGATTAGATGTATTACTACCACTATGCTGCTGATCAAATGATTATTGATTGTCATTACCATTAGTATCTATCTTTTTATCCTACTACTGGTCACTATTACTCCTGTTTACATGTATATGTTACCATTAGTATTTATCTATATAGTGTATATAGCTTCCTATCTGTGGTACTGAAACACTGACCCTGTATATAGCTTCCTCTCTGTGGTACTGAAACACTGACCCTGTATATAGCTTCCTATCTGTGGTACTGAAACACTGACCCTGTATATAGCTTCCTCTCTGTGGTACTGAAACACTGACCCTGTATATAGCTTCCTCTCTGTGGTACTGAAACACTGACCCTGTATATAGCTTCCTCTCTGTGGTACTGGCACTGACCCTGTATATAGCTTCCTCTCTGTGGTACTGGCACTGACCATGTATATAGCTTCCTCTCTGTGGTACTGGCACTGACACTGTATATAGCTTCCTCTCTGTGGTACTGACACACTGACCCTGTATATAGCTTCCTCTCTGTGGTACTGGCACTGACACTGTATATAGCTTCCTCTCTGCGGTACTGGCACTGACCCTGTATATAGCTTCCTCTCTGTGGTACTGACACACTGACACTGTATATAGCTTCCTCTCTGTGGTACTGGCACTGACACTGTATATAGCTTCCTCTCTGTGGTACTGACACACTGACACTGTATATAGCTTCCTCTCTGTGGTACTGGCACTGACCATGTATATAGCTTCCTCTCTGTGGTACTGGCACTGACACTGTATATAGCTTCCTCTCTGTGGTACTGACACACTGACACTGTATATAGCTTCCTCTCTGTGGTACTGACACACTGACCATGTATATAGCTTCCTCTCTGTGGTACTGGCACTGACCCTGTATATAGCTTCCTCTCTGTGGTACTGACACACTGACCCTGTATATAGCTTCCTCTCTGTGGTACTGACACACTGACCCTGTATATAGCTTCCTCTCTGTGGTACTGGCACTGACACTGTATATAGCTTCCTCTCTGTGGTACTGGCACTGACCCTGTATATAGCTTCCTCTCTGTGGTACTGACACACTGACACTGTATATAGCTTCCTCTCTGTGGTGCTGACACACTGACAAAGGGAATATAGCTTCCTCTCTGTGGTGCTGACACACTGACACTGTATATAGCTTCCTCTCTGTGGTACTGACACACTGACACTGTATATAGCTTCCTCTCTGTGGTGCTGACACACTGACACTGTATATAGCTTCCTCTCTGTGGTACTGACACACTGACACTGTATATAGCTTCCTCTCTGTGGTACTGGCACTGACACTGTATATAGCTTCCTCTCTGTGGTGCTGACACACTGACACTGTATATAGCTTCCTCTCTGTGGTGCTGACACACTGACACTGTATATAGCTTCCTCTCTGTGGTACTGACACACTGACACTGTATATAGCTTCCTCTCTGTGGTGCTGACACACTGACACTGTATATAGCTTCCTCTCTGTGGTACTGACACACTGACACTGTATATAGCTTCCTCTCTGTGGTACTGGCACTGACACTGTATATAGCTTCCTCTCTGTGGTGCTGACACACTGACACTGTATATAGCTTCCTCTCTGTGGTGCTGACACACTGACACTGTATATAGCTTCCTCTCTGTGGTGCTGACACACTGACACTGTATATAGCTTCCTCTCTGTGGTGCTGACACACTGACACTGTATATAGCTTCCTCTCTGTGGTGCTGACACACTGACACTGTATATAGCTTCCTCTCTGTGGTACTGACACACTGACCCTGTATATAGCTTCCTCTCTGTGGTGCTGACACACTGACACTGTATATAGCTTCCTCTCTGTGGTACTGACACACTGACACTGTATATAGCTTCCTCTCTGTGGTGCTGACACACTGACACTGTATATAGCTTCCTCTCTGTGGTGCTGACACACTGACACTGTATATAGCTTCCTCTCTGTGGTACTGACACACTGACCCTGTATATAGCTTCCTCTCTGTGGTGCTGACACACTGACCCTGTATATAGCTTCCTCTCTGTGGTACTGACACACTGACACTGTATATAGCTTCCTCTCTGTGGTGCTGACACACTGACACTGTATATAGCTTCCTCTCTGTGGTGCTGACACACTGACACTGTATATAGCTTCCTCTCTGTGGTACTGACACACTGACCCTGTATATAGCTTCCTCTCTGTGGTGCTGACACACTGACCCTGTATATAGCTTCCTCTCTGTGGTGCTGACACACTGACCCTGTATATAGCTTCCTCTCTGTGGTACTGACACACTGACCCTGTATATAGCTTCCTCTCTGTGGTGCTGACACACTGACCCTGTATATAGCTTCCTCTCTGTGGTGCTGACACACTGACCCTGTATATAGCTTCCTCTCTGTGGTACTGAAACACTGACCCTGTATATAGCTTCCTCTCTGTGGTGCTGACACACTGACCCTGTATATAGCTTCCTCTCTGTGGTGCTGACACACTGACCCTGTATATAGCTTCCTCTCTGTGGTGCTGACACACTGACCCTGTATATAGCTTCCTCTCTGTGGTGCTGACACACTGACCCTGTATATAGCTTCCTCTCTGTGGTACTGACACACTGACCCTGTATATAGCTTCCTCTCTGTGGTGCTGACACACTGACACTGTATATAGCTTCCTCTCTGTGGTGCTGACACACTGACACTGTATATAGCTTCCTCTCTGTGGTGCTGACACACTGACCCTGTATATAGCTTCCTCTCTGTGGTACTGACACACTGACCCTGTATATAGCTTCCTCTCTGTGGTGCTGACACACTGACACTGTATATAGCTTCCTCTCTGTGGTACTGACACACTGACCCTGTATATAGCTTCCTCTCTGTGGTGCTGACACACTGACCCTGTATATAGCTTCCTCTTTGTGGTGCTGACACACTGACCCTGTATATAGCTTCCTCTCTGTGGTGCTGACACACTGACACTGTATATAGCTTCCTCTCTGTGGTGCTGACACACTGACCGTGTATATCTTCCTCTCTGTGGTGCTGACACACTGACCCTGTATATAGCTTCCTCTTATGTCTTATTTCTCTTGTTTTTTGTGGTTGTTTTTTTAATAGTTCTATTACTATTTTGATATTGAATACAGCACTGTTGGGTAGGGCTTGCAAGTTAAGCACTGTACTTGTCCATGTAACAAACAAAATCAAAAAATAAAAATGTATTTGCAAGTACTGTAACCAATGGAACTTTCTGAACTATAGAATGTCTCAGTGTAATTCAATACATGTAGAGATACGAATAAAATGAAAGTTAAAAAATAAAATAACAACAGTACTCTGCTTAACGGGAGTGACAGCTCAGTGTCAGGGACTAGTACCGGCCTAGAACCTGGTAATGCCACGGGGATGTTGTTGTTTGTGTGTGTGTGTGTGTGTGTGTGTGTGTGTGTGTGCCTGAGTCTCTAGGAAGCATTCTTTTCAAGGGCTTAATCTCCTGAGGAGATGAAGGTTTACAGAGACTTACTCTGTCCACTTCCACTTCCTCTCTGGCAGCTGTTTAGATCAGCTAGTGTTTGACTGACTGACTCTCTGGCTGGACGCACTAATAGCCAGTCCTGCTGCAACGTCAGCTATCCTTTAGTTTCTGCAATGGCCGGGATCGGTCCTTAGTGATTTTACTGCCTTGACTCACCACATGAACCTTTTAGATCTGGGATCCACCTAAAGCTTTTGGAGTTTTCTTGTGAACCGTCAAGGAGGACTAGAGACATATTTCAAGCCAGGACAGGATATTGAACAGGGACCTAAAGGGAATCAGGTGGGACCCACCAGTGACTCGCGACCCACCGGTTTGGGAATCATTCGTTGACTGGACGTCAGGCAGGACCTTGGGCCTCCAGTCCTATCTCTTCTCTCCTCTCTTTCCTTCAGCCCGTGGAGTAACTCAGGATGGAGTGCATAAAGCATATTATAAAGAGCATGGTCTCTGTGAAGGTTTGGGCGTACATCAAGGGCTACTGTAAACGCAACGGGCTGCTGACGCTCTCGGTCATCGCCGTGGTTTCCGGCTGTGTGCTCGGCTTCTCCCTCCGCAGCTTCAACCTTTCCACGCAGGTACGGAGGCGCGCGTGCGCACACACACACACACACACAAACAGATATTGAGCCATGCAACAAGGTTTTGGTTCTAGTGGGCCTAAGGTTTATAGCACTCAGGCATCCTACAGAGAGATGTGATGAGCTCTGGGTCTTAGGCGGGGGTAGTGTTAACACAGAGGGCTCTGGGTCTTAGGCGGGGGTAGTGTTAACACAGAGGGCTCTGGGTCTTAGACGGGGGTAATGATAACACAGAGGGCTTTGGGTTTTAGACAGGGTGATATTGTTAACACAGAGGGCTTTGGGTCTTAGACAGGGTGATAGTGTTAACACAGAGGGCTCTGGGTTTTAGACAGGGTGATATTGTTAACACAGAGGGCTTTGGGTCTTAGACAGGGGGATATTGTTAACACAGAGGGCTCTGGGTTTTAGACAGGGTGATATTGTTAACACAGAGGGCTTTGGGTCTTAGACAGGGTGATAGTGTTAACACAGAGGGCTTTGGGTCTTAGACAGGGTGATAGTGTTAACACAGAGGGCTCTGGGTTTTAGACAGGGTGATATTGTTAACACAGAGGGCTTTGGGTCTTAGACAGGGTGATAGTGTTAACACAGAGGGCTCTGGGTCTTAGACAGGGGTAGTGTTAACACAGAGGGCTCTGGGTCTTAGACAGGGGGTAGTGTTAACACAGAGGGCTTTGGATCTTAGACAGGGGGATATTGTTAACAAAGAGGGCTTTGGGTTTTAGACAGGGTGATATTGTTAACACAGAGGGCTTTGGGTCTTAGACAGAGGGATAGTAAACCACTGAGGGTTTGGTTGAGAGGTCTTACACTGGGATAGTGCAGACAGAGACCAAAGAGATAGTGACCAGCAAGACACTTTCACACCACATAAAACCCTGTCTCAGAAAGCTTGTACCATATTGTTGACATGGGAAACTACTCTGACTGCAGATTGATATCTGATGCATTGAATTCAGAACAGATGCAATGCAACAATATCAACAAAACCCATAACCTGCACATGCCAGTTACACAGTACTGATTCAGATAGCTACAGTAGAGGCTGGACTTCTCAACTGCTCTACCTGGGTCAATAGTAGCCATGGTGATCCAGCCCGTGACATCCACTATTTCAGTAGTGGATTAATGGGTCTTCTAATTTAGCTTCTAATTTTCTGACGCGCTGTTGTAATCTGCATCCGCGCTAACCTCAACCTGCCAACAAATACACAGCATCAAGCATAGCCCAATGGGAAAGCACGTCACCTGAGAATGATTGATTGATTGAACATTATTAGTCATGTAAAATCATGTAACACAATGTAAAACAAAAAATATATAACATACCAGGCACCAGATCAAGAAGTGGGTTTGACTTAGCCTGGTACAATGGAACAAATAGAATAGTCCCTCAAGTTCAAAATTTGCACACCTCATGTATTTTAAAGTATTTGACCTACTGTATGTATTTGCCTCAGGTCTGCCATATACAGCATGTCCCCTGACACAGAGTGTTGTGTGTCTCCCCTTTCCAGGCTAAGATCTACTTCTCGTTCCCTGGAGAACTGCTGATGAGGATGTTGAAGATGCTGATCCTGCCTCTCATCACGTCCAGGTAACACATCATCACTACTGTCTGTTCCCCATGTCCCTACTGCTCTTCTCCCCGGTCTACACCACAACCCATGCTACTTCAATAGAACGCTCTATACATTATAATGGAATAAAATGCTAATCGAATACTCTATGGATTCTAATGGAATACAACACTAAATGAATACTCTAGGAGTTCTAAAGAAACAGAATGCGATCAGAATGCTGTACGAATCCTGATGAAATAGAATGCTATGAATGCTCTATGAGTTCTAACGGAAAATAACGCTGAATGAATACTCTAGGGGTTCTCATTAAATAGAATGCCATCAGAATACTCTCTGAATTCGAATGGAATACAACACTGACTGAATGCTCTATGAATCCTAACTCCGTGGCCAGTCTGATGTCAGGGCTGTCAGCCATGGACACTAAGGCCAGCGGGCGGCTGGGGGTGCTAACCATCACCTACTACCTGTGGACCACCTTCATCGCTGTCATCGTCGGCATCATCCTGGTGCTGGTCATCCACCCTGGTACGGGCACAGAGAAGGACGGGCACAGAGGAGGGTCAGGGCCCGTTATGACGTCTGCTGACGCTCTGCTGGACCTCATCAGGTACATATGCACACAAGCAAGCATTTACCCACACACACACACGCACGCATGCAAACACGCACGGACAGACACACACACACACACACAAATGCGGACATTTGCATATACACATGGTGAGGTATCTTGAGGGGCATACTTGAATAGCATGGCCAACAGACACATTGCCTGTATCAGTAGTTGCTGTATCAGATTCCAGAGTTTTCTGTCTTTAGTCAAGATATTTAGCTCCCACCTTTTCATCCTTAACATCCCTCATGGGACGCGATTCCAGATTTCCACAAGACTCAGACAACAGATTCTGTCTGCTCTGCTAATAGAGACGTTTGAAAGAATCAAATATTTTATATTTGCATCTTCCTGTCGGGGTTTGTGTGGATTAAGCCATAAATAAACCAGCCAATCAGTCAACTTAGTGAACTCCACAGTTTACCTCAGCTAAGTATAAACCATAAAGGTTTTGTAGTGCTGGGATTCATCAAAAGACACGTTGTATAGAAGAGCGCTGCATTATGGAAAAATGCGCCTTGTAAAGGCAATGTTCCTGGCGTTGGTGGATATTGCAGTCACGGTAAACGCTGCGGATGCCAGCTCAAGCGTAAATTACCTTTAAAAGTCAAGAGCAATGGGTTTGTCCACAAAGCGCCTTTGATTGAATCCCCAACCTGGTCATGACATTGTAAGTCGCTCTGGATAAGAGCGTCTGCTAAATGACTTAAATGTAAAATGTAAATGGTCTCAGAGCATTTCGTATTATTCTGACATAAATCCGGGACAGTCCATGTAGTATGATATGTTACGTTTTGTAATGTATGTATTAATTTGTGAATGTCCATCACCCATTTTGTATGATATGCTACGAATACAATTTGTATTATGTGTTACGAATTTGTAAAAAGTATGATGTGTTACGAAATTCTAGCAAGGTGGCTAGGTGGCTAATTTTAGCTAGCTGGCTAACGTTAGCTAGGCTAGGGGTTAAGGTTAGGGTTCAGTTTAGGAGTTAGGTTAAAAGGTTAAGGTTAGGTTTAAGGTTTGAGGAAGGGTTAGCTAAATGGGTTAAGACCCTGCTAGCTAAATAGCCTGCTCATTTTTTTATTACATTTTTTTATTTCACCTTTATTTAACCAGGTAGGCTAGTTGAGAACAAGTTCTCATTTACAACTGCGACCTGGCCAAGATAAAGCAAAGCAGTGTGACACAGACAACAACACAGAGTTACACATGGAGTAAACAATAAACAAGCCAATAACACAATAAACAAGTCAATGACACAGTAGAAAAAAAGAAAGTCTATATACAGTGTGTGCAAAAGGCATGAGGAGGTAGGCAATAAATAGGCCATAGGAGCGAATAATTACAATTTAGCAGATTAACACTGGAGTGATAAATGAGCATATGGTGATGTGCAAGTAGAAATACTGGTGTGCAAAAGAGCAGAAAAGTAAATAAAATAAAAACAGTATGGTAGATTGGGTGGGCAATTTACAGATGGACTATGTACAGCTGTAGCGATCAGTTAGCAGCTCAGGTAGCTGATGTTTAAAGTTGATGAGGGAAATAAAAGTCTCCTAATACTGACTCTTCAAGGAATCAGATATTTTCTTTTTCTCTTCCGGATCTCTAGCAGTGTTGTGGTTCTGTGTGGATTTAATAATCTTAAACCAGTGAACCAGTACAGAACCAGTGAACTCCAGCCCACCCCAGTCCCCTTAGTACAGCTAAATACAGCTACCTTGGAAGTAGGGGTCTTTAGGTCGTAAATAGCATTTAAAACAACAACACCAGTACAAGGTCCTTTAGCTCATGTCGGTTGAGGAATTTGCACGTTTGGGACTATTCTATTGGTTCTATTGTTCACATTCACTTCTGAAACAAGTCAACACTCCAGCGGGCCATGTTAATAATAGCCATCATTAGGGGAGAGTGGGCTGAGTTGAGCAATTTTTTACATTCAGTATCACTCAGTTTAGGGAAATAGAGTATTATCTCTAACAAAGATACTGTATCTACATATATTTCAGCATGTATCCCTGGAAAAACCAAAAAAAATGGTCTCTTGGCACAACTTACCCTGGGTATGGGGTAAGTTGAGCCGTGGGACAGGGTAAGTTAAGCCGCCTACGCATTTCTCTACTGAATTAAATGTTACCACTACTTTTTTTTAAACTATGTCTATCTTTATTTCCCAAACACAATTCAACACAATCACTTTTTGTATTTTAATAATTTTAAGCATCTTTTAACACAGGCTGAACACCTAATTAACACTGTACTTTTAAAAACTCTTTTAACATAGACCAGGCCCTGTTGTTACCTCATATCCCAGCAATAATGCCTTCCATTACGCCTGGGAAGACAACACTTCAATTTGCTCAACTTGCCATGGCTCAACCATTGGCTCGACATACCCCAAGGCAAACATTTTGACTATATTAGCCCACACAGCTACAAGGATGCACTTTCATGCTAGGTTCAGGAACTCATATTGAAGCTTATAGAGACCCCAATAATTTAAAAAAATGATCTACTTTGGTTTAGATACAAGCATCATGGAACCTCTAACACAATAAATTCATTTGACTTAGTGAAAATCCATTTTTTGGACCTAACTTTCTTACCACTTTTTCCATGTGGTTTCTTCCTTCACAAACTCCATAAAAGCATGACCTCTTCCTAAATATTTGGTGAAATTATACATTTGGTGTATGGTTTCCAAGATACAAGGGTGGCTCGACTTACCCCTTTGGCTCAACTTACCCCGGTGACGACCAAGTCTCTATCTTCTCAGAACACCGTGTCCTAAATGCTTTACCCAGAACACACTGCAGGGCGGTCGAGGACCGGCAGTGGCTTAGGCCCTCCGTGTGAAGAATCCTCCAAAGCCCAGAGGATTATGGGTATTTTTAGTGAAAGCTGTGTACGGGCAGGCGGATGTAGGCTGTATGGCTGTCAGAGGTGCTTTAGGTCATTTGTCACACATCTGATAGGCTGACAGGCCCTGGGGCAGTGACCTTAACATGATCCTTTATGAATACACCAGGACTCCTAATGATGAGGACTCTTAACCACCAACACAGGCAACCAGCCTGGTGATGTTACCACGTTGTGACATCATTCTTACAGCTTTATTATTTCGACACACTAATGAGGAAGACTGCAGAACAGCTGAAACATACTGACGGAGCAAGAGAATACGAGACCAACTATGAAGAGAAGTCTTTTGGTCAACAACGACCCTAGTCAGAGCAACGACTTTGGCTTTTGGGAAATGTAACCTTTCGGTTTCCTTGTGTCTGTCTACAAGTTTTGTGGTTTGGTTGAGAGCTTAAAGGGATACCTCTGGATTTTGGCAATGAGGCCCCTTATCTACTTCCCCGGAGTCAGACGAACTCATGGATACCATTTTTATGTCTCTGTGTCTAGTATGAAGGAAGTTAGAGGTAGTTTCACGAGCCAATGCTAACTAGCATTAGCACAATGACTGGAAGTCTGTGAGTATCTGCCAGCATGCTCTCTGTCCAGGGTCTTGTTAAGTCTTTCTGAGACAGAACACCTCTTGGCTTCTGGCACGACCAGGAGAAATTCACCCTACTCAGGATAAAATTGAGACGATAACAGAAAGCAGATACCCCAACCTTCTGACATGTTATATGCTCAGTGTGACTTCAGGACAGGGCTACCGGAACACAGGGTCAGCAGAATAGAATAGACTGTCCACCTGAAGGTAGAGATTTCACCCAAGTAATCGGAACAAATCATATATGGCAATATAACATCGCACATCATATAAACAGTTTTATTATCACCCCATTACTCAGGGAATAACTCCAATCATATCCAATAATGTTGTAGACTTTATAGTTAACATGTTATTTTCCCTTTGACAGGAACATGATTCCCTCCAATCTGATAGAGGCAACCTTTCAACAGTACCGTACAGACCTGGTGCCCATAGTGGCCTCCAGTTTGGTGGAGTCCCAGGCCAACTATGTCTACGTGATGCCCGACCACAACAACCCTCAGCTGGGCCACCCTGTCTTCCTGGAGATCACCCCAGCTCCAGACATCAAGTACAAGATCGTGCCTGGCCACAGCTCTGGCATGAACGTACTGGGGATTGTCATCTTCTCTGCTACTATGGGTGAGACACACACACACACACACACCCGTACAGTATGCATGAATGAACACACACAAATGACGTACTGGATACACGAGAACACACACACACACACACACACACACACACCCTTCCAATCACGCCTGCTTCTGACCCTGTGTGTTTTCTCTGTGCAGGCCTGCTCCTGGGGAAGATGGGCGAGAGAGGCGCTCCATTGGTCAATGTGTGTCAGTGTGTCAACGAGTGTGTTATGAAGATCATCAACGCTGCCATGTGGTGAGTTGTTGAGACACACACACAGCAAAGTCACCTGTCTGAACTCTCCTTCACATGTAAAGGTCTGGTAACCCTGATCTGGCTAGATTGAGAATGGGAGGATTCATTTAGATTGAGATTAGAAGTGGATCTCACCAACACATCTTCCTCCCTCCCTCCTCCCCCTAGACCTTAGTCATTAGCTCAGTATATGTCTGCATTTCAGGTGTGGCAGGTCATCAAGGTGAGCCAGGTCAACCCAAAGCTGCTTTAGTTCTTAGGAAGCCCAAAACACAGGTGGCATGACAACGCCTGGTGGACAGAGATAGAATCACAAGGGCCCATTGCTTGCTTGCCTCGTTTATTTTGAGGTATTTATAATTTATAGATCTTTTTCCAGGTATTTCCCTTTCGGCATTGTGTTCCTGGTAGCAGGGAAGATCCTGGACATGCATGACCCCGCCCACCTGGGAGAGAAGCTGGGGATGTACTTTATCACAGTGTTAGCCGGCCTGTTTGTCCACGGACTCATCCTGCTGCCGCTCTTCTACTTTGTAATCACACGCAAAAACCCCTTCACCTACATCAGAGGCCTGCTACAGGCTCTGGTCATCGCCCTGGCAACCTCCTCCAGTTCCGCCACCCTGCCCATCACCATGAAGTGTCTGTTGGAGAACTGTGGAGTGGACAGACAGATCGCCAGGTTTGTCCTTCCAGTGGGAGCCACCATCAACATGGACGGGACAGCCCTCTACGAGGCCGTGGCAGCCATTTTTATCGCTCAGGTCAACGAGTACGAACTGGACTTTGGTCAGCTGGTCACCATCAGGTCAGGACTGTCTACACAAGCGCTCTCTCTGTCTCTCACACACACACACACACTCTTAGTTACTTTCTATCACAGCAACCACACACACACACACACACACCCTGACCCTGCGTTTGTCTCTTCAGTATCACAGCGACAGCGGCCAGTATCGGGGCTGCTGGGATTCCGCAGGCGGGCCTGGTTACCATGGTGATCGTCTTGACCTCTGTGGGGCTTCCGCCCGCTGACATCACACTGATCGTGGCCATCGACTGGGTCCTGTAAGTGTCTGACCGTGAGAGTGTTGGTGGACTGAGTCCTGTGAGCATCTGACAGAAACCCGCCATAGATACTTTAAACAGTAAATCTAAGTTCCCTGTGTTGGTTGTGTCTGGCAGGGATCGTTTCCGGACCATGATCAATGTGTTGGGAGATGCCCTGGCTGCAGGCATCATGTGTCACCTCTGTAAGAAGGACTTTGAGAGGAGGGAGTCAAACGCTAACTCTGGCCGGGTAACAACTATATACTACCTTTACACTGACCCCAGCCCTAACCCCTCTACAATACAACTATATACTAACTTTACACTGACCCCAGCCCTAACCCCTCTACAATACAACTATATACCACCTTTACACTGACCCCAGCCCTAACCCCTCTACAATACAACTATATACCACCTTTACACTGACCCCAGCCCTAACCCCTCTACAATACAACTATATACTACCTTTACACTGACCCCAGCCCTAACCCCTCTACAATACAACTATATACTACCTTTACACTGACCCCAGCCCTAACCCCTCTACAATACAACTATATACCACCTTTACACTGACCCCAGCCCTAACCCCTCTACAATACAACTATATACCACCTTTACACTGACCCCAGCCCTAACCCCTCTACAATACAACTATATACCACACTGACCCCAGTCCTAACCCCTCTACAATACAGCTACATACCACCTTTACACTGACCCCATCCCTAACCCCTCTACAATACAACTATATACCACCTTTACACTGACCCCAGCCCTAACCCCTCTACAATACAACTATATACCACCTTTACACTGACCCCAGCCCTAACCCCTCTACAATACAACTATATACCACACTGACCCCAGTCCTAACCCCTCTACAATACAGCTACATACCACCTTTACACTGACCCCATCCCTAACCCCTCTACAATACAACTATATACCACCTTTACACTGACCCCAGCCCTAACCCCTCTACAATACAACTATATACCACCTTTACACTGACCCCAGCCCTAACCCCTCTACAATACAACTATATACCACACTGACCCCAGTCCTAACCCCTCTACAATACAGCTACATACCACCTTTACACTGACCCCAGCCCTAACCCCTCTACAATACAACTACATACCACCTTTACACTGACCCCACCCCTAACCCCTCTACAATACAGCTATATACCACCTTTACACTGACCCCAGTCCTAACCCCTCTACAATACAACTACATACCACCTTTACACTGACCCCACCCCTAACCCCTCTACAATACAGCTATATACCACCTTTACACTGACCCCAGTCCTAACCCCTCTACAATACAGCTACATACCACCTTTACACTGACCCCAGCCCTAACCCCTCTACAATACAACTATATACCACCTTTACACTGACCCCAGCCCTAACCCCTCTACAATACAACTATATACCACCTTTACACTGACCCCAGCCCTAACCCCTCTACAATACAACTATATACCACACTGACCCCAGTCCTAACCCCTCTACAATACAGCTACATACCACCTTTACACTGACCCCATCCCTAACCCCTCTACAATACAACTATATACCACCTTTACACTGACCCCAGCCCTAACCCCTCTACAATACAACTATATACCACCTTTACACTGACCCCAGCCCTAACCCCTCTACAATACAACTATATACCACACTGACCCCAGTCCTAACCCCTCTACAATACAGCTACATACCACCTTTACACTGACCCCAGCCCTAACCCCTCTACAATACAACTACATACCACCTTTACACTGACCCCACCCCTAACCCCTCTACAATACAGCTATATACCACCTTTACACTGACCCCAGTCCTAACCCCTCTACAATACAACTACATACCACCTTTACACTGACCCCACCCCTAACCCCTCTACAATACAGCTATATACCACCTTTACACTGACCCCAGTCCTAACCCCTCTACAATACAGCTACATACCACCTTTACACTGACCCCAGCCCTAACCCCTCTACAATACAGCTACATACCACCTTTACACTGACCCCAGCCCTAACCCCTCTACAATACAACTACATACCACCTTTACACTGACCCCAGCCCTAACCCCTCTACAATACAACTATATACTACCTTTACACTGACCCCAGTCCTAACCCCTCTACAATACAACTATATACCACCTTTACACTGACCCCAGCCCTAACCCCTCTACAATACAACTATATACCACACTGACCCCAGCCCTAACCCCTCTACAATACAGCTACATACCACCTTTACACTGACCCCAGCCCTAACCCCTCTACAATACAACTATATACCACCTTTACACTGACCCCAGCCCTAACCCCTCTACAATACAACTATATACCACACTGACCCCAGTCCTAACCCCTCTACAATACAGCTACATACCACCTTTACACTGACCCCAGCCCTAACCCCTCTACAATACAACTACATACCACCTTTACACTGACCCCACCCCTAACCCCTCTACAATACAGCTATATACCACCTTTACACTGACCCCAGTCCTAACCCCTCTACAATACAACTACATACCACCTTTACACTGACCCCACCCCTAACCCCTCTACAATACAGCTATATACCACCTTTACACTGACCCCAGTCCTAACCCCTCTACAATACAGCTACATACCACCTTTACACTGACCCCAGCCCTAACCCCTCTACAATACAGCTACATACCACCTTTACACTGACCCCAGCCCTAACCCCTCTACAATACAACTACATACCACCTTTACACTGACCCCAGCCCTAACCCCTCTACAATACAACTATATACTACCTTTACACTGACCCCAGCCCTAACCCCTCTACAATACAACTATATACCACCTTTGCACTGACCCCAGCCCTAACCCCTCTACAATACAACTACATACCACCTTTACACTGACCCCAGCCCTAACCCCTCTACAATACAACTATATACCACCTTTACACTGACCCCAGCCCTAACCCCTCTACAATACAACTATATACCACACTCATCCCAGCCCTAACCCCTCTACAATACAACTATATACCACCTTTACACTGACCCCAGCCCTAACCCCTCTACAATACAACTATATACCACCTTTACACCCTCCCCAGCCCTAACCCCTCTACAAATCAACTATATACCAACTTTACACTGACCCCAGCCCTAACCCCTCTACAAATCAGCTATATACCACCTTTACACTGACCCCAGCCCTAACCCCTCTACAAATGAACTATATAATACCAGGTTTAAGTGTGTTTGAATCTGCTCTTTGACTAACTGTGTTCTCTCTCTCTCTCTCTCTGTGTGTGTGTGTGTGTGTGTTTTGTGCAGAGGGACACAGTGATCTCCTTCGGTGGCCAGAGTGTCCAGAGTTGTACCCTGTCAGAGGCTCCTCTCATGGACTATGCCCATCGCTGTGACTATGTCTACGAGGTGGAAGGTGACTGTGTCACAGAGAAATCTGGCCCCAGTTACAACCTGTGTCAGGTTTAGGAGAAACCCGTTCCCTGTTACAACCTGTGACCTTTGTTACAAAGAAACCGGTCCCCGGCTGCAACCTGTATCACAGAGAAACCGGTCCCCTTCTACATTCAGTGTCACAAACAAACCCGTCCCTGCTACAACCTGCGTCACAGACAAACTCTGTTTGGTCTGAGACACTTTCACTGGACAGACAGCAGGGGGCACTGCCCGCCTTCAACAGAGACCTTTCTATTTACATGAATATACATAGTTGTCCTGATATCAATGGCTTTGGACTGGGGAATTACAATGGGACTGGGAAACAACCCTGCACTGAAAGAGTTTGCACTTTTCTGATGTGCATTTATCAACAGTTGACTATAATGTCTTCATAATGTTCTCTGATGGATCAGTTGATGGCTGATGGTGTGCTCACACCACTAAGTCACTTTGGTTAGTGTCTGGTAAATGTTCAACTTTTTACTGTCTGATGATCACACCTGTGCCATGATGAGGAAGCAGGTTTTCCTCGTCGTTTTGTGACTGGCTATCTAGGCTACTGTAATCTACCAGTGACATGTTTTAGCGCAGGAGTATTCAACTCTTACCCTATGAGGTCCAGAGCCAGCTGGTTTTCTGTTCTAGCTGCTAATTAATTACACCCACCTGGTGTCCCAAGTCTAAATCAGTCCCTGATTAGAGGGGAACAATGAAAAAAATGTGGAACTAACTTCGAGGTCCAGAGTTGAGTTTGAGGGTTCTAGAGATATATAACGGTAGTTTAACACAACTGTGAGTGTCAATATTGTTTATTTAGTAATCATTTTTTTTATATGGTTTAAACTTAAATGTTGCACTTGCACATTTTTCATTTTTATTTTGCAGTTAGGTTTTGGAGTTGCCTTAAAATGTTATCAATAACCGGTCACCGTTGCTGAGAATGTTGCAACCATGAAAGTGCTGAAATGGATAGAACTTTATTCTGAAAATGAGTTTAAATATAGTCAGTGACTAGGGGTAAAACCTCTCATCGCTACCTCTGTCAACTGAATTCTAACAAATACAGAATGGATAACTGACATTTCAATGTCTTATTGGTAGATTTACAGTAGATTTCACTGTGATGTACATCTTTGAACACCTAGGATCTTGAAGAAACTTCTCCGAATTTTTTTTAGACAAATGAAAATTATTTGTGTACATGCAAGATATTTGTCTTGTACATTGTTATTTTCTAATCAACTTTGAAGTGTAACGATTTGAGCATAACTTTTTCCCCCACCCCTTCCTCACAGTACACACAATAAGCCAAAAGGACGATTCTGTTCAGCTTTATAAAGCGTTCAGATATTTTATTCAAAGTAATTGTGTGTTAGACAGGTTCTGAACAGGCCTTCTTTCAAAACCAAACAGGAAATCAAAATGAATCCATTAAAAAAGTCAAAACGAACACACTCCAACAAGAAGAATTTACAAACATGTAAAACTACATACATGTCAAATAAATGACATCTTTGTGCCTCCACTGCTGTTGCCACGTTCTTCCATCTCTCCCACATAAATTAAGGCTAAAAACAGAGGTTAATCATAATCTAGTTATTCCAGTAACCTCACTAGCATTTCAACATAGTAGCACTCTGAGAAGCTAGCAAAGCAAGAGATGATTAGTAGAACTCAATAGAAAAATAATAACAAAAGGATGAGAACAAAACGTCAAGCAAGTGAACCACTCCCCCTCTAGTGCTGTTTCTGGTTCAGAATAACCACTCCCCCTCTAGTGCTGTTTCTGGTTCAGAATAACCACTCCCCCTCTAGTGCTGTTTCTGGTTCAGAATAACCACTCCCCCTCTAGTGCTGTTTCTGGTTCAGAATAACCACTCCCCCTCTAGTGCTGTTTCTGGTTCAGAATAACCACTCCCCCTCTAGTGCTGTTTCTGGTTCAGAATAACCACTCCCCCTCTAGTGCTGTTTCTGGTTCAGAATAACCACTCCCCCTCTAGTGCTGTTTCTGGTTCAGAATAACCACTCCCCCTCTAGTGCTGTTTCTGGTTCAGAATAACCACTCCCCCTCTAGTGCTGTTTCTGGTTCAGAATAACCACTCCCCCTCTAGTGCTGTTTCTGGTTCAGAATAACCACTCCCCCTCTAGTGCTGTTTCTGGTTCAGAATAACCACTCCCCCTCTAGTGCTGTTTCTGGTTCAGAATAACCACTCCCCCTCTAGTGCTGTTTCTGGTTCAGAATAACCACTCCCCCTCTAGTGCTGTTTCTGGTTCAGAATAACCACTCCCCCTCTAGTGCTGTTTCTGGTTCAGAATAACCACTCCCCCTCTAGTGCTGTTTCCGGTTCAGAATAACCACTCCCCCTCTAGTGCTGTTTCCGGTTCAGAATAACCACTCCCCCTCTAGTGCTGTTTCCGGTTCAGAATAACCACTCCCCCTCTAGTGCTGTTTCCGGTTCAGAATAACCACTCCCCCTCTAGTGCTGTTTCCGGTTCAGAATAACCACTCCCCCTCTAGTGCTGTTTCTGGTTCAGAATAACCACTCCCCCTCTAGTGCTGTTTCTGGTTCAGAATAACCACTCCCCCTCTAGTGCTGTTTCTGGTTCAGAATAACCACTCCCCCTCTAGTGCTGTTTCTGGTTCAGAATAACCACTCCCCCTCTAGTGCTGTTTCTGGTTCAGAATAACCACTCCCCCTCTAGTGCTGTTTCTGGTTCAGAATAACCACTCCCCCTCTAGTGCTGTTTCTGGTTCAGAATAACCACTCCCCCTCTAGTGCTGTTTCTGGTTCAGAATAACCACTCCCCCTCTAGTGCTGTTTCTGGTTCAGAATAACCACTCCCCCTCTAGTGCTGTTTCTGGTTCAGAATAACCACTCCCCCTCTAGTGCTGTTTCTGGTTCAGAATAACCACTCCCCCTCTAGTGCTGTTTCTGGTTCAGAATAACCACTCCCCCTCTAGTGCTGTTTCTGGTTCAGAATAACCACTCCCCCTCTAGTGCTGTTTCTGGTTCAGAATAACCACTCCCCCTCTAGTGCTGTTTCTGGTTCAGAATAACCACTCCCCCTCTAGTGCTGTTTCTGGTTCAGAATAACCACTCCCCCTCTAGTGCTGTTTCTGGTTCAGAATAACCACTCCCCCTCTAGTGCTGTTTCTGGTTCAGAATAACCACTCCCCCTCTAGTGCTGTTTCTGGTTCAGAATAACCACTCCCCCTCTAGTGCTGTTTCTGGTTCAGAATAACCACTCCCCCTCTAGTGCTGTTTCTGGTTCAGAATAACCACTCCCCCTCTAGTGCTGTTTCTGGTTCAGAATAACCACTCCCCCTCTAGTGCTGTTTCTGGTTCAGAATAACCACTCCCCCTCTAGTGCTGTTTCTGGTTCAGAATAACCACTCCCCCTCTAGTGCTGTTTCTGGTTCAGAATAACCACTCCCCCTCTAGTGCTGTTTCTGGTTCAGAATAACCACTCCCCCTCTAGTGCTGTTTCTGGTTCAGAATAACCACTCCCCCTCTAGTGCTGTTTCTGGTTCAGAATAACCACTCCCCCTCTAGTGCTGTTTCTGGTTCAGAATAACCACTCCCCCTCTAGTGCTGTTTCTGGTTCAGAATAACCACTCCCCCTCTAGTGCTGTTTCTGGTTCAGAATAACCACTCCCCCTCTAGTGCTGTTTCTGGTTCAGAATAACCACTCCCCCTCTAGTGCTGTTTCTGGTTCAGAATAACCACTCCCCCTCTAGTGCTGTTTCTGGTTCAGAATAACCACTCCCCCTCTAGTGCTGTTTCTGGTTCAGAATAACCACTCCCCCTCTAGTGCTGTTTCTGGTTCAGAATAACCACTCCCCCTCTAGTGCTGTTTCTGGTTCAGAATAACCACTCCCCCTCTAGTGCTGTTTCTGGTTCAGAATAACCACTCCCCCTCTAGTGCTGTTTCTGGTTCAGAATAACCACTCCCCCTCTAGTGCTGTTTCTGGTTCAGAATAACCACTCCCCCTCTAGTGCTGTTTCTGGTTCAGAATAACCACTCCCCCTCTAGTGCTGTTTCTGGTTCAGAATAACCACTCCCCCTCTAGTGCTGTTTCTGGTTCAGAATAACCACTCCCCCTCTAGTGCTGTTTCTGGTTCAGAATAACCACTCCCCCTCTAGTGCTGTTTCTGGTTCAGAATAACCACTCCCCCTCTAGTGCTGTTTCTGGTTCAGAATAACCACTCCCCCTCTAGTGCTGTTTCTGGTTCAGAATAACCACTCCCCCTCTAGTGCTGTTTCCTGGTTCAGAATAACCACTCCCCCTCTAGTGCTGTTTCTGGTTCAGAATAACCACTCCCCCTCTAGTGCTGTTTCTGGTTCAGAATAACCACTCCCCCTCTAGTGCTGTTTCTGGTTCAGAATAACCACTCCCCCTCTAGTGCTGTTTCTGGTTCAGAATAACCACTCCCCCTCTAGTGCTGTTTCTGGTTCAGAATAACCACTCCCCCTCTAGTGCTGTTTCTGGTTCAGAATAACCACTCCCCCTCTAGTGCTGTTTCTGGTTCAGAATAACCACTCCCCCTCTAGTGCTGTTTCTGGTTCAGAATAACCACTCCCCCTCTAGTGCTGTTTCTGGTTCAGAATAACCACTCCCCCTCTAGTGCTGTTTCTGGTTCAGAATAACCACTCCCCCTCTAGTGCTGTTTCTGGTTCAGAATAACCACTCCCCCTCTAGTGCTGTTTCTGGTTCAGAATAACCACTCCCCCTCTAGTGCTGTTTCCGGTTCAGAATAACCACTCCCCCTCTAGTGCTGTTTCCGGTTCAGAATAACCACTCCCCCTCTAGTGCTGTTTCCGGTTCAGAATAACCACTCCCCCTCTAGTGCTGTTTCCGGTTCAGAATAACCACTCCCCCTCTAGTGCTGTTTCCGGTTCAGAATAACCACTCCCCCTCTAGTGCTGTTTCTGGTTCAGAATAACCACTCCCCCTCTAGTGCTGTTTCTGGTTCAGAATAACCACTCCCCCTCTAGTGCTGTTTCTGGTTCAGAATAACCACTCCCCCTCTAGTGCTGTTTCTGGTTCAGAATAACCACTCCCCCTCTAGTGCTGTTTCTGGTTCAGAATAACCACTCCCCCTCTAGTGCTGTTTCTGGTTCAGAATAACCACTCCCCCTCTAGTGCTGTTTCTGGTTCAGAATAACCACTCCCCCTCTAGTGCTGTTTCTGGTTCAGAATAACCACTCCCCCTCTAGTGCTGTTTCTGGTTCAGAATAACCACTCCCCCTCTAGTGCTGTTTCTGGTTCAGAATAACCACTCCCCCTCTAGTGCTGTTTCTGGTTCAGAATAACCACTCCCCCTCTAGTGCTGTTTCTGGTTCAGAATAACCACTCCCCCTCTAGTGCTGTTTCTGGTTCAGAATAACCACTCCCCCTCTAGTGCTGTTTCTGGTTCAGAATAACCACTCCCCCTCTAGTGCTGTTTCTGGTTCAGAATAACCACTCCCCCTCTAGTGCTGTTTCTGGTTCAGAATAACCACTCCCCCTCTAGTGCTGTTTCTGGTTCAGAATAACCACTCCCCCTCTAGTGCTGTTTCTGGTTCAGAATAACCACTCCCCCTCTAGTGCTGTTTCTGGTTCAGAATAACCACTCCCCCTCTAGTGCTGTTTCCGGTTCAGAATAACCACTCCCCCTCTAGTGCTGTTTCCGGTTCAGAATAACCACTCCCCCTCTAGTGCTGTTTCTGGTTCAGAATAACCACTCCCCCTCTAGTGCTGTTTCTGGTTCAGAATAACCACTCCCCCTCTAGTGCTGTTTCTGGTTCAGAATAACCACTCCCCCTCTAGTGCTGTTTCCGGTTCAGAATAACCACTCCCCCTCTAGTGCTGTTTCTGGTTCAGAATAACCACTCCCCCTCTAGTGCCGTTTCTGGTTCAGAATAACCACTCCCCCTCTAGTGCTGTTTCTGGTTCAGAATAACCACTCTAGTACCGTTTCTGGTCCAGATTTTTTTTTAAAGACCCACACATATTGCATGCACTCTGTTCAGGACTGTTCCGTGAGATATTTCAACGTTCTCCTTAAAAACAATAGTGACTAACTTGAGGCGTACATAGAGGATATTCCTGTGACAGGAGCGGTATTTTTTTTCTAACTTGAGATCTACATAGAGGATATTCCTGTGACAGGAGCGGTATTTTTTTTCTAACTTGAGATCTACATAGAGGATATTCCTGTGACAGGAGCGGTATTTTTTTTCTAACTTGAGCTCTACATAGAGGATATTCCTGTGACAGGAGCGGTATTTTTTTTCTAACTTGAGATCTACATAGAGGATATTCCTGTGACAGGAGCGGTATTTTTTTTCTAACTTGAGGCCTACATAGAGGATATTCCTGTGACAGGAGCGGTATTTTTTTTCTAACTTGAGGCGTACATAGAGGATATTCCTGTGACAGGAGCGGTATTTTTTTGTCCACATGTGGAAACTAGTAAGGCTTTACAGATCTGAAGACAGATCACAATACATTTAGAGAGAATTATACAGTCTGGTTTCTAGGCTGTTCCCAGATGAAGCCTACTCCTGGACATAAAATCATGCTCAATGGAGAATCTCTATTGAAAGTCCAGGAGACAAGCCCCTCATTTTCTAAAACAAGTGTCACCCATTATGGTGAAGGTTAGGACTGTGTAAGGGTAAACTGCTCCTAGATCTGCTGCAGCAGGAAAACTAACTAATGCCAGTTCTCTGATCCTGTGTTGTGGTGCTGTTGTAGTCAGTTATTTTCTCTCCAACAGACTACATTCTCAAACCTACATAGAAAAGGCCTTGCTGATGAAAAGTGCACAACCAAGATGTTAAAAACAGATGTAGGAATATTCGCTTGATGTCAAACCAACCGCCAGTCTTCTTCCCGATTACAGAGTCCTCTTATTAAGTCTAAAAACATCACTTGAATATGCCTGGGTTTAGCTTTTTTTTTACCCAAGCTTTTAGGTTATTGCACATTTCTAAAAAATGGCACAGTTTCTCAGGGTGACTGTGTTTGTTGGCTGCAAGGCAGATCAAAGAAGGTCCATAAGTGACAAACCGCCTCCTGCAGTGCCTGTATTAGAACAGACTCCTTATGAGTTCATCAGTAACTCCTAGATCCTATTAACATGAAACAAGACTGTTTCAGTACCTCCACTGGAGGACTCCCATCTTTGAAACCTTGAAAGCCCTCTGCCTCATGTTTCACACATAGGCTTGAATGAAAATAAGGCCAATGTCTGAGGTGTTTTACACTGGAGACCGCATCCTCTTGGCCTTCAGACCATCTTAGAGTCTAGCTAAACCTTATGTTGACCATTTAAACATCCTGTAATATCTCAATGGGAATGGGGTGAGTAGTGTCATACTGTAGTATCATCCTATTAGCAGTCTGGTGTCTGTAGCTTCAACACTAAACAGAAAACCCCAAAGAAAAACCCCAAACCAAATCTGAAGAAATGAAAGAAACTGAAACAAAACCAAAATGTTGAGTCAAATCTAAATAAAATTTAATGATTGCATATGCAAAGTAAAACAAAACAAATCTATAGCAACAAAAATAAATCAAAGGTCATAAATTCTTCTTTAGCTCGAGATGAAATAAACTCTTCCAACTCTCCCATCAGTAATCTACGCTTCGACGAAAAAAGAAAAGTTAGTCTCTTTCATAAAGAAAATTCAAGAAAATCATCAAAAAAATAGACAACTTTTTTTTTTTTTATGCAAAAAAAGCAAACTGGATGAGAGAGAGAGGAGTGTTGCTCCTCTTTGTGTTAGATTCAGCCTTCGTACCGGTTGTTCAGACGTCCAAACTATTACTGGTGGGGGGAAATGAGTTATAACGGTAAACATCTTCCCTATTCACAAATGCTTCTCAGAGGACTGAATGCTGATCTAGGATCGACAAGGCCAAACTGATCCTAGATCAGCATGTGAATACGGGCCCTGGGGCAGTTAGAGCATATCCTTCCATTTCTTTGGTCCTTCTTAAACACTTTCCTACTTTAAAATCTCCAGACCTTTTTACATGGCCTCTCAGAGATTCAACATTTAAAAGACTCCCAAAAACGGGACACACGCTGCTATGTAATGGTAGCATCCAGTACCTAACTTGCTGTGTATAAAACTGATTCTGCAAGGTGAGAGAAGATCAATGTATGGTTTACATCAAAACGGCTGACATTATACAATAAGGATTTTAAAAAGTGCTTTTCTTTTAGAATGGCTGGAGACAGTGGATGGCTTGACAGGGTGTGCGGGTGGTAACTTAAGGCATCTATTTCTACACTGGAACCAGCGTCTAAGACAGCATGCTTCCTCCTACAGTGGGAGACTAGACGTATGAATGTAGCGCATCCTTCTCCAAGTCCCTACCGTGGTCCTACCATTCATATGGCACATAGTGACATTAGTATAGTCTCACAGGAAAAACTATCTAGTCTTGAATTGTGAAATTGGTGGCCATATTAGGATGGACATTGATAACTGGGTTTGGAACATCCCAAAGCATGAGTAAAAAAAAAACTAGAGAAATATCAAACTCAGCCTAGACTCTGTTAGACTAGTACAAAGATGCAGAGTGAGAATGGGCTTAGTGAGATAACACTAAAAACAAGTTTGTTTGTCAAACTGAGGCAATTTACCCTCCATATTAGAAGCATGACGTGAGGTTTCTCTCCTCCCTCTATCCCCCCCCCCCAACTCTTTCTCTCTACTTGTGGCCTTTGCTCGTCTTGAACGACACCTGTAGGATCTTGTCCCCGAGGCGGTAACCGTTGAGGCTGCCGATCGCCATGGCGGCCTCCTCGTAGTTCGTCATGGTAACAAAGCCGAAGCCTTTGCACTTGTTGGTGTTGAAGTCGCGGATGACCTTGACGTTGGTGACGGCGCCGAAGGGCCCGAACATCTGCCACAGGATGCCCTCGTCGGCGTCCTGGCCCAGGTTGTAGATGAAGATGCACCAGCCAGAGGTGGCGTTCCCCGGCAGACTCACCCCAGACATACCGCTCATATGGTCCACAGACATCGGAGAAAACCTGGGGGAGGACAGAGGGGGCTAGGGTTACCACTGTCTCTCTTCACACTCATTTTAGAGAACCTGAGAGGGAACAACGCTTCAGTGTGTGTGTGTTACCTGAATCTCTGAGCCTGGTGGTGAACTGGCCCTCCAAAGCGTCGTCCCTGGTTGTGGTAGAGCTGAGATATGAGCTGAGTGTTCTTGGCCTGGTTGGGGCTGGCAGCAAACTTCACTGTGATTGGCTCAGCGGATCCGGGGGGTTTCTGTCCGTTCAGGTCTTTAATGGCGTCCTCGGCCTCCGCTCGCTTGTCAAACCGGATGAACGCCACCCCCCGAGACAGGCCTGGGAACAGAAACGAACAGGATAGGTTCAGCTGATAGACAGATGAACACAGCGAGGCCTGGTTCTAGAGTGTGTGTCTGTGTGGTCCTACCCGAGGCCTGGTCGACCAGCACCCGGGAGTTGATGATGCGTCCGTAGCGAGCGAACATGTCCTCCACGTCTTTCTGGGTCATGGTCTTGGGCAGGCCACTGATGTACAGGTTGGCGTCTTTAATGGTGTCAGAGCTCGGCCGCGCATATGAAACCTAACACCAGAGGTCAGCACATAGCACATTAAACGCCACTGACAATATCCTCAGCAGTACACACAACCCTGAATTATATCTAGCCAGAAATGAGAAATTACTTTGAAATAAAAAGTGGATGTTGGAAGGTTGTTTTTATTATGTTTGTATATTTTTTATCCTGGCAAATCAATGTTTCGTAATTGCCCTATGTTTTGAATTTACAAAAACCTGAGTTTACTTTAATGAAGCCTTCATGAGTAATGTCTCCAAAACTAGAAAATTAAATATAGTGACAAGGTGCCTTGACTGACCAATGTCGCCTTTACGTAGAAAAACTATTCCCTTAGTAAGCTGTGGTGGGAAATATCAAAGTAGGACTTTCCGAGTGTTCAAAATTACGTAAACAACAATTCTAGTACCAAAATCAACATAGGGAAAAACATTCTCAGGAGTGATTTCTCTCGCACCAAACCAAATAGAAAGTTCCAAACTTAAATTACAAATGAACGTGTAAAAATGTCAACCTGAAGTAGTGATGCTGAATAAAGAAATTAAAATAAAGTTTAGTCTTCAATAAGGCTGAAAATACGGTTGCACTTCTCTACTCCATCCGTCAGAAGCGGGGCCAGTGATCTGACGTCGTCTTGTCCTGTCTAATATAGACCCATACTAACGCCGATTCCCAAATCCAACCCTGAACCATTGGCACTACATGCCCATCTGAAACTAAATGGGTTGGTATTAGCAAAGGGAAAAGGCTAACATAACAGCATATTGCTAACACCCACGCAATCCTTTCAGATCCATAGGAGGGCCTAGGAGGAAGCGTCTAGGGGTGGATTTGACGTTCAGCCTCAGTAGAGAAGGGCTAGTTTAATGACATGACATGGTTGGGTTGACACAGTACTGTAGGAACACCTTATTGCACGTTACCTTGATAGTTTTAGACTGTAGCCTTAGTCCATTCAGAGTATTGATAGCTCTTTCTGCATCGCTAGGGGTAAGATAGTTAACAAATCCGTACCCTAAACTGTGGCCTAGAGAAAAAAAAAAGGAAAACAATAAAAAAAAATAAAAAAAACGTAGTTTCAAAAAAATCGGCACACTGGTGAAATAAATGATTAAACAAAAGAAATCTACACAATGCATGCTAGTCGAGAAACAAGTAGATAAAAAACATGAGCTGGCGCACACCCAGAATAATAGTGTGTGGAGGTGCTGACTAACGGCAAATAAACTATAAACCATCAAAATAAAGAAAGTCGCACACTCCATGTGTAATCTCCCAGCAATTTAATGGGTATTTACCAACGTTTCCAGCGCCCTGAAGAAGGCACAGTGATGCCAAAACGTTGGTAAATACCCATTAAATTGCTGGGAGATTACACGTGGAGTGTGAGACTTTCTTTTGATGGTTTATTGTCGTAAAACAAGTAACAAAGAAATAGGCTTCAACCAAACTGGACTGTTTTCCTGGAATAAGGAAAGCTGAGCCCATCACGGACAGATCGAGAGCATGGGTAAATATCTACACCAACAGTCTTATACAAAACAACTACTTGGAATACCTCAAATATCAAGTTTAGGAGGACAAATGTTCAAATTGCAGCGAGACATAGTCCTAGGCCTAAACAGAACATATGGCATAAAGCTGTTTGCATAGATACTACAAACATCTCACCACAAAGTTACTAGTGAGCATGTCAAAGATGTCTGTCTCATCAGCAGTTCTCATACACCTACAAGAGGCAGACAGGGCAGTATACCAGTTAGTCTACACACTGACTGGTTGGCATGAACAAACATGTTATGGAGGTGCCCTTTGTAATATTTCAACAATTATGGGGGTCCCCACGGTTTGTTAAAGGTACCCCTGAGTTGTGTTCAGTAGGACGCAACATAGCAAAATGTTCACCCAACACACCCCTGTAAATGTGAGCCCTACAGGCAGCAGACCAACTCCTCCATCCATTCTACTCCAAGGTCAGAGGTCACACACACCTGTAGTGCATTGTGGGACAAGGTGTTCCGTACCTGCCACTTTGTCCCGTATGAGCTTGGCGGACTCCACCTCGCCAATGCTGCTGAAGAGGCTACGTAGCTCGTCCTGGCTCATGCTCTGGGGAAGGTAGTTGACTATCAGGTTGGTCTTGGCATCCGTCACCTCATCTCCTCCTCCCATGTGATCCTCGTAGCCGTTGGACATGTCATACACCTCCTGGGGAGGGAGGGGAGAGAGAGAGAGGGGGGCACAGTTAAGGAAGAGAAAAACAGGCATTCGGAAGTAAACCAGCATGGCTGAAACGTCAACGGGATGCAGATTTTAAATCATAAAAGGAAAATATAACATTTTTACAATTCTACATGCAACATTGTACACATAGCATCCTAATCTACAGAGCCTAATTGTGCCCCAGATTTAGGAGCACCATGGTGGATGGCAGCAGTGACTGTAGCTCCTCTTACAAGTTAATCACCTGCAGTACTTTCACAGCCAGACTCAACTCTCAGCTACTCTCTACATAATCATGGACCAGGCATTATTTAAAACACGCCTATACCCAGCCAGCCCCGACACTGCTCTGGGATAAGAGGTTGAGATCCAGAGACCACAAACGTCACAGAACATTGAGATGATTCTGTTGTGTAGAATGGAGAAACTCCCCCTGACAGCCCCACCACATTTCACTTATTTCTGCAGTGTTCTAATCACTTCATCCCACTGACCAAGCCTGGTTGTTGTGGTCTGATCTAAACCAGGGGTAACCAACCATTCCTTCCAGAGATCTACTGGGTGTGAAGGCTTTTGCTCAAGCCCTGCTTTGAGGCGTTGATTAGTAGAATCGGCCATCACGGATGTTAGAACCTGCCTTGTGAGCAAAACGCCTGCTTATCCAGAATTCTGCGGGGGTTTTTTTACACAGAAAATAAAAAACAACAAATATCTTGCTGCGTTGTGCAAAAGCAAATCTAAAATGCTTATTGTAATTCCTGCTCGGTATCAGACTAATTTTGTGCTTCAGTTGCACTTCTCCAGTCAGAAGCGAATTCACGGACAGGCATTATAATCAGCAGACAGCACTCTGACTCAAGTGTAGCTACTTTTCTAGGTGAAGGCTCATTTTCTCCAGTAAAATGCAACTATTTTATGGTAAAATGCTCAATTAAATTGAAGCAAAACATTAGGAAATGTACCTGGCTACATTCTTTCTATGATAAACAGAAATACGATGGCCATGTAATGTTTTTGAAAGAAATACCTTGCTTTTTCATATGTAAGAAAATGTACCCGTGTGACTGCTAGCCAAATAGGCTTGCACTTCTGTTGTCATCTGATGAAAATGAAGCTATTTTCTGCAGAATGTGTGGCACTAATGTGTGTTCTGTGAAGCAAAACTATAGTTGCAACCCCCCCAATCACTCGACTGAAGCAACAACAAAAAACGACTTCCAATATAATAAAAAAAAAACTCAGGTGAAATGGTTTCAAACAGATTTAATGGTCTGCGTTTTGAAAATGCAGATTGAACTCTAACGCGACCCCTGCCCAGTGGGAAGAGGGTTAGCTAGCTGCTACCCCTGTTCTGAACATTGCATCCCCTTGGCCAGGCCTCAGTGCTGTGTTCTGACAGAGCTCTATTCATTCAGAGGGGCTATCTGATTGTGTATTCTGTGGGGTAAGACAGTTAGCCATCCAGCAGGCCCTTGGATGAATGAAACTCCTGTATTTCACTAGTAAACATGATGACCAATACTGATGGGTCTGACTATGAGGATCATTTCTATGCCTTTCTCTCTACTTGCGGGCAATAATAAATATTTATACCAGTATGTTAATAAGCGTAGGAGTGTATATAGAGTGATATTGATATAGTGTTTATCAATACATTCAAAAACCATGGACCAACACACAACATATTAATGCAATCTGATTAAATAGCTAGCTAGCTAGATTACAACTGTTACAATATAATTACTTTAGGACTGATCTAGATCCTCCCCTAATGGGAAAAGTCATACTCACTTTTAGGTACCTGATGTGGCCTCTTCGAACAGCCATGAAGACCCCTCACTGCTCCCAAAGCTGGAGGAGGTATCACAAACAAAATAATGTATATGGGTCAAACAAAACAAAAATAATAGGGGTGAGGGGGTAGGGTTTGTTTTCAAACTAAATTAATAATGAGCTAAACAAAAACGAAACGGTAAATTGGGCCTCCCCCTTCTGACGCACCTGTGAAGAGCAGAGCATTATTTTGTTAGTCCCTGAGTAGCTAACTAGCTTACGACCACTGAGCTATTACGACTGTTATCTTGATGACTTATGGCATGTTTAGTTAGCAACCAGACTGTACACAGTAGCTAGCTAGCACGTTGGCGAACTAACGTATTAGCCTGTAGCTAGATTTGGCCTGTTTGTGGCTAACGTTGCCTCATCGAGCACTACGGTAGACAAATGAGAGCAAAACATTCCAACCGCAACGTTAGTTACTAGTTTGTGTGAGCTAGCTAACGTTAGTACCTAGCGAGTTATATAAATATCTAGCAACTATTTACGCCAGGGGGCGTGAACACTTTGGTTGCTTACAAGCTGGCTAGTTAATAACTAGCTAGCAGCAGCTAGTTTCCTAAATGCAAAAGGAAGAAAAAAAACATTTGCTGACGCAAAGCAAAAGGATATTGCCCTGCTAAATAACGATAGCGAACACATTGCTGCAGGAAAACGTTAACTAGGCCATATGCCCACCGTTGCCTTATTTTCGCGAGCATGTGTTGAACGCGGTCCCTCTCTCCCACCTAAAACTCCGACACCTTGTTCAGGGCCTTGTTAGCCACCTAGCTAGATTAGCCAAATTGGCAAAAATTTGCTCAAACATCATTCTGTGGTTAGCTATCTGGCACTAGTGGGGCCTCCAAACCCGCATTGCTGGCATTCGGCTTTGTTGTAGCAGAGCGAAATGGTAAATCAACAACTGGATTACTACAACATAGCTAGTTCGACAACCATATAGCTAACTTACCAGCTTTTTTTGTTGGTGCTTTCGCTGTTCTTGTCTGTCAATCGTTCCTTTTCTTTTAGCTAGCTAACGTTAGCTGACAGCTCCTTCTCGCAGGCACCAAAACCAAGAGAGGACCGCTGACGAAAACAGTTCCACGCCCACCTCTGCAGATGATTTGTTACTGCCCTTGTCAATTAAATAAAGTTAAATAAATGTAAAAATCACAGATGTGGCTACATACCAGGGTTATTCTGCAACTACGGGCACTTCTATGTCCTTGGGGTCAATTTTGGGGATTTTATTTACAAATATGTTTTTATTCTTTATATGTTAAGTTCACAGTACAATCACCCCAGATATTTTGAACACCTCTCTATCAAGTAGCAACTTTTGAGATGCATTTTATACCTCAATTTCACTGTTTTGTCCTTGTCCCTGACGCAGACTTTTGAGCTTGAACAATGTTTTTCTATGAGAACACCTTAATAATTACACATTATATCATGTTATCTACTAGAGAAAGAGTCAGTTAAATAAAATCTATACCAATATTTAGTGAGTATGCCCTTTATATTGTTTTTTTAATACAAAATATACCTGTCCTTTGGTAGTGGTGAGAATGTTAATTTAGTTACCATGGAAACTTATTGTGACACTGAAGCACATGGCTGCAGCAGACAGTTGTTCCAAATGTGATGTAAAAATTGTTTGTGTAGAGAATATATTTGTATTGTCAGTTATTTCCAAACAGGCTATAATTTCTTTAATTTGTGGTAGATTTTTTTATAAACACTGACTACTAAAATATTGTTGTTATTGTTGTGTATTATTATTATTAATAATAATAATAGGGGAGGTAGTTCAAAAATGAACCCCAAAATCTTCTTCAAATGGCTCTTAGAGGATCCATTAAGAGGGGTTCTTTGATTAACCCTTTCAAAGGGTTCTTCAAAGAGCTTATAGGGGTTCCCCCACAGTTTCAATTTGAAGAACCCCTAAAGGATACTCCAGGAACCTTTTCTTTTAAAACCTGTTACGATATAGGGGGCAGTATTTTCACGGCTGGATGAAAAATGTACCCAAATTAAACTGCCTACTACTCGGGCCCAGAAACTAGAATAAGCATATTATTAGTTATTTGGATAGAAAACACTCTGAAGTTTCTAAAACGGTTTGAATGATGTCTTTGAGTAAAACAGAACTCATATGGCAGGCAAAACCTGAGAAAGATCGAACCAGGAATTGGGAAGTCAGACTTGTAGTCTTTCAAACCACTGTCTATTGAAACTACAGTGTCTGTGGGGTCATTTTGCACTTCCTAAGGCTTCCACTAGATGTGAACAGTCTTTAGAAAGTTGTTTGAGGCTTCTATGGTGAATTTTGAGGGAATAACAGACGGTTCAAGCAGTGGACTGTCTGAGGTCATGTAGTTACTTCATGCGCATTCACGCATGGCTAGCATTTTTTATTTTTCTTCTGTAATGAATACGCTATTGTCCGGTTGGAATATTATCAATTATTTATGCTAAAAACACCCTAAGGATTGATTGTAAACATCGTTTGACATGTTTCTACAAACGGTAATGGAACTTAGCTGTATAGCTTGCATTGATGGCTGAGCTCTGTACTCAGAATACTGAACAATGTGCTTTCTCCGTAAAGTTATTTTGAAATCTGACACAGCGGTTGCATTAAGAAGTAGTGTATCTATAATTCTTTAAATAATTGTTATATATTTTGTCAACGTTTATGATGAGTATTTCTGTAAATTAATGTGCACATTCACCGGAAGTTTTGGGAGGCAAACATTTTCTGAACATCACGCGCCAATGTAAAATGCTGTTTTTGGATATAAATATGAACTTGATCGAACAAAACATACATGTATTGTGTAACATGATGTCCTATGAATGTCATCTGATGAAGATCGTCAAAGGTTAGTGCTTAATTTTAGCTGTATTTCTGGTTTTTGTGACGCCTCTCCTTGCTAGGAAAATGGCTGTGTGGCTTTTCTTGTTTAGGTGGTGCCCTAACATAATCTAATATTTTGCTTTCGCTGTAAAGCCTTTTTGAAATCGGACAATGTGGTTGCATTAAGGAGAAGTGTATCTTTAAAATGGTGTAAAATAGTCGTATGTTTGAGAAATTTGAATTATTAGATTTTTGATGTTTTGTATTTTGTGCCCTGCTATCCCATTGGCTTTTGGCTAGGGGTCCCGCTGGCGGAACGTCTGTCCTCAACAGGTTTTAAGAGTGTAGAGCAACAACAGGGAAAAAGGACAAACTAACTAGGAACAAGAAAAAAAAGCACAAGACGCTTCTTGAATGGCACAAATCAGATCCTTTATCAGAAGTTTAAGAGGGAATATTCAGAGATTAAAATGTCCTACTATGAATTCTTTAAAAGACGTATTTTGGGTTATAAAGCTAACAGTCCAGGAAAGGGACACATGCCTCTGCAAAACCCACGCCAACCTCCAGTTCATGGCGGACAAACTACAGCATCACAAAGTGATCAGCTGCAACAACATTGAGAACCTCATTGAGTCTTTGCAGAGAACTACCTGTGTAAATACACCAGTGAAATCCAGGCAATTCACTTTGGCGATTCTCACAAGTAGGTGACTCTCCACACCTGTGTTGGATTTATTATTTTATTTCACTTTTATTTAACCAGGTAGGCCAGTTGAGAACAAGTTCTCATTTACAACTGCGACCTGGCCAAGATTAAGCAAAGCAGTGCGACAAAAACAACACAGAGTTACACATGGGATAAACAAACGTACAGGCAATTACACAATAGAAAAGTCTATGTACAGTGTGTGCAAATGTAGTAAGAATTAGGGAGGTAAGGCAATATATAGGACACAGAGGCGGAATGATAGAGGTGCAGATGATGATGTGCAAGTAGAGATACTGGGGTGCAAAAGAGCAAAATAAAATAAAATAAAATAACATGGGGATGAGGTAGTTGGGTGTGATATTTACAGATGGGCTGTGTACAGGTACAGTGATTGGTAAGCTGCTCTGACAGCTGATGCTTAAAGTTAGAGAGGGAGATATGTCTCCAGCTTCAGTGATTTTTGCAATTCGTTTCAGTCATTGGCAGCAGAGAACTGGAAGGAAAGGCGGCCAAACGGGGAGTTGGCTTTGGGGATGACAAGTGAAATATACCTGCTGGAGCACGTGCTACGGGTGGGTGCTGCTATGGTGACCAGTGAGCTGAGATAAGGCATGGCTTTACCTAGCAAAAACTTATAGATGACCTGGAGCCAGTGGGTTTGGCGACGAATATGTAGCGAGGGCCAGCCAACGAGAGCATTCAGGTTGCAGTGGTGGGTAGTATATGGGGCTTTGGTGACAAAACAGATGGCACTGTGATAGACCACATCCAATTTGCTGAGTAGAGTGTTGGAGGCTATTTTGTAAATTACATGGCCGAAGTCAAGGATTGGTAGGATAGTCAGTTTTACAAGGGGATGTTTGGCAGCATGAATGAAGGAGGCTTTGTTGCGAAATAGGAAGCCGATTCTAGATTTAATTTGGGATTGGAGATGCTTAATGTGAGTCTGGAAATGGAGTTTACAGTCTAACCAGACACCTATGTATTTGTAGTTGTCCACATATTCTAAGTCAGAACCGTCCAGAGTAGTGATGCTAGGCGGGCAGCAATCGGTTGAAGAGCATGCATTTAGTTTTACTAGCATTTAAAAGCAGTTGGAGGCCATGGAAGGAGTGTTGTATGGCATTGAAGCTCGTTTGGAGGTTAGTTAAGACAGTGTCCAAAGAAGGGCCAGAAGTATACAGTATACAGCAGCAAGAGCGACATCATTGATATATACAGAGAAAATAGTCGGCCGAGAATTGAACCCTGTGGCACCCCCATAGGGACTGCCAGAGGTCCGGACAACAGGCCCTCCGATTTGACACACTGAACTCTATCAGAGAAGTAGTTGGTGAACCAGGCGAGGCAATCATTTGAGAAACCAAGGCTGTTGAGTCTGCCGATAAGAATGCGGTGATTGACAGAGTCGAAAGCCTTGGCCAGGTCGATGACGACGGCGGCACAGTACTGTCTTATCGATGGTGGTTATGATATCGTTTAGGACCTTGAGCGTGGCTGAGGTGCACCCATGACCAGCTCGAGAAACCAGATTGCATAGTGGAGAATGTACGGTGGGATTCAAAATGGTCGGTGATCTGTATGTTAACTTAATTTGGGTGAAGGAGAAGTGGGGGGGGGGGCTTGGGCAAGTTTTTGCAGGGGGTGCAGAGCTGTTGGCCGGGGTAGGGGTAGCCAGGTGGAAAGCATGGACAGTCGTAGAAAAATGCTTATTTAAATTCTATATTATCGTGGATTTATCGGTGGTGACAATGTTTCCTAGCCTCAGTGCAGTGGGCAGCTGGGAAGAGGAGCTCTTATTCTCCATGTACTTTACAGTGTCCCAAAACTTTTTGGAATTAGTGCTACAGGATGCACATTTTTGTTTGAAAAAGCTAGCCTTAGCTTTCCTAAGTGACTGTGTATATTGGTTCCTGACTTCCCTGAAAAGTTGCATATCGTGGGGGCTATTTGATGCTAATGCAGTACGCCACATGATGTTTTTGTGCTGGTCAAGGGCAGTCAAGTCTGGGGTGAACCAAGGGCTAGATCTGTTCTTAGTTCTACATTTTTTGAATGGGGCATGCTTAGTTAGTGCTAAATACGGCTGCTAGAATCCTGACTAGAACCAAAAAATGTGATCATATTACTCCAGTGCTAGCCTCCCTACACTGGCTTCCTGTTAAGGCAAGGGCTGATTTTAAGGTTTTACTGCTAACCTACAAAGCATTACATGGGCTTGCTCCTACCTATGTTTCCGATTTGGTCCTGCCGTACATACCTACACGTATGCTATGGTCACAAGACGCAGGCCTCCTAATTGTCCCTAGAATTTCTAAGCAAACAGCTGAAGGCAGGGCTTTCTCCTATAGAGCTCCATTTTTATGGAATGGTCTGCCTACCCATGTGAGAGACGCAGACTCGGTCTCAACCTTTAAGTCTTTACCGAAGACTCATCTCTTCAGTGGGTCCTATGATTGAGTGTAGTCTGGCCCAGGAGTGTGAAGGTAAACGGAAAGGTTCTGGAACAACGAACCGCCCTTGCTGTCTCTGCCTGGCCGGTTCCCCTCTCTCCACTGGGATTCTCTACATCTAACCCTATTACAGGGGCTGAGTCACTGGCTTACTGGTGTTCTTCATGCCGTCCCTAGGAGGGGTGCGTCACTTGAGTGGGTTGAGTCACTGACGTGGTCTTCCTGTCTGGGTTGGCGCCCCCCCTTGGGTTGTGCCGTGGCGGAGATCTTTGTGGGCTATACTCGGCCTTGTCTCAGGATGGTAAGTTGGTGTTTGAAGATATCCCTCTAGTGGTGTGGGGGCTGTGCTTTGGCAAAGTGGATGGGGTTATATCCTGCCTGTTAGGCCCTGTCCGGGGGTATCATCGGATGGGGCCACAGTGTCTCCTGACCCCTCCTTTCTCAGCCTCCAGTATTTATGCTGCAGTAGTTTATGTGTCGGGGGGCTAGGGTCAGTCTGTTATATCTGGACTTTTTCTCCTATCTTATCCGGTGTCCTGTGTGAATTTAAGTATGCTCTCTCTAATTCTCTCTTTCTCTCTCTCAGAGGACCTGAGCCCTAGGACCATGCCTCAGGACTACCTGGCATGATGACTCCTTGCTGTCCCCAGTCCACCTGGCTGTGCTGCTGCTCCAGTTTCAACTGTTCTGCCTGCGGCTATGGAACCCTGACCTCTTCACCAGACGTGCTACCTGTCCCAGACCTGCTGTTTTCAGCTCTCTAGAGACAGCAGGAGCGGTAGAGCTACTCTCAATGATCGGCTATGAAAAGCCAACTGACATTTACTCTTGAGGTGCTGACTTGTTGCACCCTCGACAACTACTGTGATTATTATTATTTTACCTTGCTGGTCATTTATGAACATTTGAACATCTTGGCCATGTTCTGTTATAATCTTCACCTGGCCCAGCCAGAAGAGGACTGGCCACCTCTCACTGCCTGGTTCCTCTCCAGGTTTCTTCCTAGGTTTTGGCCTTTCTAGGGAGTTTTTCCTAGCCACCGTGCTTCTACACCTGCATTACTTGCTGTTTGGGGTTTTAGGCTGGGTTTCTGTCCAGCACTTTGAGATAACAGCTGATGTAAGAAGGGCTATATAAATAAATGTGATATTTAAGATGGTGAGGAAAGCACTTTTAAAGAGCAACCAGGCATCCTCTACTGACGGGATGAGGGTCAATATCCTTCCAGGATACCCGGGCCAGGTCGATTAGAAATATACCACAAATGATAGTTTCACTTTGCTCACTGAGCGCTTCCGTGCGGATGACCCCTTTGCTATCCGGGCCCATCTCTCAAAAACTCTGGCCTACTTCCTTGAGCTATGACCATCGGCTACTTTTGGAATGTTTAACAAGAGTTGTTATTCAAAATGTTTGCAATAAAATATTGTTTGTGTTTTGTTTTTAACATAGATGTCCACCACACCATGTCATTCCCCCACACCCATATATTTTAGGTACATTAGTATATTATGTATAACTTACATTGATTTGTTTTATATAGGGAAATTATCATAATCTACAAAAAAAAAAGGTTGGGTGGAAATATCTTATTTTTCATTATCTTTTTCATCTGTCACAAAGGCAAGTCTATAAATTCAGGCGTCATGTTGAATTGTTAATATAGGAAAACCTTGAATCACTTAATATACAAATGTATAAGAAATGTGTTAAATTAATTATATATTTCATTAACTAAAATTGATGTTTAATGACATGATAGAAATAAATTTTGTCTATGGCGGTCTGAGAAAAATATATACATTCCTGAATAGGACGATAGCAGCCATTATCAGATATTTTTCTAGACAAATCAAAGACAATTATAATACTGGTAAAATGGTGTTTCAATAACTTTTCATTTCTGAAAGCTTGCAGGGCCAAAGTACCCTAAATTGCAGAATCACCCAGCTACATACCGGTAAGTTACAATCAAACAATAGCCACACAATAGTTTCAACCAGTTAATTACTCAAAAGCCATGCAGGGTAGTGTAAAAATGTCATTAATATGTCATCTGCAGGACATGTGACATGCTGACAATTTATTTTGATGGAGTGGGTTCTTTAACAAGCATGCATCTACATCAGTGAACAAAAACAAAACAGACAAACCAAAACATTGTGGCATTACATATTCCTGTTGATCCTTATGAAATGAAGGAAGTGTATGCAGAGGTGTAGGACACTTTCCAACACTTTTAGAGTACACCTTCCTCCCTTCACAGATGTACGGATGTGTATACATTAGTTTAGTGAAAGCAAGATAATCACTCTTTTAAAGCAGTTTCACCAACAAGATCGGGGATGATTACATCAATGACCTGTAATGGTACCCTAGGTGCTCTGGAGCTGCCCAGACAACTATAACCACACACACCCACACCCACACACACACACCACTAGAGAGCAGTCTTTTCAAACAGCTCTTACACTAAAAGGGCATTATGAGTATTTTCACAATTTCATAGTATTCTTCCAACCTCAGTGTGGAAATATTATATAAAACACTGGGGGGGGGGGGGAAACGACATTTTTGACTGCACATAGGTCCACAGTATTATGAACTTTACCAAGTTGCAGGACATAGTACTTCTAAAGTAGATTCTCAGACCAGAATACTTTCTGCCACTCTGGTTCAGGCCCACTCCCTGTCCAGTATTCCATACTCCAACAGAGGCTGGTCACTCATCAGCTGAGCCACACTCACAAACCCTACAGTCTGAGAGAGAGAGAGAGAGAGAGAGACACTAGTATGGTTACACCAGGCACTACTGTACCCGATCTTGTCCAATAAGAATGGGTGTCATTTTTATTTTCTGTTGTAAAATGTTCTGCTACGTGACCCTTATGTTGTTCCACTATACCCCACAGTGCCCTCTAGTGGTTCCCACCTCCACTAGCGCCACTGCCAGAGACGACCAGATGATGAGATGCAGAACAAAAAGCAAGGCCTCCTCCAGCTTCACCTGGCAGCCCTGAGGGAGAGGACACACACACACACACACACACACACACACACACACACACACACACACACACACACACACACACACACACACACACACACACACACACACACACACACACACACACACACACACACACACACACACACACACACACACACACACACACACACACACACACACACACACACACGTGTAAGGGGAGTGACATCTCATTGGAATTAAATGCTGCCCAGGTGTGTATGCATGTACATACCTTTGGATCACCACAGAGAGCCAGGGCTGGTGTGTGTGTGTGTGTATATGTATGTATGTATGTATGTATATATATATATATATACACACATACCTTTGGATATAGTAGCCCGGGCAGCTCCAGGGTACCATTACAGGTGTGGTAGGTGGAATTACAGCAGCTGCGAGGTACACTGCCCTGCCCACTGTGGTTAAACCAGGGCGTGGCCAACCAGTCACGGTAGTCATAGATTCCACAGCACCGTAACTGGAGAGGATTCACATCACAGATAGTCATTAGATCAGTTCAGATTCTCTCCCCCCCCACACACACACACCTCTTTCTGTGTGGCGTCCACAGCGTCGGAGTATGGGTCCTGACTGCTTCCTGTGTATCTTTGAAAAACACTACTGAAGGGAGCCAGCTCAGAGTCCACCTGAAAGCAGGTCAGTCACATCATGTTATTTATCATAAGTATAACATACAGTGAGTGTACAAAACATTAAGGACACCTTCCTAATTTTGAGTTGCACCCCGCACTTTTGCCCTCAGAACAGCCTCCATTCCTCGGGACATGGACTCTACAAGGTGTCGAAAGTGTTCCACAGGGATGCTGGCCCATGTTGACTCCAATGATTCCCACAAGTTGGCTGAATGTCCATTGGGTGGTGGACCATTCTTGATAAACACGGGAAACTGGTGTGAAAAAAAACAGCAGCATTGCAATTCTTGACACAAACCGGTGCACCTGACACCTACTACCATACCCTGTTCAAAGGCACTTCAATATTTTGTCTTGCCCATTCACCCTCTGAATGGCACACATACACAATCCATGTCTCAAGTCTTAAAAATCATTTTTTAACCTGTCTCCACCCCTTCATCTACACTGATTGAAGTGGATTTAACAAGTGACATCGATAAGGGATCATAGACTGACCAGCTGAAAGCTATGTCATGGAAAGAGAAGGTGTCCTCATTGTTTTGTACACTCAGTGTAGAATGTTAAATATGGGGATGTGTGCACTTTTGGTAGTTTTGTAAAGCCATATAGATCTAAGTACCTTCCCTGCGTTGACATAGGCCAGAGCAGCAGCAGTCGCCTCCAGGCAGAAAACCATGACCAGCAGATAGACAAACTGAAATGGCCAAACACCATGACAACAGATAAGATGATAAGCTGTATCCCAAACTGTAGAGGAAGCATAGCATCAGAGCTATGAAAAGCAAAAATACAGACATTTTATTATATTCAGACACATGCAAAAACTCACCACACCCTGTAGCAAGGCTGACTTTCTGAGGGACACCCAGATGCCCAGTCCTCCGCTGGCCAATAGGAGAGTAGCGCTGGCCAGAGCTAGGCATGCTGGGAGGATGATGTACGTGTGGGCGAAGAAGAGGCCATTGTGTCTGTAGTTCAACAACAGGTACATACCACTCAGACCTACCACCAGACCTGCCAGCTAGAGATGGAGGGAGACAGTGTTTATCATATCATTCAGTAGTAAATCATTCTTGTGATGGTGCAGTGCAGAAATAACTAATTTAAAACAAATCTTATTTGAAGAAACGTTAATGTATATCTTTCAGAAAATATGTATGTGTGCTCTTGTAAAATAATGAAATCCCACTAGCGCTGAGGCTTTCTTAGTTCTCACGGAATCACACACACACACACACACACACACACACACACACACACACACCCCCCTTTTCAGTTAGTCACGTGGATTCAACCGCATCGAGGCAATTCATCTGTAAACAGAAGCGAGACAAAGAGCGGTGGAAACACTTCATGACATATTCTAAGCTGTTGGCTAGATAATGCAAAGCAAATTCTGTCTTAACAATATACATTATAGTTTTTCAGTGGATAAAATGAACAATACATATCAAGAGTGCATAGAAATATGCAATAGGCTGAAGTTAAATATTACAATACGTATAATAATTTGCCATTCCTTGACGTATGTTAGCGTAAACAGTTTTACAGGACTTACAAAGCAGAAGCACATTATGGTCAGCGGTGTATCGGATTTGCTTAGTACTGTAAGATCTTACCCATAGAAATTGGCAAGTTATCTGAATAACTATTTTTAAAGCTCGTCGTCTTGTTTCACCCATTTTATCTCAAACAGCAGTGCTCTGTGTGTTTGAAGAAGTTATACATTTACTTAGTCACAGGGTTTACTCCATACAGCACAGACATTCCACCACAGCAGAATGTCAAGTTGTAATATGAAGAAACAAAACAAGGTGGAAAAATAAAGTTAACCAATTCTAAATCAAAAGTGTGCACTCATAACTTACCGTTTTTCTCCAACCGCATCAAATTATTCAGGCATTTCTCAAAAGAGAGAGAAGCAGCAGCATGACAGCGATAAGGAAGTAGCGGAAGGATTTTACATTAACCCCATAGCTCCCACTGGGTGTCTGAGCAGAGCTGGTGTACACAGCTACATGGTACATAATGTATTTTACCCCGGAGCCTGCTCCCCCTCTCACGTTAATCAGTCAATCAATCAATCAATCAATCAATCAATCACTCCATCACTCAATCAATCAGTCATACGTTTTAAGTAGGTAAATACAGACAGACAGACAGACAGACAGACAGACAGACAGACAGACAGACAGACAGACAGACAGACAGACAGACAGACAGACAGATAGACAGACAGACAGACAGACAGACAGACAGACAGACAGACAGACAGACAGACAGACAGACAGACAGACAGACAGACAGACAGACAGACAGACAGAGATAGATGGGTGTGTGGCGCCCTCTGTTGGGTGGTGTGGACTGACATTGGTAAGCGCATCCCATCGGTTATGTGCTCATCCCAGTCATCGTTACAGCAGAACAGATCTACGCTGACATGACAATGGTAGTTGAGAACCAGAACCTCACTCCTGTCTCTCCAGTAAAGTTGATTTTCTTGTAAAGTATATTGAAAATGTATTTTGAAATGATGGTATTGATGATTTAATTATATAATAGGCAATATGATACATTATTTATACAACAAGGCATGATAGAACAGGTGTATTAAAGGCAGAAGGCAGTAGGTAGTTGTGATTCATGCTGAAGTTCAGTGAGTGTTTATCGTGACATTTTGTGCTTCACTTAACGTGACATTTATGATGAGCGTTAAAAGTCTCGTTTTACAATTGCGATTTTACAGAATAATTCCATATTTAGATTGTAAACATTTACATGTCTTCTTCTCAAAGACAACCTCTATTCTAGAAAAAAACGAACAGAACTTTAGGCACTACAGCTAAAGACAGTATGTACGCTTACGTAGTGCTACGACCATACAAACATGCATAACAAACGGAGTAGGTGACAGGCATAGGAGAGGGTCCAGGGTCGCGTTCAGAAGGCACAAAACAGGACAAAACATTTAGAAATGAAGGAGGTTCTACTTGAACTGAGGTGCTCATTTTCTTCACCCATTTTCAGGTGTATACAGTCAGGTGAAACATTCTAAACCTATACATTTGCAGATAGAAATATATTAATGTGGAGCTAACCAGGTCCCTATCCTACATGATGAGAGGTGACGATCTGTTCTACACAATATATTTCTATCTGAATATCCTGTAGCGTTGTGTCCTCCTGAATGGATATGAGAGCCCTGCACTTCCTCATTATTCCGCGTGGCAATCAGTCTCATTGGCTGAGTTGTGGATGTGACGGGCCAAGCGGCATCATGGTCCTTCATGTTTGTGGTTTAAGTTGTCAGCTATCAGCTGGAGGTCCAGAGTTCAGTCTAAACATCTACAGTTCAATGCAGTGGTCTGTCTGTGTGTGTGTGTGTGTGTGTGTGTGTGTGTGTGTGTGTGTGTGTGTGTGTGTATGTATGTGTCTGTGTGTATCTAGTCCTAGGTCCAGATCTCAGTAGGCACCATGCCCTCCTTGGTCCCAACAGAAGGCATGAGGTTCTGTTCTGAGAGGAAGTCCAGAGGGAATTGAACAAGGAACCCTCTGATCCTCCTTAGCTCCTCCTGGGCTTTACCTGTGTCAGACTGGGCCAGGCCTGGGTTCGTCTGGTAACTCTCTAACTCAGACATGTTACGAACCAGGGAGGACGGCAGGCACCGGAACACCTGGAGAGAGAGCAGGGAGGGAGAACGAGAGAGTAAAGTTAGTCAAGAATCACTTTCATAAAGCAGGTTGTGCACACACACACACACACACACACACACACACACACACACACACACACACACACACACACACACACACACACACACACACACACACACACACACACACACACACTCACACACACACACACACACACACACACACACACACACACACACACACACACACACCTTCTCATAGATGGTTGCATTGCGTCCAGCGGTGGTCATCCAGACATCCTTATAGAAGCGGTCAGAGACAGGGTCAGACACATCTATGGTCGTGTCCATATGAGCTCCAAGGACAGTCCTGACATGAGAGAACACACACACACAATGAGATGAGATATGTACTGTCTTAGTGATTGGAAGAGGACCAAAAGAACAGTTACACACACCCAAACCACCCAAGGCATAGCTGTAGTGTGTGTGTGTGTGTGTGTGTGTGTGTGTGTGTGTGTGTGTGTGTGTGTGTGTGTGTGTGTGTGTGTGTGTGTGTGTGTGCATGTGTGTGTATATATGTGTGTGTGTGTGTATATATATATGTGTGTGTGTGTGTGTGTGTGTGTATATATGGGTGTGTGTGTGTATATATATATATATATATGTATATGTGTGTGTGTGTGTGTGTGTGTCTGTGTATATATGTGTGTGTGTGTATATATATGTGTGTGTGTGTGTGTGTGTGTGTATATATATGTGTGTGTGTGTGTGTGTGTGTATATATGTGTGTGTGTGTGTGTGTGTGTGTGTGTGTGTGTGTGTGTGTGTGTGTGTGTGTGTGTGTGTGTGTGTGTGTGTGTGTGTGTGTATATATGTGTGTGTGTATATATGTGTGTGTGTGTGTGTGTGTGTGTGTGTGTGTGTGTGTGTGTGTGTGTGTGTGTGTGTGTGTGTGTGTGTGTACCTGAAGCACTCTAGACGTAGCGCCAGTGCGTAGCGTCCAGCCTGGTACTCAAGTCCGTCCATCACCGCGGTAACGGTCTCAGAGTCCTCAATAATCACCGCCACCTCGCTGTCACGCTTCCCCAACATGCTGCGGTCGTTGATGTTGGCCGAACCTAACACAGACACACACACACACAGAGAAAACGCATCAGATTGCAGCCAACACCAATGAGATGAACACAGAGGCTGCAGTTCACTCATTCACCAGCAGAGGGATCAATAATAAAAAGTGAGGCTCCGTCTTTTTTCCCATTTTTTTTCCACCTTTATTTAACCAGGTAGCCAGCTGAGAACAAGTTCTCATTTACAACTGCGACCTGGCCAAGATAAAGCAAAGCAGTTCGACACATACAACAACACAGAGTTACACATAAACAAACCTACAGTCAATAACACAATAGAAAAATCCATGTACAGTGTGTGCAAATGTAGAAGAGTAGGGAGGTAGGCAATAAATAGGCCATAGAGCCAAAATAATTACAATTTAGCATTAACACTGGAGTGATAGATATGCAGATAATGATGTGCAAGTAGAGATACTGGCGTGCAAAAGAGCAAGAGGGTAAGTAATAATATGGGGATGAGGTAGTTGGGTGTGCTATTTAGAGATGGGCTGTGTACAGGTACAGCGATTGGTAAGCTGCTCTGACAGCTGATGCTTAAAGTTAGAGAGGGAGATATAAGACTGCAGTCTAACTCTAAGCACCACTTTGTGAAAGCTGACAATTCTTAGTCATGCTTGTTATATGAATAGGAA
>NC_138306.1:74180000-74245000 GCF_965601325.2 Salmo salar
CCTCTCCCCCCTACTAGTGTAGTGAGAGGTGAGCCAGGTGAGTAACATCCCTCTCCCCCCTACTAGTGTAGTGAGAGGTGAGCCAGGTGAGTAACATCCTACTCCCCCCTACTAGTGTAGTGAGAGGTGAGCCAGGTGAGTAACATCCTACTCCCCCTACTAGTGTAGTGAGAGGTGAGCCAGGTGAGTAACATCCCTCTCCCCCCTACTAGTGCAGTGAGAGGTGAGCCAGGTGAGTAACATCCCTCTCCCCCCTACTAGTGTAGTGAGAGGTGAGCCAGGTGAGTAACATCCCTCTCCCCCCTACTAGTGTAGTGAGAGGTGAGCCAGGTGAGTAACATCCTACTCCCCCCTACTAGTGTAGTGAGAGGTGAGCCAGGTAAGTAACATCCTACTCCCCCCTACTAGTGTAGTGAGAGGTGAGCCAGGTGAGTAACATCCCTCTCCCCCTACTAGTGTAGTGAGAGGTGAGCCAGGTGAGTAACATCCCTCTCCCCCCTACTAGTGTAGTGAGAGGTGAGCCAGGTGAGTAACATCCTACTCCCCCCTACTAGTGTAGTGAGAGGTGAGCCAGGTGAGTAACATCCTACTCCCCCCTACTAGTGTAGTGAGAGGTGAGCCAGGTGAGTAACATCCCTCTCCCCCTACTAGTGTAGTGAGAGGTGAGCCAGGTGAGTAACATCCCTCTCCCCCCTACTAGTGTAGTGAGAGGTGAGCCAGGTGAGTAACATCCCTCTCCCCCCTACTAGTGTAGTGAGAGGTGAGCCAGGTGAGTAACATCCCTCTCCCCCCTACTAGTGTAGTGAGAGGTGAGCCAGGTGAGTAACATCCTACTCCCCCCTACTAGTGTAGTGAGAGGTGAGCCAGGTGAGTAACATCCCTCTCCCCCCTACTAGTGTAGTGAGAGGTGAGCCAGGTGAGTAACATCCTACTCCCCCCTACTAGTGTAGTGAGAGGTGAGCCAGGTGAGTAACATCCTACTCCCCCCTACTAGTGTAGTGAGAGGTGAGCCAGGTGAGTAACATCCCTCTCCCCCCTACTAGTGTAGTGAGAGGTGAGCCAGGTGAGTAACATCCTACTCCCCCCTACTAGTGTAGTGAGAGGTGAGCCAGGTGAGTAACATCCTACTCCCCCCTACTAGTGTAGTGAGATGTGAGCCAGGTGAGTAACATCCCTCTCCCCCTACTAGTGTAGTGAGAGGTGAGCCAGGTGAGTAACATCCTACTCCCCCCTACTAGTGTAGTGAGAGGTGAGCCAGGTGAGTAACATCCTACTCCCCCCTACTAGTGTAGTGAGAGGTGAGCCAGGTGAGTAACATCCCTCTCCCCCCTACTAGTGTAGTGAGAGGTGAGCCAGGTAAGTAACATCCCTCTCCCCCTACTAGTGTAGTGAGAGGTGAGCCAGGTGAGTAACATCCCTCTCCCCCCTACTAGTGTAGTGAGAGGTGAGCCAGGTGAGTAACATCCTACTCCCCCCTACTAGTGTAGTGAGAGGTGAGCCAGGTGAGTAACATCCCTCTCCCCCTACTAGTGTAGTGAGAGGTGAGCCAGGTGAGTAACATCCTACTCCCCCCTACTAGTGTAGTGAGAGGTGAGCCAGGTGAGTAACATCCCACTCCCCCCTACTAGTGTAGTGAGAGGTGAGCCAGGTGAGTAACATCCCTCTCCCCCCTACTAGTGTAGTGAGAGGTGAGCCAGGTGAGTAACATCCCTCTCCCCCCTACTAGTGTAGTGAGAGGTGAGCCAGGTGAGTAACATCCCTCTCCCCCCTACTAGTGTAGTGAGAGGTGAGCCAGGTGAGTAACATACCTCTCCCCCCTACTAGTGTAGTGAGAGGTGAGCCAGGTGAGTAACATCCCTCTCCCCCCTACTAGTGTAGTGAGAGGTGAGCCAGGTGAGTAACATCCTACTCCCCCCTACTAGTGTAGTGAGAGGTGAGCCAGGTGAGTAACATCCCTCTCCCCCCTACTAGTGTAGTGAGAGGTGAGCCAGGTGAGTAACATCCTACACCCCCCTACTAGTGTATTGAGAGGTGAGCCAGGTGAGTAACATCCTACTCCCCCCTACTAGTGTAGTGAGAGGTGAGCCAGGTGAGCAACATCCCTCTCCCCCTACTAGTGTAGTGAGAGGTGAGCCAGGTGAGTAACATCCTACTCCCCCCTACTAGTGTAGTGAGAGGTGAGCCAGGTGAGTAACATCCTACTCCCCCCTACTAGTGTAGCGAGAGGTGAGCCAGGTGAGTAACATCCTACTCCCCCCTACTAGTGTAGTGAGAGGTGAGCCAGGTGAGTAACATCCCTCTCCCCCCTACTAGTGTAGTGAGAGGTGAGCCAGGTGAGTAACATCCCTCTCCCCCCTACTAGTGTAGTGAGAGGTGAGCCAGGTGAGTAACATCCTACTCCCCCCTACAAGTGTAGTGAGAGGTGAGCCAGGTGAGTAACATCCCTCTCCCCCCTACTAGTGTAGTGAGAGGTGAGCCAGGTGAGTAACATCCTACTCCCCCTTACTAGTGTAGTGAGAGGTGAGCCAGGTGAGTAACATCCCTCTCCCCCCTACTAGTGTAGTGAGAGGTGAGCCAGGTGAGTAACATCCTACTAAACCCTACTAGTGTAGTGAGAGGTGAGCCAGGTGAGTAACATCCCTCTCCCCCCTACTAGTGTAGTGAGAGGTGAGCCAGGTGAGTAACATCCTACTCCCCCCTACTAGTGTATTGAGAGGTGAGCCAGGTGAGTAACATCCCTCTCCCCCCTACTAGTGTAGTGAGAGGTGAGCCAGGTGAGTAACATCCCTCTCCCCCTACTAGTGTAGTGAGAGGTGAGCCAGGTGAGTAACATCCTACTCCCCCCTACTAGTGTAGTGAGAGGTGAGCCAGGTGAGTAACATCCTACTCCCCCCTACTAGTGTAGTGAGAGGTGAGCCAGGTGAGTAACATCCTACTCCCCCCTACTAGTGTAGTGAGAGGTGAGCCAGGTGAGTAACATCCTACTCCCCCCTACTAGTGTAGTGAGAGGTGAGCCAGGTGAGTAACATCCCTCTCCCCCCTACTAGTGTAGTGAGAGGTGAGCCAGGTGAGTAACATCCCTCTCCCCCCTACTAGTGTAGTGAGAGGTGAGCCAGGTGAGTAACATCCCTCTCCCCCCTACTAGTGTAGTGAGAGGTGAGCCAGGTGAGTAACATACCTCTCCCCCCTACTAGTGTAGTGAGAGGTGAGCCAGGTGAGTAACATCCCTCTCCCCCCTACTAGTGTAGTGAGAGGTGAGCCAGGTGAGTAACATCCTACTCCCCCCTACTAGTGTAGTGAGAGGTGAGCCAGGTGAGTAACATCCCTCTCCCCCCTACTAGTGTAGTGAGAGGTGAGCCAGGTGAGTAACATACCTCTCCCCCCATACTAGTGTAGTGAGAGGTGAGCCAGGTGAGTAACATCCCTCTCCCCCCTACTAGTGTAGTGAGAGGTGAGCCAGGTGAGTAACATCCTACTCCCCCCTACTAGTGTAGTGAGAGGTGAGCCAGGTGAGTAACATCCCTCTCCCCCCTACTAGTGTAGTGAGAGGTGAGCCAGGTGAGTAACATCCCTCTCCACCCTACTAGTGTAGTGAGAGGTGAGCCAGGTGAGTAACATCCTACTCCCCCCTACTAGTGTAGTGAGAGGTGAGCCAGGTGAGTAACATCCTACTCCCCCCTACTAGTGTAGTGAGAGGTGAGCCAGGTGAGTAACATCCCTCTCCCCCCTACTAGTGTAGTGAGAGGTGAGCCAGGTGAGTAACATCCCTCTCCCCCCTACTAGTGTAGTGAGAGGTGAGCCAGGTGAGTAACATCCCTCTCCCCCCTACTAGTGTAGTGAGAGGTGAGCCAGGTGAGTAACATCCCTCTCCCCCCTACTAGTGTAGTGAGAGGTGAGCCAGGTGAGTAACATCCCTCTCCCCCCTACTAGTGTAGTGAGAGGGGAGCCAGGTGAGTAACATCCCTCTCCCCCCTACTAGTGTAGTGAGAGGTGAGCCAGGTGAGTAACATCCCTCTCCCCCCTACTAGTGTAGTGAGAGGTGAGCCAGGTGAGTAACATCCTACTCCCCCCTACTAGTGTAGTGAGAGGTGAGCCAGGTGAGTAACATCCCTCTCCCCCCTACTAGTGTAGTGAGAGGTGAGCCAGGTGAGTAACATCCCTCTCCCCCCTACTAGTGTAGTGAGAGGTGAGCCAGGTGAGTAACATCCTACTCCCCCCTACTAGTGTAGTGAGAGGTGAGCCAGGTGAGTAACATCCTACTCCCCCCTACTAGTGTAGTGAGAGGTGAGCCAGGTGAGTAACATCCTACTACCCCCTACTAGTGTAGTGAGAGGTGAGCCAGGTGAGTAACATCCCTCTCCCCCCTACTAGTGTAGTGAGAGGTGAGCCAGGTGAGTAACATCCTACTCCCCCCTACTAGTGTAGTGAGAGGTGAGCCAGGTGAGTAACATCCCTCTCCCCCCTACTAGTGTAGTGAGAGGTGAGCCAGGTGAGTAACATCCCACTCCCCCCTACTAGTGTAGTGAGAGGTGAGCCAGGTGAGTAACATCCCTCTCCCCCCTACTAGTGTAGTGAGATGTGAGCCAGGTGAGTAACATCCTACTCCCCCTACTAGTGTAGTGAGAGGTGAGCCAGGTGAGTAACATCCTACTCCCCCCTACTAGTGTAGTGAGAGGTGAGCCAGGTGAGTAACATCCTACTCCCCCTACTAGTGTAGTGAGAGGTGAGCCAGGTGAGTAACATCCCTCTCCCCCTACTAGTGTAGTGAGAGGTGAGCCAGGTGAGTAACATCCCTCTCCCCCCTACTAGTGTAGTGAGAGGTGAGCCAGGTGAGTAACATCCTACTCCCCCTACTAGTGTAGTGAGAGGTGAGCCAGGTGAGTAACATCCCTCTCCCCCTACTAGTGTAGTGAGAGGTGAGCCAGGTGAGTAACATCCCTCTCCCCCCTACTAGTGTAGTGAGAGGTGAGCCAGGTGAGTAACATCCCTCTCCCCCCTACTAGTGTAGTGAGAGGTGAGCCAGGTGAGTAACATCCCTCTCCACCCTACTAGTGTAGTGAGAGGTGAGCCAGGTGAGTAACATCCCTCTCCCCCCTACTAGTGTAGTGAGAGGTGAGCCAGGTGAGTAACATCCCTCTCCCCCCTACTAGTGTAGTGAGAGGTGAGCCAGGTGAGTAACATCCTACTAAACCCTACTAGTGTAGTGAGAGGTGAGCCAGGTGAGTAACATCCTACTCCCCCCTACTAGTGTAGTGAGAGGTGAGCCAGGTGAGTAACATCCCTCTCCCCCCTACTAGTGTAGTGAGAGGTGAGCCAGGTGAGTAACATCCCTCTCCCCCCTACTAGTGTAGTGAGAGGTGAGCCAGGTGAGTAACATCCCTCTCCCCCCTACTAGTGTAGTGAGAGGTGAGCCAGGTGAGTAACATCCTACTCCCCCCAACTAGTGTAGTGAGAGGTGAGCCAGGTGAGTAACATCCCTCTCCCCCCTACTAGTGTAGTGAGAGGTGAGCCAGGTGAGTAACATCCCTCTCCCCCCTACTAGTGTAGTGAGAGGTGAGCCAGGTGAGTAACATCCCTCTCCCCCCTACTAGTGTAGTGAGAGGTGAGCCAGGTGAGTAACATCCCTCTCCCCCTACCAGTGTAGTGAGAGGTGAGCCAGGTGAGTAACATCCCTCTCCCCCCTACTAGTGTAGTGAGAGGTGAGCCAGGTGAGTAACATCCCTCTCCCCCCTACTAGTGTAGTGAGAGGTGAGCCAGGTGAGTAACATCCCTCTCCCCCCTACTAGTGTAGTGAGAGGTGAGCCAGGTGAGTAACATCCTACTCCCCCCTACTAGTGTAGTGAGAGGTGAGCCAGGTGAGTAACATCCCTCTCCCCCCTACTAGTGTAGTGAGAGGTGAGCCAGGTGAGTAACATCCTACTCCCCCCTACTAGTGTAGTGAGAGGTGAGCCAGGTGAGTAACATCCCTCTCCCCCCTACTAGTGTAGTGAGAGGTGAGCCAGGTGAGTAACATCCTACTCCCCCCTACTAGTGTAGTGAGAGGTGAGCCAGGTGAGTAACATCCTACTCCCCCCTACTAGTGTAGTGAGAGGTGAGCCAAGTGAGTAACATCCTACTCCCCCCTACTAGTGTAGTGAGAGGTGAGCCAGGTAAGTAACATCCTACTCCCCCTACTAGTGTAGTGAGAGGTGAGCCAGGTGAGTAACATCCTACTCCCCCTACTATTGTAGTGAGAGGTGAGCCAGGTGAGTAACATCCCTCTCCCCCCTACTAGTGTAGTGAGAGGTGAGCCAGGTGAGTAACATCCTACTCCCCCCTACTAGTGTAGTGAGAGGTGAGCCAGGTGAGTAACATCCTTCTCCCCCCTACTAGTGTAGTGAGAGGTGAGCCAGGTGAGTAACATCCCTCTCCCCCTACTAGTGTAGTGAGAGGTGAGCCAGGTGAGTAACATCCCTCTCCCCCCTACTAGTGTAGTGAGAGGTGAGCCAGGTGAGTAACATCCCTCTCCCCCCTACTAGTGTAGTGAGAGGTGAGCCAGGTGAGTAACATCCTACTCCCCCCTACTAGTGTAGTGAGAGGTGAGCCAGGTGAGTAACATCCCTCTCCCCCCTACTAGTGTAGTGAGAGGTGAGCCAGGTGAGTAACATCCCTCTCCCCCCTACTAGTGTAGTGAGAGGTGAGCCAGGTGAGTAACATCCCTCTCCACCCTACTAGTGTAGTGAGAGGTGAGCCAGGTGAGTAACATCCTACTCCCCCCTACTAGTGTAGTGAGAGGTGAGCCAGGTGAGTAACATCCTACTCCCCCCTACTAGTGTAGTGAGAGGTGAGCCAGGTGAGTAACATCCCTCTCCCCCCTACTAGTGTAGTGAGAGGTGAGCCAGGTGAGTAACATCCCTCTCCCCCCTACTAGTGTAGTGAGAGGTGAGCCAGGTGAGTAACATCCTACTCCCCCCTACTAGTGTAGTGAGAGGTAAGCCAGGTGAGTAACATCCCTCTCCCCCTACTAGTGTAGTGAGAGGTGAGCCAGGTGAGTAACATCCCTCTCCCCCCTACTAGTGTAGTGAGAGGTGAGCCAGGTGAGTAACATCCCTCTCCCCCCTACTAGTGTAGTGAGAGGTGAGCCAGGTGAGTAACATCCCTCTCCCCCTACTAGTGTAGTGAGAGGTGAGCCAGGTGAGTAACATCCCTCTCTCCCCTACTAGTGTAGTGAGAGGTGAGCCAGGTGAGTAACATCCCTCTCCCCCCTACTAGTGTAGTGAGAGGTGAGCCAGGTGAGTAACATCCCTCTCCCCCTACTAGTGTAGTGAGAGGTGAGCCAGGTGAGTAACATCCTACTCCCCCCTACTAGTGTAGTGAGAGGTGAGCCAGGTGAGTAACATCCTACTCCCCCTACTAGTGTAGTGAGAGGTGAGCCAGGTGAGTAACATCCCACTCCCCCCTACTAGTGTAGTGAGAGGTGAGCCAGGTGAGTAACATCCTACTCCCCCCTACTAGTGTAGTGAGAGGTGAGCCAGGTGAGTAACATCCCTCTCCCCCCTACTAGTGTAGTGAGAGGTGAGCCAGGTGAGTAACATCCTACTCCCCCCTACTAGTGTAGTGAGAGGTGAGCCAGGTGAGTAACATCCTACTCCCCCCTACTAGTGTAGTGAGAGGTGAGCCAGGTGAGTAACATCCTACTCCCCCCTACTAGTGTAGTGAGAGGTGAGCCAGGTGAGTAACATCCCTCTCCCCCCTACTAGTGTAGTGAGAGGTGAGCCAGGTGAGTAACATCCTACTCCCCCCTACTAGTGTAGTGAGAGGTGAGCCAGGAGAGTAACATCCCTCTCCCCCCTACTAGTGTAGTGAGAGTTGAGCCAGGTGAGTAACATCCTACTCCCCCCTACTAGTGTATTGAGAGGTGAGCCAGGTGAGTAACATCCCTCTCCCCCCTACTAGTGCAGTGAGAGGTGAGCCAGGTGAGTAACATCCCTCTCCCCCCTACTAGTGTAGTGAGAGGTGAGCCAGGTGAGTAACATCCCTCTCCCCCCTACTAGTGTAGTGAGAGGTGAGCCAGGTGAGCCAGGTGAGTAACATCCTACTCCCCCCTACTAGTGTAGTGAGAGGTGAGCCAGGTGAGTAACATCCTACTCCCCCCTACTAGTGTAGTGAGAGGTGAGCCAGGTGAGTAACATCCCTCTCCCCCCTACTAGTGTAGTGAGAGGTGAGCCAGGTGAGTAACATCCTACTCCCCCCTACTAGTGTAGTGAGAGGTGAGCCAGGTGAGTAACATCCTACTCCCCCCTACTAGTGTAGTGAGAGGTGAGCCAGGTGAGTAACATCCCTCTCCCCCCTACTAGTGTAGTGAGAGGTGAGCCAGGTGAGTAACATCCCTCTCCCCCCTACTAGTGTAGTGAGAGGTGAGCCAGGTGAGTAACATCCCTCTCCCCCCTACTAGTGTAGTGAGAGGTGAGCCAGGTGAGTAACATCCTACTCCCCCCTACTAGTGTAGTGAGAGGTGAGCCAGGTGAGTAACATCCCTCTCCCCCCTACTAGTGTAGTGAGAGGTGAGCCAGGTGAGTAACATCCTACTCCCCCCTACTAGTGTAGTGAGAGGTGAGCCAGGTGAGTAACATCCTACTCCCCCCTACTAGTGTAGTGAGAGGTGAGCCAGGTGAGTAACATGAGTCCTGTAAGGTTACATATACTCCTTAGGACCCTCTGCCAACAGGCAGCCGTGGAAAAAGTACTACATTTTCATAGTGGAGTAAAAGTAAAGATACCTTAATATCCCAGTCTAAAATAATTTGGTTTTAAATATACTTAAGTATCAAAAGTAAATATAATTGCTAAAATATACTTAAGTATCAAAAGTTAAAGTAAAATAATAAATAATTTCAACTTCCTTATATTAAACAAACCGGACGGCACAATATTCATATTTGTTTTTATTGACGGATAGCCAGGGCACGCTCCAACACTCAGACATCATTCACAAAAGAAGCATTTGTGTTTAGTGAGTCCGCCAGATCAGAGGCAGTAGGGATGACCAGGGATGTTCTCTTGATATGTGTGTGAATTGGACCATTTTCCTTCCAAAATGTAATGAGTACTTTTGGGTGTCAGGGAAAATGTATGAAGTAAAAAGTACATAATTTTCGTTAGGAATGTAGTGAAGTAAAAGTAAAAGTTGCCAAAAATATAAATAGTAAAGTAAAGTACAGATACACTAAACAACTTGTAGTATTTTTACTTAAGTACAGATACACCACTGCCAACAGGTGTACAGGTAGCATTACATTACACTACCACACATTTATACAATCTCACTTATCAGGAGTCGACTGTAAGAATACTGTACAGGTTTTTGATCTGGGACTGGTAAACTATACCACATACATAGACTGCATTTACACTCTGCTTGGGTGATGACACGTAGCTGTGTTATGTTGTGGTGAGTATTCACACTCTAACTGCTGATGGCAGTGTCTATTTCTCTACACACATACACACACGCACACATACACACACATACACACACACACACATACACGTAAACACACAGGCATGCACGTACCACCAGTCAGTGATGAAGATCTCTTCTTTAGCTTCTTCCAGAGCATCGGCTACATCCTCCATGTAGGTCTTCCCATTCACATACCTACACACACACACACACACACACACACACACACACAGACAGACACAGACACAGACACAGACACAGACACACACACAGACACACACACACACACCACACACACACACACACACACACACACACACACACACACAGACACAGACACAGACACAGACACACACACACACACACACACACACACACACACACACACACACACACACACACACACACACACAGACACAGACACAGACACACACACACACACACACACACACACACAGACACACACAGACACAGACACAGACACACACACACACACACACACAGACACACACACACACACACACACAGACACACACACACACACACACACACACACAGACACAGACACAGACACACACACACACACACACACACACACACACACACACACACACACACACACACACACACACACACACACACAGACAGACACAGACACAGACACAGACACACACACACACACACACACACACACACACACACACACACACACACACACACACACACACACAGACAGACACAGACACACACACACACACACACACACACACACACACACACGCACACACAGACAGACACAGACACACACACACACACACACAGACAGACACACACACACACACTGTGGTCGACACCTTCTAGTTCCTCATTTATCATAACAGAGTATTTTAGATGGAGTTCCAATCAACCAAACCCACATGATGTTGGCTACAGAAACACATTCTCCACAGACAGACAGGCATAGAGAAAAGCTCACAGACACACACACTTAACATTGACTAAACTTACATCTAACTACTAAACTTAACATTGACTAAACTTACATCTAACTACTAAACTTAACATTGACTAAACTTACATCTAACTACTAAACTTAACATTGACTAAACTTACATCTAACTACTAAACTTAACATTAACTAAACTTACATCTAACAACTAAACTAAAGTTACATCTACTAAACTTAACATTGACCTAAACTTACATTTAACTACTAAACTTAACATTGACTAAACTTACATCTAACTACTAAACTTAACATTGACTAAAGTTACATCTAACAACTAAACTAAAGTTACATCTACTAAACTTAACATTGACTAAACTTACATTTAATTACTAAACTTAACGTTGACTAAACTTACATTTAAATACTAAACTTAACATTGACTAAACTTACGTTTAACTACTAAACTTAACATTGACTAAAGTTACATCTAACTACTAAACTTAACATTGACTAAACTTACATCTAACTACTAAACTTAACATTGACTAAACTTACATCTAACTACTAAACTTAACATTGACTAAACTTACATCTAACTACTAAACTTAACATTGACTAAACTTACATCTAACTACTAAACTTAACATTGACTAAACTTACATCTAACTACTAAACTTAACATTGACTAAACTTACATCTAACTACTAAACTTAACCTGAGTAATTTTTTTTGGGCGGGGGGGGGTCGATTGTTGTTTCCCAGTTTCCATAGTTACCATTTGGCAGGGATGTTCTGCTCCTCCTGGGCGAAGGAACCAAATCGATGGTCTCGTAGAAACGCCCTCCCGTGTTTACGGACAAAGTCTTCTATCGCCTGGCCCCACCACCGAGCATGTCTGTAGCTGTTCAACTTCAGTACAAGGCACCTACACGCACGAACACACAGACACACACACACAGACACACACACACACACACACACACACACACACACACACACACACACACACACACACACACACACACACACACACACACACACACACACACACACACACACACAGTTAACTCCTTAATCTCCTGGCCCCACCTCTTAGCACATCTGTACACACATACACACACTACACCTGGAGAGGCTGTCGATGCGTACTCCGTATTTGGTCTCTGTGTCTTTGGAGTCCATTTTGACGCTGAACTCTTTGTCCAACAGGAGAACAAAGGAAATGGCTCCTGAGTCTGGCTTCATGTAGAAGAGAAACGAATCCTTCACCACCAACCAGCTACACACACACACACACACACAAACACACACACACACACACACACACACACACACACACACACACACACACACACACACACACACACACACACACACACACACACACACACACACACACACACACACACACACACACACACACACACACAGGGAGAAATACATCAGTGTGTGTGCGTACATGTTTGTGCGTGCATTGTGTTTGTATGTGTGTGTACTAACCGTTTAGACCAGCGGTAGCAGACTTCACTGTGACCACAGCAGTTCAAGCCTGGGATACGATGACCTCCGGAACGCTTGTGTATCATCCCCTCCCTGAAACACGTTTAAATGATGAATACACAAAATAAAACAAATCTATTTTCAGCTATTCCAATAACAATGGGCATGACGGCGCAGTCATAAAGACAGTATCTGTCAATAAAGCTGTTGTTCCTCACAGTCCTTTAGGTCCCAGGTCATGGATGAAGGACATCTGGCTGACGTCTATAAACTCCATCTGAGGAGAGAGAGGAACCGTATTAATGGGTATTAGATAAAGAGAGAAGTAGTAATCGTTCCAGTTCCAGCTACGGTCGCCTATAGTCTAGTCTAGTCTAGTTTATTAGTACCATAAAGATCCATTTATATAACTACAGGGGCTATGTCATCAACCCTCAAAGTTCCGTAATGGGGCCAAAATGGCAGCCATCTTGTTCAGGGAGAAATTCAAAACCAGTCTAATTGCAATGAATGGCATTCGAGGCCTAATCCTGGTTTTACTTATGCAGGAAAATAAAAGTAAGGCATGTGATGTATCAGAAATTGTGTAATGGAATTATAGTCAACCTAAAATATTGTCATATCATTTTAAATACAGTTTATACAGGTTTTATACACATTTTCTGTATAAATAGCCTCTAAATATATGTAAACAGACCATACATGTCTCAGATTTCTTGGAAAGCTGAGAGTGCCATTATATGATACAATATCAGAAGTCATATCATCAAGTGATTTCAGACAGTGTATGGCTGTGGATTGACTGAATTGTTTGAATACACTGTTGGCATATTGGCAGTTAATTAAAAAAAAACAATCCTCTAAAATGGTCTGGCTAGTTAACACAAATCCAGTCCAGATAAATTCTTCAAATTCTGTATTTTACACAATATTTTATCACAGCACTGGCAAACCATGGTTGACCAACTCCCTGACCATCATAAGAAGGTTCATGTCCATTCTAGTATTGTAATTCCTAATTCTATGAGTAGTACTCACAGTGTGGTAGTATTTCCTGTACATGGCCATCCTTAGTAGCTTGTTCAGATAATCTTCCAGCTGTTTCTGTACAGGGAACATAATAAATGCAGTATTACTATAGTAGAGACGTACTATACAGTGCAATGTTTATATGAAGTATATACTGTATTCTCCTATAAAGTTAATACGACAAACACACGTAAAAACGCCTACCCTTCTGCTGTAGACCTGTTCGTCTTGTGCCAACTCATCTCTGCCACGCGGTAGCTCCGGCATATGTCTGGCTTCACTCTTCTTCATTGTCCTCCTCCTCGTTGTGTGGCTGAGAGAGAGCGAGAGAGAGAGAGAGGGAGAGAGAGAGAGAGAGGTGAAGAGTGGTAAAGAGGAAGAAGGTAGGGTCACTCACTGGTATTGGGGAGAAATAAAATGTACATATCTACTGTTCCATGAAAAATCCTAATATTTCTATGATAAAAATTCATAGTATATCATTTAGTATTTAATCACTTTACAATTTGATTTGTGTGTGCGTGTATACGTACAGTGCCTTGCAAAAGTATTCATCCCCCTTGGTGTTTTCCAATTTTGTTGCATTACAACTGTCACGCCCTGACCTTGGAGATCCTTTATTCTCTATTTTGGTTAGGTCGGGGTGTGACTAGGGTGGGCATTCTAGTTTCTTTATTTCTAGGTTGGCCTGATATGGTTCCCAATCAGAGGCAGCTGTCTATCGTTGTCTCTGATTGGGGATCATATTTAGGCAGCCTTTACCCACCTGTTGTTTGTGGGATCTTGTTTTTGGTACTGTGCTGTTTAGCCCTACTTACGTTACGTTTCGTTTGTATTTGTTGTTTTTTTTGCGGCGTTCATTTAATAAAGAAAGATGTACGCCTACCACGCTGCACCTTGGTCCAATCCTTCCATCAACAAGCGTAACAACAACCTGTAATTTAAATTGATTTTTATTTGGATTTCATGTAATGGACATACACAAAATAATCCAAATTGGTGAAGTGAAATTTAAAAAATAACTTGTTTCAAAAAAGTATATATATATATTTTTTTTTTAAAGTGGTGCGTGTATATGTATTCACAACCACCTGTGTGCTATCTAAGTGTCACATGTTCTGTCATATATACACCTGTTCTGAAAGGCCCCAGTGTCTACAACACCTCTAAGCAAGGGGCACCACCAAGCAAGCGGCACTATGAAGACCAAGGAGCTCTCCAAACAGGTCAGGGACAAAGTTGTGGAGAAGTACACATCAGGGTTGGGTTATAAAAAAAAAACGAAAACTTTGAACATCCCACGGAGCACTATTAAATCCATTATTAAAAAATGGAAAGACTATGGCACAATAACAAACCTGACAAAAGAGGACCGCCCACCAAAACTCACAGACCAAGCAAGGAGGGCATTAATCAGAGAGGCAACAAAGAGACCAAAGATAACCCTGAAGGAGCTGCAAAGCTCCACAGCGGAGGTTGGAGTATCTGTCCATAGGACCACTTTAAGCCATACACTCCACAGAGCTGGGCTTTATGGAAGAGTGGCCAGAAAAAAGCCATTGCTTAAAGAAGAAAATAAGCAAACACGCTTGGTTTTCACCAAAAGGCATGTGGGAGACTCCCCAAACATATGGGAGAAGGAACGCTATGTCTGACGCAAACCCAACACCTCTCATCACCCCGAGAACACAGTCCCTGCCGATGTTTTTCATCGGCAGGGACTGGGAAACAGGTCAGAATGAAGGGATGATGGATGGTGCTAAATACAGGGAAATTGTTGAGGGAAACCTGTTTCAGTCTTCCAGAGATTTGAGACTGGGATGTAGGTTCACCTTCCAGCAGGACAATGGCCCTAAGCATACTGCTAAAGCAACACTCGAGTGGTTTAAGAGGAAACATTTAAATGTCTTGAAATGGCCTAGTCAAAGTCCAGACCTCAATACAATTGAGAATCTGTGGTATGACTTAAAGATTTCTGTACACCAGCGGAACCCATCCAACTTGAAGGAGCTGGAGTAGGTTTGCCTTGAAGAATGGGAAAAATCCCAGTGGCTAGATGTGCCAAGCTTACAGAGACATACCCCAAGAGACTTGCAACTGTAATTGCTGCAAAAGGTGACTCTACAAACTATTGACTTTGGGGGGGTGAATAGTTATGCACGCTCAAGTTTTCAATTTTTTTGTCTTATTTCTTGTTTGTCTCACAAGCTAAAATATTTTGCATCTTCAAAGTGGTAGGCATGTTGTGTAAATCAAATGATACAAACCCCCCCAAAAATCTATTTTAATTCCAGGTTGTAAGGCAACAAAATAGGAAAAATGCCAAGAGGGGTGAATACTTTCGCAAGCCACTGTATATGTGTGTGTCTGTGTGTGAGTGTATACGTATATGTGTGTGTGTGTGTGTGTGTGTGTATGTGTGTGTGTGTGTGTGTGTGTGTGTGTGTGTGTGTGTGTGTGTGTGTGTGTGTGTACCTGCGGGAAGGTAGCGGTACCCTCATGAACATCTTGTATCGGACCAGTTCTCTGTGGAGGTCCATGAAGTGTTTCTCCTTTCTCTTGACCACCCAGCTGAACTCTCCATGTCTCAGCTCAATCTTAAACACTGCAGGCTGACTCTACACAGACAGAGATCAAGTGTGAATGTGTGTGTGTGCATGCGTGTGTGTGAGCGTGCGTGTGTCTGTGGGTACCTTGTTGACACTCCTCTGTGCCGTGATGTTGAACCTGTCCTGGGCAGTGTTGAACCTCTCCACCTCCAGGATCTTAGCAGTGATGGGAACAGTAGGGAGGTAGACCCTGGCTTCTGACTCCTTAAAACCCACGGTGTGATACACAGCACTGAACCCTATACGACTGTCCCCTGGAGAGGTAGAGAAAAGGCCAATAGGATACATCTCTCATCATATCATTCATATCAAGAGCTCTCTCTCTCTCTCACACACACACACACACACACACACACACACACACACACACACACACACACACACACACACACACACCACACACACACACACACACACACACACACACACACACACACACACACACACACACACACACATATACACACACCTATGGTGGTAGGGTCATTGTCAGTCTCCTCTCCATCTCCCATGTCCAACTCTCTGGTGTCCAAACTCTCAACTACGTCCGACATCTTCCTGCTGATGCCGAGGCCGTCTGTGATGTCACCGGGTTCCACAGCGATGTCAGAGGGGTCAGAGGTCATCAGTTGAAGGCTGCTGGTGGTGGGGGGGACTTTACCCAGCATGCCTAGCTCTCAGCCCTCAGAACAGGGCACACCTGGATGAGGAGAGGAGGAGAAGAGAGGAGCACTTGAACCGTTGAATAAAGTCATAACGTTGTCTGCTTTGTAGAGAAGTTGTTTCTGTCCAAGAGTAAGAGACAGTTGTATGTTGCTCTGCATGTATTATCACTTTCTACTGCAGTGCAGATCATCCCCGCAGCAGGGTGTGTGGGTGTGTGTATGCACGTGCTTGCCTGTGTGTGAACTTGAATTTGAGGGAGACACACACATACCTGACATCCTTCCCCTCAAATTCAAGACTCCCTCACACACACTGCCCAGAATAGAACCAATGGTTGTCCACTAACAGTAGAGGGCCATTGGTTAGATGCTGCTACCTCATTGGCTGACACTGGCCCTGCAGAGAGCTACAGAAGTCAGTGGAAGCTGTCTTCCAAAATAGTAGAGCATAGAACAGTGTGTGTGTGTATAATGGGTAGGACAGGACCAGTACTATCATTAATGTCTTACTGGAGACTATAATGCCAGTCATTAGAGCTCTGCTTGTACCCTACAGTAAGACTCCCAGCACACAGAGTAGACTACATCTCACTGCCAGAGCCAGAGAGAAATAATCATCTTAACAGGCACTGGGCCTTTCCAAACACACCACATTAAAGACCGAACCCAAGTGTGTGTGTCCTTAGTGCAATGCCAAGCCAGACAGACAGACAGGCGGGGCTCCATGGCAACAAGAGTGAGGTGATGTCATCTCTGGTCAGAAGTCTAGAAAGTTCTCTGAGGCAAGTCAAGGCCTGCGTGCACACACACTCACACACACACATTTGTCTGTAAAACTCTGTTGGCTTACGACAGTGTCTGGCTCTTTGTGTGTGGTAGCATGTTGAGTCTTGTTTTGTGTGTGTTACGCTGTCATGATGACGTCTGTGTGTGTCAGTGAGTTCTGACTGGCCTCAGAAAACCTTCAGATAATCTTCTAGACTAGTGTGTTGTATTTGGTGTCCTATTTGTATTTGTATTGATGAGGGATACCCGTTTCTTCCTGCCAAGGCAGCAGCTACTCTTCCTGGGGTACAAACAAGTTAAGGCACTTACATTACACATAAAACTAAAGACTACACAGTCCATCATATAACGTTATTACAACACTGCATATCTACAGTACAAAATGAACAGATCATTAGCGTATTACGCATGTTCAGAATGATAACAGACACGGTGTGGGAAGCTGTGTGTGTGTGAGATTTATATCAGTGTGGCATCACCCGCCCTAGTGTCTAGGGTTTCCGCCCACTACCTAGAAGTCAGCCGTAGCACGGCACAGTGTGTGTGTGTGTGTGTGTTTGAATTCTCTCTCTCTTTCCGTCGCTCACTCTCTGTGACACACACACACAGACACAAACACACGCACACACACACACACACACACACAGCGCTTTACGTCTCGCCCGAGGCCTCTGTCATGTCCCAGTGGAATGGAATGGTTAAACTTCAGTACTGGAATGAATGGGATCAGAGAAAGAGAGGGGGGGTGATAGTGAGAGAGAGAGGGGGATGATAGAGAGGGGGAGAGAGAGCGAGAGAGAGAGAGAGAGAGAGAGAGAGAGAGGAAGAGAGAGGGATGACAGATGGAGTGTTGCTTTTATCTCGCTTCTCTGTTCTGATGGAACATTGTCTACTTCCTGTTTCCTGTCAAGGGTTGTCATGATGATGGGTTTTGGCAAATAGGAGAAAACTATAAAAACCAGCTACTCTATGTCGCCAATCATTCTCCTTCCTTATTTTTCTATTCGTTTTTGATAAATTGTTATCTACACACGCACAAAGACACACACACACGCACGCACACACACACCAGAAAGATAAGTGAGAAGAGATTTGTGTACACAACATGGCATTTACAGTCAACGTGGTGCCAACCTCCGCCTAGCACAGATGACAGAGAGAGAGTGGTCTGTGACACCTCTGTCTCTGCCTACACTAAAGCTGTCTATTATCTAATAATTTAAACACTGGAGAAAGAGATAGAGGGAGAGAGAGACAGATAGAAAGAGAGGGAGAGAGAGACAGACAGAGAGTTAGAGAGAGAGGGAAAGAGAGACAGAGAGAGAGAGAGAGAGAGAGAGAGAGAGAAAGAGAGGGAGAGAGAGAGAGAGAGAGAGAGAGAGAGAGGGACAGAGAGAGAGAGAAAGAGAGGGAGAGAGAGAGAGAGAGGGACAGAGAGAGAGAGAGAGAGAGAGAGAGAGAAAGAGAGGGAGAGAGAGAGAGAGAGAGAGAAAGAGAAAGAGAAAGAGAGGGAGAGAGAGAGAGAGAGGGACAGAGAGAGAGAGAAAGAGAGGGAGAGAGAGAGAGAGGGACAGAGAGAGAGAAAGAGGGAGAGAGAGAGAGAGAGAGAGAGAGAGAGAAAGAGAGGGAGAGAGAGAGAGAGAGGGACAGAGAGGGAGAGAAAGAGGGAGAGAGAGAGAGAGAGAGAGAGAGAGAGAGAGAGAAAGAGAGAGAGAGAGAGAGAGAGAGAGAGAGAGAGAGAGAGAGAGAGAGAGGGACAGAGAGAGAGAAAGAGGGAGAGAGAGAGAGAAAGAGAGGGAGAGAGAGAGAGGGACAGAGAGAGAGAGAGAGAGAGAGAGGGACAGAGAGAGAGAGAGAGAGAGGGACAGAGAGAGAGGGAAAGAGAGAGAGAAAGAGAGGGAGAGAGAGAGAGAGAGAGAGTGAGAGTAATCGTCATTATCACCAGAGCTGAGTCCTGCTGGCTGTAATACAAGGCTTCATTGTACTTCTTTGAAAGAACACATCTTTCTAACACACACACACACACACACACACACACACACACACACACACACACACACACACACACACACACACACACACACACACACACACACACACACACACACACTGTATTCTACTTTCCAGCAGGTGGTTTGAGTTTACATGTTGGCTTGATCTCTCTGAGCTGAAACCACCTGTGTGTGTGGGTTGAGTGCGTGTGGGGACCTGAAATCGCCAAAAGTTGCCACAAGGATAGTAAAACAAGGAAGATTCTCCCACATGGGGACATTTCCCACGTCCCCATGAGGACAATGACTATGTTAATCTTAGGGGTTAGAATTAGGGTTAGAATTAGGGATAGGGTTAGAGTTAGGGATTAGGGGTTAGGGAATGCAAAAATAAATTTGGTTCCCACAAGGATAGAAGAACAAGTGTGTGTGTGTGTGTGTGTGTGTGTGTGTGTGTGTGTGTGTGTGTGTGTGTGTGTGTGTGTGTGTGTGTGTGTGTGTGTGTGTGTGTGTGTGTGTGTGCGCGTGGGAATGAGAGTGTGCACCGTTTCACAATTTTATCCAAATGTTGACAATGACTGTTACAGTTATCCTATTTGGATGAATGACTGACCAAACATAATCACTGATCAAATATAATGACTGATCAAACATAATGACTGATCAAACATAATGACTGATCAAACATAATGACTGAACAAACATAATGACTGATCAAATATAATGACTGATCAAACATAATCACTGATCAAATATAATGACTGATTAAATATAGTGATTGATCAACATAATGACCGATCAAATATAATGACTGATCAAATATAATGACTCATCAAATATAATGACTGATCAAACATAATGACTGATCAAATATAATGACTGATTAAATATAGTGATTGATCAAACATAACGACTGATCAAATATAATGACTGATCAAACATAATGACTGATCAAACCTAATGACTGATCAAATATAATGACTGATTAAATATAGTGATTGATCAACATAATGACCGATCAAATATAATGACTGATTAAATATAGTGATTGATCAAACATAATGACTGATTAAATATAGTGATTGATCAACATAATGACTGATCAAATATAATGACTGATCAAACATAATGACTGATCAAAAATAATGACTGATTAAATATAGTGATTGATCAAACATAATGACTGATTAAATATAGTGATTGATCAAACATAATGACTGATCAAACTAGACAGAATGACAAGACAGAGATCTAGTCAGTAGTCAGACTAGACCTAGTCATCCAGCCAGAGGCTTCTAACTGCCCCACCATAGTTAATATGTATTCAGGAACAGGATGTGTAGAGCAGAAAGAGGGAGACAGAGGTCATGAAACTCAGCTAGGATTGTTTTGTTAGGAGAGGAGCCCAGCAGAACTGTGTAATGTCTTATTTCACCTATAACAACAAAGAGACTTGGTGTAGTCTTTGAAACGTTGAATCTGTTCTACAACTGTGGCAAGTAACAACGTTACCAATAAAGACGGCACATGCACTCATGAGGAGAAAATAAGAGAGAGGAAAAGCGAGAAAGAGAGGGAGAGTGAGAGAGCAGTAGGGAGAGGAGAAGGGGATATGAACGAGGGAGTGAGTTGAAGGAAATGGAGAGGGAGGAAAAGGAGAGGGAGAGAACAGTAACTGTTCAGCTAGCGAGGGTCACTCAGTCAGACATTTCAAAAGCAGCAACAAGCTTTCACAACATGGTGGGAGAGAGAGAGCCAAGGTACACACATACACACACACTACTTCTCCATTGGAACAAATATAGAACAGGGTGACAGAGAGAGAGAGAGAGAAAGAAAAACTTCACTGACCTGCTCCTGTCCTCATTTTGATTTGTCCCTTTTCTAGACTATTGAGTAGACTACACATGCACACATATGCACACACACACACACACACCCTATACACACTCAGTGTACTGTTCCTCTTGTATAACAGAGTGTATGTGAACGAATGTACTGTGGAAACAACTCCTCGAAGAAAATTCCTCAAGAGAGGAGGGGCTACCAAACTCTAAACCAATCAGCTGCATTGAAACATTCATACCCTCCCCCTGGGTTCTCTCATTGGGGGAATCTGCAGGGATCTGAGCTGAGTTGGAGGGCTTTGGGTAAGGGGAGGGATTAGAGGAGAGATCAAAACATTCTAAGACTGACAGCCAACAGGAAGGAGATCAGAGACCTGGCATTGTGCTGCCCGGACAACAACCTCTCCCTCAACGTCAGCAAGACAAAGGAGCTGATCGAGGACTACAGGAAACGGAGGGCCGAGCACACCCACATCCACATCGATGGGGTTGTGGTGGAGCAGGTAGAGAGCTTCAAATTCCTTGGTGTCCACATCACTAAGGAATTATCATGGTCCACACACACTAACACAGTCGTGACGATGGCACAGCAACACCTCTTCCCCCTCAGGAGGTTAAAAAGATTCGACATGGGCCCTCAGATCCTCAAAAATCTATACAGCTGCACCATTCAGAACATCTTGACTGGTTGCATCACCACTTAAAAAAAGAATGTAAAAAATATTTGACCTTTATTTAACCAGGTATGCTAGTTGAGAACAAGTTCTCATTTGCAACTGCGACCTGGCCAAGATAGAGCATAGCAATTCGACACATACAACAACACAGAGTTACACATGGAATAAACAAAACATACAGTCAATAATACAGTCGAACAAAAGAAAACAAAAAGTCTATATACAGTGAGTGCAAATGAGGCAAGTTAAGGCAATAAATAGGCCATGGTGGTGAAGTAATTACAATATAGCAATTAAACACTGGAATGGTAGATGTGCAGAAGATGAATGTGCAAGTAGAGATACTGGGGTGCAAAGGAGCAAGATAAATAAATAAATACAGTATGGGGATGAGGTAGGTAGATAGATGGGCTGTTTGCAGATGGGCTATGTACAGGTGCAGTGATCTGTGAGCTGCTCTGACAGCTGGTGCTTAAAGCTAGTGAGGGAGATATGAGTCTCCAGCTTCAGAGATGTTTGCAGTTCGTTCCAGTCATTGGCAGCAGAGAACTGGAAGGAAAGACGACCAAAGGAGGAACTGGCTTTGGGGGTAACCAGTGAGATATACCTGCTGCAACGCGTGCTACGAGTGGGTGCTGCTATGGTGACCAGTGAGCTGAGATAAGGCGGGGCTTTACCCAGCAGAGACTTGTAGATAACCTGTAGCCAGTGGGTTTGGCGACGAGTATGAAGTAAGGGCCAACCAATGAGAGCGTACAGGTCGCAATGGTGGGTAGTGTATGGGGCTTTGGTTACAAAACGGAAGGCACTGTGATAGACTGCATCCAGTTTGTTGAGTAGAGTGTTGGAGGCTATTTCATAGATGACATCACCGAAGTCGAGGATCGGTAGGATGGTCAGTTTTACAAGGGTATGTTTGGCAGCATGAGTGAAGGATGCTTTGTTGCGATATAGGAAGCCGATTCTAGATTTAATTTTGGATTGGAGATGCTTAATGTGAGTCTGGAAGGAGAGTTTACAGTCTAACTAGACACCCAGGTATTTGTAGTTGTCCACGTATTCTAAGTCAGAGCCGTCCAGAGTAGTGATGCTGGACGGGCGAGCAGGTGCTGGCAGCGATCGATTGAATAGCATGCATTTAGTTTTACTTGCGTTTAAGAGCAGTTGGAGGCCACGGAAGGAGAGTTGTATGGCATTGAAGCTCATCTGGAGGTTAGTTAACACAGTGTCCAAAGAGGGGCCAGAAGTATACAGAATGGTGTCGTCTGTGTAGAGGTGGATCAGAGAATCACCAGCAGCAAGAGCAACATCATTGATGTATACAGAGAAGAGAGTCGGCCCGAGAATTAAACCCTGTGGCACCCCCATAGAGACTGCCAGAGGTCCGGACAACAGGCCCTCCAATTTGACACACTGAACTCTATCAGAGAAGTAGTTGGTAAACCAGGCGAGGCAATCATTTGAGAAACCAAGGCTGTCGAGTCTGCCAATAAGAATGTGGTGATTGACAGAGTCGAAAGCCTTGGCCAGGTCGATGAATACGGCTGCACAGTAATGTCTCTTATCGATGGCGGTTATGATGTCGTTTAGGACCTTGAGCGTGGCTGAGGTGCACCCATGACCAGCTCTGAAACCAGATTGCATAGCGGAGAAGGTACGGTGGGATTATAAATGGTCGGTAATCTGTTTGTTAACTTGGTTTCGAAGACCTTAGAAAGACAGGGTAGGATAGATATAGGTCTGTAGCAGTTTGGGTCTAGAGTGTCTCCCCCTTTGAAGAGGGGGATGACCGCGGCAGCTTTCCAATCTTTGGGAATCTCAGACGATACGAAAGAGAGGTTGAACAGGCTAGTAATAAATAGGGTTGCAAAAATTTCGGCAGATAATTTTAGAAAGAGAGGGTCCAAATTGTCTAGCCCGGCTGATTTGTATGGGTCCAGATTTTGCATCTCTTTCAGAACATCAGCTACCTGGATGAAGGAGAAATGGTGGGGGCATTGGCGAGTTGCTGTGGAGGGTGCCGGGCAGTTGACCGGGGTAGGGGTAGCCAGGTGGAAAGCATGGCCAGCCGTAGAGAAATGCTTATTGAAATTCTCTATTATACTGGATTTATCGGTGGTAACAGTGTTTCCTAGCCTCAGAGCAGTGGGCAGCTGGGAGGAGGTGCTCTTATTCTCCATGGACTTTACAGTGTCCCAGAACTTTTTTGAGTTTGTACTACAGGATGCCATTTCTGTTTGAAAAAGCTAGCCTTAGCTTTTCTAACTACCTGTGTATATTTGTTCCAAACTTTCCTGAAAAGTTGCATATCACGGGGGCTATTCGATGCTAATGCAGAACGCCACAAGATGTTTTTGTGCTGGTCAAGGGCAGACAGATCTGGAGTGAACCAAGGACTATATCTATTCCTAGTTCTACATTTTTTGAGTGGGGCATGCTTATTTAACATGGTGAGGAAGGCACTTTTAAAGAATAGCCAGGCATCATCTACTAACGGGATGAGGTCAATGTCATTCCAGGATAGCCCGGCCAGGTTGATTAGAAAGGCCTGCTCGCAGAAGTGTTTTAGGGAGCATTTGACAGTGATGAGGGGTGGTCGTTTGGTCGCAGACCCATTACGGATGCAGGCAATGAGGCAGTGATCGCTGAGATCTTGACTGAAAACAGCAGAGATGTATTTGGAGGGCGAGTTAGTTAGGATGACATCTATGAGGGTGCCCGTGTTTGCAGATTTGGGGTTGTACCTGGTAGGTTCATTGATCATTTGTGTGAGATTGAGGGCATCAAGCTTAGATTGTAGGATGGCCGGGGTGTTAAGCATGTCCCAGTTTAGGTCACCTTGTAGCATGAGCTCAGAATATAGATGGGGGGCAATCAATTCACAAATGGTATCGAGGGCACAGCTGGGGGCAGAGGGAGGTCTATAGCAAGCAGCAACAGTGAGAGACTTGTTTCTGGAAAGGTGAATTTTTAGAAGTAGAAGCTCGAATTGTTTGGGTACAGACTTGGATAGTAATACAGAACTCTGCAGGCTACACTTGGCTTGGTATGGCAACTGCTTGGTATCCGACCGCAAGGCTTGAGAAAATCTTATAGGAAGAATATGAAAAAATTCCCAAATCCAGATGTGCAAAGCTAATACATCGCTGCCAAAGGTGCTTCTACAAAGTCTTGACTCAGGGGTGTGTATACTTATGGAAATGAGATATTTCTGTATTTCATTTTCAATAAATTTGCTACAATTTCTAAAAACCTGTTTTTACTTTGTCATTATGGGGTATTGTGCGTAGATGGGTGTATCACATTTCAGATAAGACACAGATGCAGACAGCGTCGAAGTGACAAAAGTGTATTACTAGTACAGGGGCAGGCAAAACGACAGGTCAAGGGCAGGCAGAGGTCAATAATCCAGTGTGGTGTGGCAAGGTACAGAACGGCAGGCAGTCTCAGGGTCAGAGCAGGCAGGGGTCAATAATCCAGTGTGGTGTGGCAAGGTCCAGAACGGCAGGCAGGCTCAGGTTCAGGGCAGGCAGAATGGTCAAAACTGGTGTCGTGTCTTTGGCTATGCCGGATTAAGTGATATGACATGCTATTCTATAAAATCCTTTCTCTGTAATTAATATTACCTGATTAAGCTAATCATGTAAATGTAATTAACTAGAAAGTCGGGGCACCACGAAAGAATGTTTATAGAGCTGTTATCTTCCGAATAAACTCTTAAAGACCTAGTAATATTTTTACATCACTAGCAGTCAATATTAATCAGTCTCATCTGAAAGCTGTAAATTCTTGGTTATCTTCACGAACCCTGGCTAACAAGTTGAATCAGCAATACAAAATTGGGTTTAATTATTTATTTACTAAATACCTAACTAATCACACAGAATTACATATACACAGAATGCAAATTATGTCATATAGAAAACGTCCCTGGTGGACGGAATGTCTCTGGTGGTAAATTGGATACGTTGTAGTATCTTCGTTGTGTGTTAGACTGGATACGTCATCCGTCATTTCCTAGCCCACGTTTACAGCTGCTGTTGCTAACTCAACGGCTAGGATATCTCACGTCTTTAGTGAATAAGAGTTCAGAGTTCATACCATTCACAACCAAAGCTCACGCTGAGGTTGGCTTAGTTCTGTAGTTGACATGTTAGTCCTTTTTAACGTATGGACCGTCGTCCTATCGTCCTCGGAACAGAAGGTTACAATTTTGTCAAGGGCTTATATAGTGGGGGGAGAGAAGGGTGTGTTTCATAGTTTATAACCCATGTCTCTTCACAGGGGCGGGCCACTGATTGAGCAGGGCTCTAACCTTATGAAAACCCAATTCTCTCATTTGGAAGCTAAAATTACATTTAATCTTTTCACAAATAGTTTCATATTCAAACATTTAAATTGCACAACAATTCCATGTGAATCTGATAACTAGAATGTGTAGACTTTCCCAGATACAGTTTATGTCATCCTGTCATCAGTCATAATGTCTCAGATGACAACCGAACTGACATCATTGTCACGACTCCTGCCGAGGGTGACTCCTCTCCCTGTTCGGGTGGCGCTCGGCGGTCGTCGTCACCGGCCTACTAGCTGCCACCGATCCCTTTTTCCCTTTTCTGTTGGTTTTGTCTTGATTGTTTGCACCTGTGTATGATTAGTGTTTCGTTGAGTATTTAAGCCCGTTTCCCCACCTGTTCTGTGTGCGTGTGTAGTAGAGTGATGTTGTTCCCCTAGATTATGCACCAAGTTGCACGCAAGGACAGTTCAAGTAGGCCAGGTCAAGAGGGGATGTTAATAAGTTAATAACAATAATAATAATTCAATGTGTTTTCTTTATTTAATTACAGCAGCATAGTTAATGTTATTTTTCGGTGTACAAACATTTTTTGATATCTATATTGTAAATACACCTAATTGTAAAAGTTTGTATATTTTGGTTTGGTCCATCGCGGGTTATCCGTACTTACGGACCCTTTTATCGTTCTCTTTTGGCCGGACCTTCAGCTAGCAAGGTATGTTGTCCTTGGCGCCGTAATTTGGCAATATAAAACTGTGGTAAAGTTACTTAAAGTGCTGTTACGCAATTATATGTTTTGTTACAATGTGAACAATTATAAAGATTTATGTTAACTTTCACCAAGCTCGCTAATTAGGGTACCTATTGTAACTCGGGAGTATTTGGGACCGTGTTTGAGTGAGTTGCTATGTGCTCACGCAGGTGCCGAGAGCTGTGACTGCACTGAGGGCTAACATATTGTGTGTTGTCTCTTCGTGTGCAGGTATGTCTTTTATTTTGTTCCGAATATGTTGTATATAATTTTAATTGTATTGTATAGTGTGCTGTTGGGCACTGAATGTATGTATGCAGCTCCCGCTCTTTTGGCCGGACCTTCAGCTAGCAAGGTGCCCGAGAGCTGTGACTGCACCGAGGGCTAACATATTGTGTGTTGTCTCTTCGTGTGCAGGACCAATAAACATGATTCAACCATCATAATTCCAGTTGTGGCAGTGTCCTGATTAAAAATACACAACGCAGAACGAACCACGCTACACGTGCTTACTTTCTGTTGTCGACTGTTGTTTATGCAGTGGTACGTGTTATTGGATCATTGTGTTTGTTGGATCACAGCCAGTTGTGTTTTCGTGGGTGTACTTTTCTTTTACGGTGCAATTCATTAAAAGCCCGTTAGCAACTACTCCTGTTTCCTGCGCCTGACTCCACACCCACTACTGCAATCGTTACAATCATATTCATTATTAAGTACCAACGCATATTTTCAACTGGTTCAATTACCGAAATATGGTTCCTTCCCCCCACTTGTTTGATGTTCCCAGACTCTCTATGTTTAACAAAGGCTATTCAAGAGTCCTTCAGTAGAGTCAGAGAGAGGAAAGGGAGAAAGGTATTTATGGGGGGGGGGGGGGGGTCATAAACCTTACCCACAGGCCAACGTCATGACACTGGGAAGAACAGACAGGAGGTTTCACAAACACTGGTAGGTTTCACAAAACAAAACGAACTGGAAACAGACAAACAAAGAACACGGGTATAAATACACTGGGGATAATGGGGAAGATTAGAGACTCCTGGAGGGGGATGGAGACAAGCACAAAGACAGGTGAAACAGATCAGGGTGTGACTGTTAGCTCTCCCTAGGAGAGGTGGGGGGGTGAAGTCAGGCGCAGGAGACTAAATATACAGAGAAAGCATTTATTCCAGAGTCCTCAAAATAAACAGGCACAGGACCAGAATGAGCAGTCCACACAAAAGGTCCGGAACGCAGTCCAGAAACGTACACCTGTCGAATATAGCCAAAGACATAAAACGCAACCCAAAACCACGACAGGGAAAACAAAACAATCCCGCACGAACCCAAACTGGTAGTGCGAGACTAAATACCCCACTAATGAACCCAGACAAGAAACAGGTGAAACACAAGAAAGACAACACCAAACAAAGAGGAAAAGGGATCGGTGGCAGCTAGTAGACTGGCGACGACGACCGGCGAGCGCCGCCCAAACAGGAAGAGGAGCCACCTTCGGTAGAAGTCGTGACAGTGACTGGGTGAGAAAATACAAATATTTAATACATTTTGAATTCAGGCTATAACACAACAAAATGTGGAATAAGTTAAGGGGTATGAATACTTACTGAAGGAACTACTTGTATCCACCCCCTTCCTGGTGTCACCCATTTTCCCTGCACATTTATTCCTGTGTTTTCTGTTTGGCTTTTGCCAGTTCGTCTTGTCTCGTAAGCGTGTTTTTTCCCGTACTCCTGTTCTCTCAAGTCCCTGTTTTAGTGTTCCGGTTTTGGCCTATTCTACCTTTCCTGACCCCGAGCCTGCCTGCCGTCCTATACCTATCTGACTCTTAATCCATCTGGCCCCGTCCCGTCAGTTCATGGTGGAGGTCGACGCTTCGGACGTCGGAGTGGGGGCTGTCCTGTCCCAGCGTTCCGCATCCCTACGCCTTCTTTTCCCATCGTCTTAACACCACAGAGAGGAATTATGAACTATCGAGAACTACTGCGGTGAAGACGGCGTTGGAGGAGCGGAGGCTCTGGTTAGAGGGGGCGGGAACATCCATTCATTGTGTGGACGGATCACAAGAACCTGGAATATCTCAACTCCAGCCAACCTTGATGGGCCCTGCTTTAGTCTTGGTTCAACTTTACCATCTCCTACCGCCCGGGGTTCAAGAATGTTAAGCTGGATGCGCTTTCATGCCGCTATAGCCCCGCTGCTACACCCTTGGGCCCCGAGACCATCCTTCCTACCTCGTTTCTAGCAGCTGGGGGTGGGGGGGCCCAACTAACCGGATGTTTGTCCCAGACGCTGCCCGCTCCTCGGTCCTGGAATGGGCTCATTCCTCAAAGGCTTGCCTGCCACCCTGACTCCCTTCAGACGCAGGCCATTGTGCAACAACGCTTTTGGTTGCCCACCATGGTTCCTGATGTCTCTGCGTTTGTCGCCACTTCCACTGTCTGTGCTCAGAATAAGCCTCCTCGGCATGCTCCGGCTGGCCTTCTTCAACCACTTCGTGTCCCTCACCGTCCCTGGTCACATCTATCCCTGGACTTCGTCACTGGTCTCCCTCCATCTGATGGCAACAACACTATCCTTCCGGTGGTGAACAGGTTTTCAAAGCTGCCCATTTCATTCCCCTCCCCAAGCTACCCTCAGCCAAGGAGACCCAGCTCATGGTGCAACACGTCTTCCGGATCCATGGATTTCCGGTGGACATGGTCTCCGACCGTGGTCCTCAGATCTCGTCCTGGTTCTGGAAGGCGTTCTGCACACTCATTGGGTCGCCGGCCAGCCTGTCCTCTGGGTTTCTCCCCCAGTCTAATGGCCAGACTCCTGTGTCTGCATCTGGGTCATATCCTGAGTCGTGTTAGTAGCTTCATTCACCTCAGTCGATAAGGGACATACATAACATTCTATCTCGGACAAACGCATGCCATACTGCAATTTTCTGCTACGCACTAGCTCAGCAGCGAGATTAAAAACTCAAGTTTAGTTTCCTGTGAAGTCAAATACCAGTTACCTAACAATTTTCTACCTCTGCACTGCTTTAGTCAACTCAACTGAGAGAAGTTGTGCTGTTCAGTGTTCACTGCAGATTCACTCGCCATAGGCCTAAAGCCAGCCAGCCAATCACAGCCTTCACTCGCGCCAAGGCGTCCGCATGGCTCTAAAGCCAGCATGCTGTACTGCCAGAACACATGCACCGTCTTTTCTCTCCAATCTGAGCCAGATTGACAGCGCTCCGACCCAATGAGAATTGGGTGGCCAATGATATTTCCGGGGTGGCTAGTGCCCCCCCCCCCCCCCCCCACTCCATTTACCGCCCCTGCGCACACACACACACACAGACACACACCTATCCTATCCACCCTACAAGTGAATATCTTCCTCCATTTTGTGGTTGAATCTGCACATTGGTCTCCTCACTATATACACAGACTGTATCTCAAGTGCACGTGTCGTGTGTGTGTGTTGTGTGTATCTATGTATGTGCATATGTTGTGTGTGTGTGTGTGTGTGTGTGTGTGTGTGTGTGTGTGTGTGTGTGTGTGTGTGTGTGTGTGTTTATGACTGAGACTTTGACCTGGACGCTACGCCACACCCTGTGAGAATGATGCTAGAGGAAGACTAGCATTTTCACATTTGAATAATTTTGCAGATGCTCTTATCCAGAGCGACATACAATTAATGCATACAGCTAAAGTAGTAAAGTAGTAAAACCACGTATCACGATCATTGCTAGTCTTTGTTGGTTAATGTAGCTACTGGAGACAGAGAAGTAGAAAAAAAGTAATAGAAAGAGGTGAGACACACATACACATACACATACACGCACACAGACTGAGTACCTGTTGCAGTGAAAAGTTGATAGGTCACTGACTGTTGCTGTGATCAGACCTCAGGACTTCTGTCATCTGAGGTGTCTTCTCTCTCTCTCTATTGCTCTATATGTCGACCACTTTCTCACTCTCTCTTTCTGTGTGTGTGTGTGTGTGTGTGTGTGTGTGTGTGTGTGTGTGCGCGTGTGCGTGTGTGTGTGTGTGTGTGTGTGTGTGTGTGTGTGTGTGTGTGTGTGTATGAGGTCATAAATGTCCTGGTGTAGGTAAACAGCACAGAGCAAAGGGCATAGTAATAATCTCCCCAAGAACCTCCATCATAGATCATCATCTGGCCATACTGTTGGCCACACGCACAAACACACACACACAAACACGCACATACACAAACACACACGAGAACACACACATGCCGGCTTTGCTTTGACCATTAGGTGGCGTGCTAGGTCTGAGCTAGGGCTACCAGTAGGACCCCCTCCCTCCATCTCTCTCTCTCTCTCTCTCACTCTCACCCTCTCTGAGTTTTTCGTTGTGACAGTTGTTTCTGCTCCATTCAATGATGAGACAAACTAGAGAATGTGTGTGATGTGTGAATGTGCCATATTTAAAAACGTTGTTTTTTCTCTTTAGAGATTTCTCATCAAATCACAGAGGAGGACATCAATCGATTGATCTTATATGGAGGCTCCAGAGAGAGAGAGAGAGAGAAAGAGAGAGAAATGTGGACTGCGTTTCTGAAACCATAATATTCAATGTCACAGACTCATAGAGGATGTTGATGTTGTTTGGATGTTTTTGTTGTTTCCCATTTCTCTTGGCTGAGTAACTTTCCAGTGTCACATCACCAAACCCTGACTGTGACTCACCATCAGTCTAGGTTACCGTGTTTTCATCTGACGCATAAGAGTGCATGAAGGGGACAGAGCAAGAGAGGGACATTTTTTGTAGGATGTTGTTTTAGAAGGTCGTCTTTACTCGTTCATCAAAAGTGCATCTATGTGATTTAGACCAATATATATGCCTATCAATACCAGAGGAAAAGGAATATCAGATCCTATTCATATTTGTTTGATACTTTTGTACAATGCGCTCAAAGGATGATCGAGTATTATTTTCTTTCTTCAGACATGTATTTTAGCTTGTGATATATTTAATAACATTCAAAGGCTATACTTTATTTCTTACAAGTCAAATCATTTTGTAAATGGAAGACAAGATGGGAAGGTGTGTTTTATTGCTCCAGTGCATGACTGTTCTAAAATAGAGGAGGACTCGTAGCTTAACTCCTGTTGGTAAAACCATAAGATCCTTTACGCATCACGCGGCGCGCACGCACACACACGCAGTCAGAGGAATAGAGGACATGCGGAGACGAGGAGCGCGCCAGCCGCCCCAAGGAGAACCTCCAGCCGCGTGAATGACCCGCTGGCAGCATGCGCTCCTGGCCCAACCGAACTGACTGTCTCTCTCCCGTTAACTGCAGCTGGGAGGATAACTACTGGAACTACTACTTTAACGGGAGCTACCGGGGTCCCGTGCCCCCCGAAAACCTCTTCCCCATCCCCGTTCTAATGGGAATCACCATCACCTGTACTCTCCTGTTCCTAGCGGGAGTGACCGGGAATGTAATGACTATACTGGTCGTGTCTAAGTACAGAGACATGAGAACAACCACTAACCTCTACTTATGTAGCATGGCTGTCTCAGACTTGTTGATATTCCTCTGTATGCCCCCTGATGTGTATCGGTTATGGAAGTATAGGCCATGGATATTTGGAGATACATTCTGTAAGCTGTTTCAGTTCGTTAGTGAGTGCTGTACTTATTCAACCATTTTGAATATAACCGCACTGTCGGTGGAGAGGTACCTGGCCATCTGCTTCCCACTTCGCGCCAAACGCCTGGTCACCAAGCGACGCGTCCGTGCGCTAATCCTCTTTCTCTGGCTCGTGTCGCTGTTGAGCGCGGGACCTGTCTTCGTTCTGGTGGGAGTGGAGCACGAGACTCGCCCAGCGGCGGGGAACTCTGTGACTGCTGGTGGGACGGAAGGACAGACAGAGATAGACACTAGCGAGTGTAAACCCACCCAGTACGCGGTTGAGTCTGGGCTTCTAGCCGCAATGGCGTTGGTTAGCTCTGTGTTTTTCTTCCTGCCGGTGTTTTGTTTGACTGTGGTGTACAGTTTGATTGGACGAAGGTTGTGGAAGAGACGGAGAGAGAACAATATTGGAGCTAACGTAGCACACAGGGACAAGAGCAACAGACAGACCGTCAAGATGTTAGGTAGGGTGCAATACATGTTGCTCATATTCAAAACTATGTCTTAAGCACGGCATAATTGAGATATGGATGTTTATAATATTTTTAAAAGGCACAGAATTGGAGACATTTAAAAAAAAAAAAATGGTTTTGATAGCATTAAATCAATCAAACATTGTAATAAGACAAGGATAATGCAGATACTGTAGATATAGGCTGTGTATACGTTTCTTCACTCAGCAAAGTAACCCAATAACCATGATAACAGCCAGTCTTGTAAAGCTTTACCAAGGCCATTTAATTAGGCATAACTGTAGTTTCCCCATCATACCCCTCTCTCCTATTTCTCTCTCTGAAAAAAAACTGATTACTGATGTTTGCATTTCAAGTTTTATGGTTGGAATTAATTGTATGTGCCTCCCCTCCTCCCTCAATTACCCCTTCCCTCTCCCCCCTCACTATTATTATTAGCATAAAATGAGAAATCCAATGTTGCAAACATTTATTATCTGTCTCCCCTCTACCTCTCTCTCTCTCCAGCTGTAGTGGTCTTTGCCTTCGTCCTATGCTGGCTGCCTTTCCACTTGCATCGTTACCTTATGTCCCATTCCTCCGAGGGCTCCTCTCCTCTCTGGTCTCTCTTCACCCAGTACTGCTCCCTTGTTTCCACTGTCCTCTTCTATCTCTCGGCTGCCATCAACCCTGTCCTCTATAACACCATGTCTAGGAAGTACCGGTCAGCTGCTGCCCAACTGTTTGGTCTACAGGAGACTCAACCACCCAGAGGGAGAACGGCAAGCACTGTCAAAGGAGAGAGTTCACCTGCCTGGACAGAGTCCACTGTTAGCCTGTGACTGTAGCCAGTTTGGAGGGTGAATGGGCGCTAGATATATACTTCTCTGATTTTGATATGTAGTTGTTGTGATCAACCTCATCTTGTGTTTCTCATCAGTGACCACTGCTTTCCCTGGTTGATCAAATTCAAACAGGCACCATTATGGACCATCAAGGATGAATTGGACCTTATCCAAGTGAGCACCGGCTTACACCTAACGTCCATGGACGTTGATTATTGATTGAAATTTGATCAGTCCGCCCTGGCCTTGCGTTGAACATATTAATTATATTAGCCTCGAGGACTCTGAACGAGACTGTTGCTTTGATGTCACAATGCTGTTTGAGAAGATGTTTTATAAAATATTTATAAAACAAGGCATTTCTGTCACCCAAAAAGAAGCACACCATTAGCAACAAAAACTATTAAACAGCTTTTGAAACGGACACATATGCATTTTCTACAAATCACACATGCAACACACGCGCACACACACAAACCAAAAGAGTTATTACACTTGCCTTAATTAATATGTGAACTGTATTCTGGATGACAAAGAAAAGCACTGTAGACCGTGATGCACTTCTCTGTACCCTGAGAGAGAGGGACTGAAGTTCTGTGTGTGTGTTTGTTTATGTTGAGTGACTGGGTGTGTTGGGGTGGGTGTGTTTATGGTGAGTGAAGGCGTGTGTTGGGGTGTGTGTGTGTGTGTGTTTATGGTGAGTGACTGTGTGTGTTGGTGTGTGTCTGTCTGTGTACATATAGGTAACAGTGTTTTGCTATGATAGCATGTACAGTAGGCTAATTATACCGCCAGCCTTACTCTGTAAATAGCAGCTTAGTAACAGTTCAATCTGATTGGTATTAGTCTTGGCTTATCCTACTTACAAAGCAGCCACTGCCTTGGACTCCAGAATTCTGATATGGCAACCTGGTCTCAGAGCATTTCGTATTATTCTGTACATAAATCCGAGACTCTCCATTTAGTATAATATGTTACGTTTCATATGGTATGTATTAATTTGTGGATGTCCATCATCCATTTCATATATGTTATGAACTAGAATTCATATTATATGTTACAAATTTGCTAAATGTACAATATGTTACGAATCTGCAAAACGTATAATACATAACGAATTGTAGCTAGGTGGCAAACATTAGCTAGGCTAGGGGTTAAGGTTAGGGTTACGTTTAGGAGTTAGGTTAAAGGGTTAAGGTTAGGGTTAGGGGAAGGGTTAGCTAAAAGGGGTAAGGTTAGGGGAAGGGTTAGCTAAAAGGGTTAAGGTTAGGCTTAGGAGAAGGGTTAGCTAAAATGCTAAGTAGTTGCATAGTACCTAAAAAGTAGTAAGTAGTTGAAAAGTTGCTAATATGCTAAAGTTGTCCATCATGAGATTTGAACTCGCAACCTTTGGGTTACCAGACATCTGCATTATATACCTACCCATCCACCTACGGTGCATTTGGAAAGTATTCAGATCCCTTGACTTTTTCCACATTTTGTTACATTACCGCCTTATTCTAAAATTGATTAAATCTGGGTTTTTTTCATCATCAATCTACACACAATACCCCATAATGACAAAACAAAAGCAGGTTTTTAGACATTTCTGCTAATTTATTACAAATAAAAAACTAAAATATCACATTTCCATAAGTAGTCAGACCCTTTACTCAGTACTTTGTTGAAGCACCTTTGGCAGCGATTACAGACTCAAGTCTTCTTGGGTATGACGCTACAAGCTTGGCACACCTGTATTTGGGGAGTTTCACCCATTGTTTTCTGCAGGTTGGATGGGGAGCGTCGCTACACAGCTATTTTCAGTTCTCTCCAGAGATGTTCGATCTGGTTCAAGTCCGGGCTCTGGCTGGGCCACTCAAGGACATTCAGAGACTTGTCCAGAAGCCACTCCTGTGTTGTCTTAGCTGTGTACTTAGGGTCGTTGTCCTGTTGGAAGGTGAACCTTCACCCCAGTCTGAGGTCCTGAGTGTTCTGGAGCAGGTTTTCATCAAGGATCTCTATACTTTACTCCGTTCATCTTTCCCTCGATCCTGACTAGTCTCCCAGTCCCTGTTGCTGAAAAACATTCCCACAGCATGATGCTGCCACCACCATGCTTCACCGTAGGGATGGTGCTAGGTTTCCTCCAGACGTGACGCTTGGCATTCAGGCCAAAGAGTTCAATCTTGGTTTCATCAGACCAGAGAATCTTGTTTCTCATGGTCTGAGAGTCCTTTAGGTGCCTTTGGCAAACTCCAAGCGGGCTGTCATGTGCCTTTTACTGAGGAGTGGCTTCCGTCTGGCCACTCTACCATAAAGGCCTGATTGGTGGAGTGCTGCATAGATGGTTGTCCTTCTGGAAGGTTCTCCCATCTCCACAGAGGAACTCTGGAGCTCAGTCAGAGTGACCATCGGGCTCTTGGTCACCTCCCTGACCAAGGCCCTTCTAGGAAGAGTCTTAGTGGTTCCAAACTTATTCCATTTAAGAATGATTGAGGCCACTTTGTGGGGACCTTCAATGCTGCAGAAATGTAGGGGGGGGGGGGGGGGGGAGAAGTCAAGGGAACTGAATATTTTCTGAATGCACTGTATTTCATTTTTGTCTTGAGTAACCATAAAAAACGTAACATATCATACTAATTTGAGTGTCCCAAATTTTAATTTACAATGTTACGTCTGGATATGGACATAAAGACGACAAGTAAGGACTACAGAAACAATCCGCAAATATGAACTACAAACATCGCCTGGAAAAATACTTAAAACGTGGAATTGTAACTACAGACATGGCGCTTCAGCCCAAATTAATGTAACGCTTGACTATGTATCCATGTTTGTACCGCTATAATAATCTGTACTATGCCTGTACAAACTATAATGTAAGAAAACACTGTATGTATTTTAATATTGATCCATATCATCAGGTTGCCAACTTGGTCTGAACTCATTCCGAGAGATAAAAATGATTCAACATTGTTTACGTGTCATTTTTTTTATTTCAGACATAAGCAGTATAATTCTGTCATGACTGAGAAGTGCACACACAGGTAGCCTACAAACACACAGATGTCGTCCTCACCTCTCCCCCATATTTTCTCACCTTCTCTGCTTTCTTCTCGTCTCAGTCCCTTGAAGTCAGGCAGCCTCAAAGCCACCCATCCTCAAAGGTCGTCACTAGTTCCCACAGCCACAAAGTCATAATTATGGCTACACCCCACCTATTTCTACAATTTCTCTTCTTAAAATCGAATTTTAAACATAACTGTAACCTTTACCGCACTGCTAACCTTATGCCTAACCCTAACCTTCATTTAAGACTGAAAAGTACATTTTTGTTTTCATGAATTTTTACAACATAGACAATTGTGACATTATAGCTGTGGTAACAAGGGACAACCATCTTCAAGCTATGTTCAAAGGATCCTTCTGTCACATCTGAGGCTTTCTGAGTTGCCTGATCAAAAAGTCCTATAAGTGAGGACAGGAGGAGAGAGGCAAAGAAAGAGGTCTGGGAGAGAAATGAGGGATGGAAAGAGGAAGAAGGAAAGTGAGAAAGACATTGATGGTGGTACATAGAATATGAGGAGTGGAGAAATGAATGAGGTAAGGATGAGTCAGAGAGAGAGGAACTTGGAAGTAAGAGAGCACTTGAGAAAAGATTGATTCAGAAATTATAGATATAGAAAAAGTCAATGAGTTACTCTGCATCACTTGTGAGATGCAGTGTGTGTGTCTCAGAGACAGGAGGGATCATTTTTTCTCTGTGATTTAATGCCTCCTGTTATCCAGTGAGATGCTATCGAGGCCGCTGGGGAGTAAATCACAAGCTATTGCTGGACACAGGCGCATGCACACACACTCAAACAAACACACACTGAGACACGGAGGGGAGAGAGGGAGAGACAGAGAGAGACAGAACGTGAGAGGAAGGCTGAGAGAGAAGAGAAAGGTAAAGAGAGATAGAAAGAGAGAGAGAGAGAGAGGATCGATGGCAATGTTCCTGCACAAATCAGTGAGTGTCGAAGAAGAGGCTGCATGTGCTTTTGTGCATCTCTCCTCTCCGCTGGTCTCTTCTTCAGACACACACGGTTCAGCCAGGGTTATAGTGCCCATTAAATAGGAGATTCGCCCTAAAACTGAATGTGAAGGTTGCATTTTTTCACAGCGTCGGCTGGATTATAGATGTGATTTATGTCTGGCTGTACCTCAAATTATACCTTATTCCCTACAGTGCCTTCAGAAAGTATTCAGACCCCTTGACTTTTTCCAAATTTTGTTAGGTTACAGCCTTATCCTAAAATTGATTGAATTGTTATTTATTCTGTACTTTGCTCGGTTCATGCTCGGTTCATCTTTGCCTCGATCCTGATTAGTCTCCCAGTCTCTGCCGCTGAAAAACATCCCCACAGCATGATGCTGCCACCACCATGCTTCACCGTAGGGATGGTGCCAGGTTTCCTCCAGATGTGTCGCTTGGCATTCAGGCCAGAGTTCAATCTTGGTTTCATCAGACTCTCATGGTCTGAGAGTCTTTAGGTGCCTTTTTGCAAACTCCAAGCAGGCTGTCATGTGCCTTTTACTGAGGAGTGGCTTCCGTCGGGCAGCCAGCTCTAGGAAGAGTCTTGATGGTTCCAAACTTCTTCCATTTAAGAATGATGGAGGCCACTGTGTACTTGGGGACCTTCAATGTTGCAGAAATGTTATGGTAATCTTCCCCAGATCTGTGCCTCGACACAATCCTGTCTCGGAGCTCTATGGACAATTCTTTCGACCTCATGGCTTGGTTTTATCTTTGATATGCACTGTCAACTGTGGGACCTTATATAGACAGGTGTGTGCCTTTCCAAATCATGTCCAGTCAATTGAATTTACCATAGGTGGACTCCAATCAAGTTGTAGAAACATCTCAAGGATGATCAATGGAAACCTGATGCACCTGAGCTCAATTTCAAGTATCATAGCAAAAGGTCTTCGTACTTAAGTAAATAAGGTATTTCAGTTTTTTATATATAATAAATTAGCAAACATTTTTAAAAACCTGTTTTCGCTTTGTCATTATGGGGTTTTGTGTGTAGATTGCTGAGGATTTTCTATTTATTTAATCCATTTTAGAATAAGGCTGTAACGTAACAAAATGTGGAAAAAGTCAAGCGGTCTGAATACTTTCCAAAGGCACTGTATATCGTGCACTACAGTGACCAGAGCCAAATTACACTATTCCACATGGATTCCTGTCTAGTTAACTCTTTATTGGTTAAATTTATTACGATACCGCATCCAACCTTTTTTATTAGGAGAAGAATTATGTTGGAGCGAGCCCATTGTTTATTGTTTACTATAAAGAGTATATATCTGATACGTCTATCTACAGATAAACCAAACCTCGGGTAAATGTCCTCTAGCTCTCAGTCAGATATGAACTCACATCGACGTTACATGGGACATGAATTCAAATGAACATTGAAGACACCAGTGTGCCTTTGAGCTAAATTGCTCCAGGGGTGCCGTACTGTGGCTGACCCGGTGCTCCAACCTCTCAGAGTGTGTCCCTGATGGGGAATGGACACATTTGTGGTTCCCTGTGGACAATGGACAATAAAGTTATCTTCTATAATGTTTTTCTCTTATTCCTTATTGAGACAGTGTTGTGACGACGGTGATAAATACCAGTCCCCTGTTGAGTCTGACTGCCTGACTATCTCATCACAGACACTTTCCTCCATGCACACACAGCACGCAAGGAAGCACTCACCCGCATCACACACACATTGACAGGCACAAGGTCAGTCCCAGTGCTGGGCCCCTAGAGCAGTTCTGCTGCCTTGCAAAGGGACCAACTGCAAGAAATGGCACTTGGGATCTAACCAGCAGCCCTGCGGTTGCTAATTCACTTTTTAATTGCCCGGGATTTGAACAAGCAAACCTAGTCCACCTCTCTAACCTTTATATAGACTACCTACTACCACAAAGCATATCACATAACCAATGTATGAATAGGAAATCAAACAATAAACTATGACACACAAAACAAGAGATTTCAGTCAAGGTCAGAAAAAATTTAACATTTATTGGGCATAAATATATTATATAACACAGGCTACCGATACAGTTAGGTCTTACATACAGAGGGTAGTATTTGCAAAATCTATACATTAAAATTGATATGGCGGTTTATTTTATATAATGCATATGAAATAGTCTAACATTTACAATACAAAGTAGTAGAAATGTATGATTTTCTTTTTTTCTTTCAAATCGTAGCCCATGACAACATTGGAATGTTTGTTTTGATAAGTGTGAGGTACAAATATGTTGTTGTTTTGTTTTTGTTTCAGACTAATAAAAAAATGTTTAATACATACAAGTCTTCATACATTAATCTGGGACTGTTACCCATTCAATCTCCAATCTCTCATATTCAAAATCCGTATAAATCCATATTTTCCGTTTCATTTTTTAATTTGTATTAATCTGACAAAAAAAAAAGTTACCAATCAGAAGGCACAGATGCTGGGTTGCTGGGCAGAAGTATCTGTTTTGTTCAGGACCCACTAGATCAGCAGGGCCAGAAGGGTCTAAAGATTTGCCTAAATACAAATCTTACAGGGTGTACCCTGCTCACACAGACAAGTAGCCACTGGTCCAAGCCCTGGAAAAACACTAGCCAAAGGCTTGAGAGAATATTAGCCAAAAACCTTTAGGGAACATTGGGTCAACATTGGTGATATCACAGGCCTAACATTGGCCTACCATTATCCTAACCTTAGCCTATAACATTAGGCATTATTAGGGAGTATGGACAGGAGTATTTCGTGACCATGTGTCCTAACCATCCTGGTCAATTCACATGGTTAAGGAAAACTCCTGTTCCTAGGCATGAGGAATGACTTGGCTGTAAAAGGCTTGGGGCAGATTTAACACAATGTCAGGAATTACTTGGCTGTAAAAGGCTTGTGGAAGATTTAACACAACTTCGGGAATGATTTGGCTGTAAAAGGCTTGGGGGAGATTTAACACAACTTCGGGAATGATTTGGCTGTAAAAGGCTTGGGGGAGATTTAACACAACTTCGGGAATGATTTGGCTGTAAAAGGCTTGGGGGAGATTTAACACAACTTCGGGAATGATTTGGCTGTAAAAGGCTTGGGGGAGATTTAACACAACTTCGGGAATGATTTGGCTGTAAAAGGCTTGGGGGAGATTTAACACAACTTCGGGAATGATTTGGCTGTAAAAGGCTTGGGGGAGATTTAACACAACAGGACATATCAACAGTCTTCTTTCTAACTGAGACAGGTGAACAGGACAGACGGACACAACATGACAAAGTCACGTCAGATGACATAGTAACGCTGTATGACACAGCAACACCAAATGACCCAACAGTGCCAAACGACTCAAGTCACAACAATGACGTAGTCAAAACTGCAGGCGACATAGTAATGCCAATGTAACAGCTGTCTGTCTGGTATCAAAACAACAAGCTGTCTGATGAAAAGCATCATGGTTCTCACAGGATAGATAGTTATCCTGTGGGCTAAGGGTCTACCGCTTTAAAAGTGCTTCATATAATCTGTTAGTTGTGCTTGCCTAATTTTAGCGTCAATACTACATCTCTATACGTGTAATAACTCTGCACTGACTATCAATTCTAAGCAAAATACTGGACAGAAAATAATCACGAAGGCTCTTTATATGACGACAAGCTTGGAAAAGTATTCCTCATCATAATCATCCTCATCGGTCTGACTGAAATCCTGATTTGATTGTTGTAGTCTTTTGACCTTTTTCAGTGTGAAATCAGCGTGTTAAGACTCAATAAAGGGGTAGTATATTTAACAATGGAACATTTAATACATTTAGCTTTCCCAAAAAAATAAACATAAAAATAAAAATACTAAAAATATGAAAGAAGCGTAAATCACAGATCAAGTTGTCTTTCTTTTTTAAGAGGATAATAATGTGACAGTAATAATAATGCTGTGTGGTCACAGAGGGAACATCAAGGAACCCTTTAGAACGAAGATAACGTTGAAAGGAACGTGTGTGTGTGTGTGTGTGTGTGTGTCACACACACACGCAAAGTAAAATAGCATGACAACAAGCCTCGACTTTGGCAGAAATAATCCAAACAGATATGATATCAAACACGTCTTAATCTATAACATTAGGCAGTATAAACGACAAATTAAGGCAACTATTTTTCTGACTCCCCAAGACACCACGCACCTTCACAGGGGGCACTGAGGGGGCACTGTACGGCGTCCCGAGACTGTGTTAACCCCTGGAACTAAAGCCTAGGGCATTAGCCATGCAGAGCTAACCTGAGTCTTCAAGTCTCGTCATACCGTCTGAATAATGGCAACTCTTATAGAATACCTCCTCAAACGGTAGAATTAAGGTCAGTACCACCACCTTCTGCCGTCCTCTTCAAGCACTGGTTACAGTAACTTAAAAGAGTACCTTCATACCTTATTTAACCATCAGTGTACCTTCATACACTCTCTGGAAAAAAAAGGTGCTACCTCGAGCATGAAAGGGTTCTTCGACTGTCCCCATTGGAGGGTTCGACGTGGAACCCAAAAGGGTTCTCCTATGGCGACAGCCGAAGAACCCTTTTGGAACCCTTTTCTCTAAGAGTGTACATTATTAAACCACCAGTGCCCCCTCAGAGCTGTACGGTACGTCGTGCTTCTGCTTAAATCCTAATACAGACGCCAGCATAACCTCAATATCAGGAAATGGAACGTTTCTGAAGACACTTTGTGTGTTCGCTCCAGCTGTCTAAAATCTATACCAATATAACCTGGCTAACGGTTTGCTACATCTCTTAATGCATACAGAAAACCACACAGGCTGGTCATAACCGTGAAATCATGACCTCCATAACAATTCTAAAGCTATTATTATTGGTGTTATGACGTGATGGTCACGTGGTTATGGATAAGAGCCAGTTCTGTGTGTCAGAGAGGACAGGACAAGGGCAGACATTTGGTTAACATGTTAAAACGGCACTGACGCCGGCATACAGAATAATGAAACAACTACAGGTTTTCCCAACAACTGTAAGAGAATAAATGAGATATGTAATTGGCTACTGAGAGTACGAAATGCTGGCCTTAAATCAAACATCTAAAATAACATCCAATAAAATACAAAAAAAACAGGAAAAATGATCATAATAACAATATAACATGCTACGAGAGAAAAAAACTAATTAGTACATTTATAACTACACTTACATTTGTCTCTTAATTTTAATTTTTTAAACAATAAATAACTGAAAAGATTGCACTGTAATTGGCTTGTAAAGTACTGTATGCAAATATTCTATTGTATATAAATAAAGGTATAGAAACCAATAGAGAAATTGTAGCGTAACTTTCCCGTCGACTTTGGCAAAGGTGTTGGAGCAGTTAAAGGCTCTGCTAACTGACGAGTAGGAGCGAAGCACAGCTTAGAGAGAGAGAGTGGGATGATTACAGCATTAATTAGAGAGATGGAGAGAGGGAGAGGGAGGGAGGTTAGGAATGAGGGAGGGAAGGGAGACGTACTGAGAATGGCGGAGGGATAGAAAAAGAGAGAGGGGCAGAGAAAAAAGAAGGGTATGAATAGGTATGAGGGTTGAGTGGGGGCGGGGGGTGGATAAAAGGTTACTTCAGTAACCTCTACATTCGACAGTGGGGACTGCCTACTGAACTGACCTCAGATCTGCAGATGAGCACCTAGAATACATATTATAATTCACTAAACCACTCCCACTGGAATATACCAGGTTATCCCTAGACCAGGGGTGTCAGGTCCAGTTCTCACAGGTCAAAGTGTCATCATGTTTTTATCAACCTCAAACTAAATTGATCAACTGGTGTTGCTGATTGGCTAGATATGGCCAGGTGTGTGGCCCTCCAGGAGCCTGGTTTTACAACCTTGCCCTAAACTGATCTAAAGTCAGCTTTGCATTTCCCACTCCCAATGGTTTAGGTTAGCTTCAGGGGAGAGAAAGCTGGTCCTAGATCTGTGGTTAAAAGGCAACATCTACCTGGATCCCTCCTCTTTCTCTCTGTCATTCAGACCTCTACACTTCTTATATTACATCATAGCATCGCCCCTACAGATATAGATAGGTAGATCTATCATAGATATATTTGATATAGATTGTATATATTAGGTAACTAAATCCATTCTTTCTTAGATATAACGAAACAGGATAGCAGCATTTTTTAACAATGGCATCGCTTTGGTAGCTGAGTAAAGAAGACAGAAGAGAAGGCATCTGAGTGAGTGTGTTTCTGTCTCTCTGTGCATGTGTGTGTGTTTGTCTCGCTGTGCATCTGCATGTGTGCCTGTGTGTGTATGTGTTTCTGTGTGTCTGTGTCTGTGTGTGCATCTGTGCGTCAAGATTGCATGATTTGGCCTATAATAGACAAGGTAACAGATATTGATGGATACATGGCTAAAGCTTTAGAACTACATTTCAAAATGGCATAACGGAAAAAAACTACAAAAGACTGCAGCGAACAGCGCAAATAAGACACAGACACAGTAAAGTAAGGAATTGACCGTAAAGAAATATGAAGAAAAATACACTTTGTCTATTAGGTTTAAAAAGATACAAAATAATGTCATGCAGGGTCATTGAGGAGCTTCGCTGGGCTCCTGGCTGGCTAATGCTTGGTTATCAGTTTGTGTGTTTTGGCCACGAACAGCTTCCCTCCAAAATACATCCATTACATAAGATAGAGAGACCAAACTAACAATGACAAGAGAAACAGAGAAAGCGAGCGAGCGAGAGGGAAAGAGGAGAGAGGAGAGGAGAGATATGTGGACTACAACGTCGCGGTAGAATAACTGAGGTACAGCTCAGGTCTGTTTCGTTTGAAGTCCGTTTCCTCTCTCGTTTTATTTCTCTTTCTATCCTGCACTTGATTCTCAAGTGTTTGTTTTCTTTCCTTTCCTTAGTAGATGCTCGTTTTCTTTCGCTATCGCTTTGTTTTCTCTTTTCTATCCTGTTGCCGATTCATTCCCTCACTTCATGAAGAAGTATTGTAGCAGACAGGCCATGAGGATGGAGACACCGGCAAACACACACACCACGACCGCCGCAAAGCGCTCATCGCTGGATATTATCCCCGCCCCTTTCACAGTCTCCACGGCGCTTGTCTCCCCCAGGCACTGTTGCTCCTGACGACGCAGGGTGAACAGGGAGGAGGGGCTTAGAGGGCCACAGAGTTCCTGGTTGGTATCCTGGCAACGGCGGCAGGCGCACACACGGAAACGGTAGTCGGTGTTGCCTTGGAGCCCGGTGATTTGGAAGGCACTCTCTTCTCCCTTAAACACCTGGAGAGAGAGTGAGAGAGAGAAAGAGAAAGAAAGAAAGAGAGAAAGAGAGAACGTTGATTTAGAAAGTACTTTGTGACCTCATCAACAACAACAAATTGATTCAGACCAAACAGATTAATGCTCAGAGTGTGTGTGTGTGTGTTAGTATTGACTCTTAACAGTCCCCCTGCTGCTATTGTACATTAGTGAAATCCAATCAGTGCATGAAAGAGGCTACAGAAGCTATTTTCTGGTTAACATTATCAACACTGCCTCTGTACATAAGGGATTTAACTACCTCAAGAACCACTTAGGACACACACACACACACACACACACACACACACACACACACACACACACACACACACACACACACACACACACACACACACACACACACACACACACACACACACACACACACACACACACACACACACACACACACACACACACGTCTTCTGCCTCCAACTGCTCGCTAGATCAATAAGAACAAAACTTAACTGGAGATAAGTACCACAAAACTCTTCACTAACACATCAGATATGTGTGTGTCTGCGTGTGTGTTTTTTAATGTGCTTTTCAATACTCATTCGCCTGAAGAGCTGTTCGACTGCCAAAAGGGCAAGTGTGATTGTGTGTGTGTGTATATTGACAACCATATTGAGTTTCCATAAAGTTCCATTGGCAGCAAACACTGTTAAATGTCAGTGGTCTCGGAGCTGTAATAGTCATTAACACTGCCTTCACCTAACTCTGCTGTCACCACAGTACATGAAAGAGTACATGGAAGACAAGGGAAACGGGATAGCTAGTCAGTTGCATAACTGAATGCATTCAACCCAAATGTTTCTATACAGCTATCCTCACATGAATTGTGTGTGTGTGTGTGTGTGTGTGTGTGTGTGTGTGTGTGTGTTACCTGTTTGTACTCTGACTCTCGTCCAACCAGCACCTGCAGGATGTAGTTGACACGGTCGCCTCTCATTGGTGGAATGGTCTCCCAGGTGACCTCACACACATTCCCTTCCAGCTGGTGCACTCTGGGAGCTGTAGGCAGACAGGACACATTGTCACAAACAATGTCATAAACACACGGAAACCACAGGCGGCTGATGACACCTTCATTTGGGAGGATGACTCATAAACTCAGCAAAAAAAGAAACATCCTCTCACTGTCAACTGCGTTTATTTTCAGCAAACTTAACATGTGTAAATATCTGTATGAACATAACAAGATTCAACAACTGAAACATAAACTGAACAAGTTCCACAGACATGTGACTAACAGAAATTGAATAATGTGTCCCTGAACAAAGGGGGGGGTCAAAATCAAAAGTAACAGTCAGTATCTGGTGTGGCCACCAGCTGCATTAAGTACTGCAGTGCATCTCCTCCTCATGGACTGCACCAGATTTGCCAGTTCTTGCTGAGAGATGTTACCCCACTCTTCCACCAAGGTACCTGCAAGTTCCCAGACATTTCTGGGGGGAATGGCCCTAGCCCTCACCCTCCGATCCAACAGGTCCCAGACGTGCTCAATGGGATTGAGATCCAGGCTCTTCGCTGGCCATGACAGAACACTGACATTCCTATCTTGCAGGAAATCACGCACAGAACGAGCAGTATGGCTGGTGGCATTGTCATGCTGGAGGGTCATGTCAGGATGAGCCTGCAGGAAGGGTACCACATGAGGGAGGAGGATGTCTTTCCTGTAACGCACAGCGTTGAGATTGCCTGCACTGACAACAAGCTCAGTCCGATGATGCTGTGACACACCGCCCCAGACCATGACGGACCCTCCACCTCCAAATCGATCCCGCTCCAGAGTACAGGACTCGGTGTAACGCTCATCCCTTTGATGATAAACGCGAATCCAACCATCACTCTTGGTGAGACAAAACCGCGACTCGTCAGTGAAGAGCACTTTTTGCCAGTCCTGTCTGGTCCAGCGATGGTGGGTTTGTGCCCATAAGCGACGTTGTTGCCGGTGATTTCTGGTGAGGACCTGCCTTACAACAGGCCTACAAGCCCTCAGTCCAGCCTCTCTCAGCCTATTGCGGACAGTCTGAGCACTGATGGAGGGATTGTGCGTTCCTGGTGTAACTCGGGCAGTTGTTGTTGCCATCCTGTACCTGTCCCACAGGTGTGATGTTCGGATGTACCGATCCTGTGCAGGTGTTGTTACACGTGGTCTGCCACTGCGAGGGCGATCTGCTGTCCGTCCTGTCTCCCTATAGAGCTGTCTTAGGCGTCTCACAGTACAGACATTGCAATTTATTGCCCTGGCCACATCTGCAGTCCTCATGCATCCTTGCAGCATGCCTAAGGCACGTTCATGCAGATGAGCAGGGACCCTGGGCATCTTTCTTTTGGTCAGTAGAGTCAGTAGAAAGGCCTCTTTAGTGTCCTAAGTTTTCATAACTGTGACCTTAATTGCCTACCGTCTGTAAGCTGTTAGTGTCTTAACGACCGTTCCACAGGTGCATGTTCATTAATTGTTTATGTTAATTGAACAAGCATGGGAAACCGTGTTAAAACCCTTTACAATGAAGATCTGTGAAGTTATCTGGATTTTTACTAATTATCTTTGAAAGACAGGGTCCTGAAAAAGGGACGTTTCTTTTTTTGCCGAGTTTAGTAGTGGTTGCATCGGAATAAATGGAATGGTATCAAACACATCAAACACATGGTTTCCATGTGGTTGATATATCATTCCTCTCACTCCATTCCAGCCATTATTATGAGCCGTCCTCCCCTCAGCAGCCTCCTGTGACGGAAACCCACGCACCGTCAGACAGACACACACCCTTACCTTTGAGTGCGGAGGGTACAGTCTTGGTGGTAGAGAAGGTATGCGTGTCTGAGAAGGGTCCCTCCCCTGCGTCACTACATGCCTGGATCCTGAACCGGTAACTGGTGGACTCTGTCAGGCGCTGCACCTTGTAAGTATGACTGGGACCTCTGTAGATACACACAAACCTGGACAGAAAGACAAGGTTGAGAGGTTAGGAGAGAGAGAGGAAGAGAAAGAAAGAAAGAAAGAAAGAAAGAAAGAAAGAAAGAAAGAGAGAAAGAGAGAGAGAGAGAAAGAAAGAAAGAAAGAAAGAAAGAGAGAGAGAGAGAAAGAAAGAAAGAAAGAAAGAAAGAAAGAGAGAGAGAAAGAAAGAAAGAAAGAAAGAAAGAAAGAGAGAAAGAAAGAAAGAAAGAAAGAAAAAGAAAGCGCAATAGAGACAGAGGAAGAGAGAAAGAGAGAGAACAATAAGGAGTCCAATAAAATGATGAAAGCAGGCTCTCATAAAGAGAGAAGGCAGTGGAAAGAGATAAAGAGGTAGATGGGTAAGGAGGGAGGGAGGGATAGAGAGAATGAGAGAGATAGAGAGCTTCCGCTAAGCGTCTGATAGTGACAGACATAACTTCACCTGAAGCCTGTATGGTAGGGGAGTGATGCGCACACGCACACACACTTCTTTTAGGGTATTTCAACTGTTGTTATGTTCTCTTTATTGCATATATGCAGTGGGACCAGTTAATCCGGTAAACAGGACAAGTCCATCTCTGCCCAACGAAACATTCTGTTTTTACTCTCAGGACATTTCCATAATCATCAGTGCTGGCAGACCGTGTGTGTGTGTGTGTGTGTGTGTGTGTGTGTGTGTGTGTGTGTGTGTAAATGATGAGTTATGACCCAGGGTAGTTTTGGCAAGGCAGTTTGGCACAACCAGGGTCTAACAATTAACACACCACTTAGCCTGAAATAAACAACACACACTCTGAGAACATTACACAGCAGGTACACAACACACACTCTGAGAACATTACACAGCAGGTACACAACACACACTCTGAGAACATTACATAGCAGGTACACAACACACACTCTGAGAACATTACACAGCAGGTACACAACACACACTCTGAGAACATTACACAGCAGATACACAACACACACTCTGAGAACATTACACAGCAGGTACACAACACACACTCTGAGAACATTACACAGCAGATACACAACACACACTCTGAGAACATTACACAGCAGGTACACAACACACACTCTGAGAACATTACACAGCAGGTACACAACACACACTCTGAGAACATTACACAGCAGGTACACAACACACACTCTGAGAACATTACACAGCAGGTACACAACACACACTCTGAGAACATTACACAGCAGGTACACAACACACACTCTGAGAACATTACACAGCAGGTACACAACACACACTCTGAGAACATTACACAGCAGGTACACAACACACACTCTGAGAACATTACACAGCAGGTACACAACACACACAGAACATTACACAGCAGGTACACAACACACACTCTGAGAACATTACACAGCAGATACACAACACACACTCTGAGAACATTACACAGCAGGTACACAACACACACAGAACATTACACAGCAGGTACACAACACACACTCTGAGAACATTACACAGCAGATACACAACACACACTCTGAGAACATTACACAGCAGGTACACAACACACACTCTGAGAACATTACACAGCAGGTACACAACACACACTCTGAGAACATTACACAGCAGATACACAACACACACTCTGAGAACATTACACAGCAGATACACAACACACACTCTGAGAACATTACACAGCAGGTACACAACACACACTCTGAGAACATTACATAGCAGGTACACAACAAACACTCTGAGAACATTACATAGCAGATACACCACACACACTCTGAGAACATTACATAGTAGATACACAACACACACTCTGAGAACATTACACAGCAGGTACACAACACACACAGAACATTACACAGCAGGTACACAACACACACTGAGAACATTACACAGCAGGTACACAACACACACTCTGAGAACATTACACAGCAGGTACACAACACACACTCTGAGAACATTACATAGCAGGTACACAACACACACTCTGAGAACATTACACAGCAGGTTCACAACACACACTCTGAGAACATTACACAGCAGGTACACAACACACACTGAGAACATTACACAGCAGGTACACAACACACACTCTGAGAACATTACACAGCAGGTACACAACACACACTCTGAGAACATTACATAGTAGATACACAACACACACTCTGAGAACATTACACAGCAGGTACACAACACACACAGAACATTACACAGCAGGTACACAACACACACTGAGAACATTACACAGCAGGTACACAACACACACTCTGAGAAAATTACACAGCAGGTACACAACACACACTCTGAGAACATTACATAGCAGGTACACAACACACACTCTGAGAACATTACACAGCAGGTACACAACACACACTCTGAGAACATTACATAGCAGGTACACAACACACACTCTGAGAACATTACATAGCAGGTACACCCCCATCAAAAGCCTAACAAAACACCAGCACCAGCTATGATGGGCTACAAAAGGCAGAACAACTCTCTCTCTCTCTGTGTGTATGTAGGAGGAAGGGAGGCTACACGCTCCGAGCTTCAAATGGACAAAAATAAAAGCAGCGAGAGACAGGTCTGGAAACATGACGATAAGAAGAGAGAGGGGGAGACAGAGGTGGGGGTGTACTTCTTTCACTGCATCTTCATTTATTTTATTTCACCTTTATTTAACCAGGTAGGATAGTTGAGAACAAGTCCTCATTTACAACTGCGACCTGGCCAAGACAAAGCAAAGCAGTTCGACACATACAACAACACAGAGTTACACATGGAATAAACAAACATACAGTCAATAATACAGTAGAAAGAGTCTATATACAATGTGTGCAAATAAGGTAGGATAAGGGAGGTAAGGCAATAAATAAGCCATGGTGGCAAAGTAATTACAATATAGCAATTAAACACTGGAGTGAAAGATGTGCGGAAGATGAATGTGCAAGTAGAGATACTGGGGTACAAAGGAGCAAGATAAATAAATACAGTATGGGGATGAGGTAGTTGGATGGGCTATTTACAGATGGGCTTTGTACAGGTACAGTAATCTGTGAGCTGCTCTGACAGCTGGTGCTTAAAGTTAGTGAGGGAGATATGAGTCTCCAGCTTCAGTGATTTTTGCAGTTTGTTCCAGTCATTGGCAGCAGAGAACTAGAAGGAAATGGAGCTAAAGTAGGAATAGGCTTTGGGGATGACCAGTGAAATATACCTGCTGGAGCGCGTGCTACGGGTGGGTGTTGCTATGGTGACCAGTGAGCTGAGATAAGGCATGGCATTACCTAGCAAAGACTTGTAGATGACCTGGAGCCAGTGGGCTTGGCGAAGAGTATGAAGCGCGGGCCAGCCAACGAGAGCGTACAGGTCGCAGTGGTGGGTAGTATATGGGGCTTTGGTGACAAAACGGATGGCACTGTGATAGACTGCATACAATTTGTTGAGTAGAGTGTTGGAGGCTATTTTGTAAATGACATCACCGAAGTCAAGGATCGGTAGGATGGTCAGTTTTACGAGGGTATGTTTGGCAGCATGAGTGAAGGAGGCTTTGTTGCGAAATAGGAAGCCGATTCTAGATTTAAATTTGGATTGGAGATGCTTAATGTGAGTCTCGAAGGAGCGTTTACAGTCTAACTAGGTACCTAGGTATTTGTAGTTGTCCACATATTCTAAGTCGGAACCGTCCAGAGTAGTGATGCTGGATGGGCGGGCAAGTGCGGGCAGCGATCGGTTAAAGAGCATGCATTTAGTTTTACTTGCATTTAAGAGCAGTTGGAGGCCATGGAAAGAGAGTTGTATGGCATTGAAGCTCGTCTGGAGGTTAGTTAACAAAGTGTCCAAAGAAGGGCCAGAAGTATACAGAATGGTGTCGTCTGTGTAGAGGTGGATCAGATAATCACCAGCAGCAAGAGCGACATCATTGATGTATACAGAGAAGAGAGTCGGCCCGAGAATTGAACCCTGTGGTTCCTCCATAGAGACTGCCAGAGGTCCGGACAACAGGCCCTCCGATTTGACACACTGAACTCTATCAGAGAAGTAGTTGGTAAACCAGGCGAGGCAATCATTTGAGAAACCAAGGCTGTCGAGTCTGCCAATAAGAATGTGGTGATTGACAGAGTCGAAAGCCTTGGCCAGGTCGATGAATACGGCTGCGCAGTAATGTCTCTTATCGATGGCGGTTATGATGTCGTTTAGGACCTTGAGCGTGGCTGAGGTGCACCCATGACCAGCTCTGAAACCAGATTGCATAGCGGAGAAGGTACGGTGGGATTCGAAATGGTCGGGAACATGGCTTTCGAAGACCTTAGAAAGACAGGGTAGGAAAGATATAGGTCTGTAGCAGTTTGGGTCTAGAGTGTCTCCCCCTTTGAAGAGGGGGATGACCGCGGAAGCTTTCCAATCTTTGGGAATCTCAGACAATACGAAAGAGAGGTTGAACAGGCTGTAATAGGGGTTGCAACAATTTCAGCAGATAACTTTCAGATTTTGCAGCTCTTTCAGAACATCAGCTGACTGGATTTGGGAGGAGGAGAAATGGGGAAGGCTTGGGCGAGTTGCTGTGGGGGGTGCAGGGCTGTTGACAGGGGGAGGGGTAGCCAGGTGGAAATCATGGCCAGCCGTAGAAAAATGCTTATTGAAATTCTCAATTATAGTGGATTTATCAGTGGTGACAGTGTTTCCTAGCCTCAGAGCAGTGGGCAGCTGGGAGGACGTACTCTTATTCTCCATGTACTTTACAGTGTCCCAGAACTTTTTTGAGTTTGTGCTACAGGATGCACATTTCTGTTTGTAAATGCTAGCTTTTGCTTTCCTAACTGCCTGTGTATATTGGTTCCTAACTTCCCTGAAAAGTTGTATATCGCGGGGGCTATTCGATGCTAATGCAGTATGCCATAGGATGTTTTTGTGCTGGTTAAGGGCAGTCAGGTCTGGAGTGAACCAAGGGCTATATCTATTCCTAGTTCTACATTTTTTGAGTGGGGCATGCTTATTTAACATGGTGAGGAAGGCACTTTTAAAGAATAACCAGGCATCATCTACTAACGGGATGAGGTCAATGTCATTCCAGGATACCCGCGCCAGGTCGATTAGAAAGGCCTGCTCGCTGAAGTGTTTTAGGGCGCGTTTGACAGTGATGAGGGGTGGTCGTTTGACCGCAGACCCATTATGGATGCAGGCAATAAGGCAGTGATCGCTGAGATCCTGGTTGAAGACAGCAGAGGTGTATTTGGAGGGCAAGTTGGTTAGGATGTTATCTATGAGGGTGCCCGTGTTACAGATTTGGGGTTGTACCTGGTAGGTTCATTGAGAATTTGTGTGAGATTGAGGGCATCAAGCTTAGATTGTAGGGTGGCCGGGGTGTTAAGCATGTCCCAGTTTAGGTCACCTAGCAGCACGAGCTCTGAAGATAGATGAGGGGCAATCAATTCACATATGGTGTCCAGGGCACAGCTGGGGGCAGAGGGTGGTCTATAGCAAGCGGCAATGGTGAGAGACTTGTTTCTGGAAAGGTGGATTTTTAAAAGTAGAAGCTCGAATTGTTTGGGTACAGACCTGGATAGTAAGACAGAACTCTGCAGGCTATCTATGCAGTAGATTGCAACTCCGCCCCCTTTGGCAGTTCTATCTTGTTATAGTTAGGGATGTACATTTCAGGGTTTTTGGTGGCCTTCCTAAGCCAGGATTCAGACACGGCTAGGACATCTTACAGAGAGAGAGAGGAGGGGACAGACAGACAGACAGACAGACAGACAGACAGACAGACAGACAGACAGACAGACAGACAGACAGACAGACAGACAGACAGACAGACAGACAGACAGACAGGTGTCGAGACACCACATGAGTTTGAGAAGGTCATTGTAGAAATGAAAACAATATTTGCTGTTTGGTCATTTGATATGTTTTTGTTTACTGCCAATAATACTGTTCTCTCTCTCTCTCTCTCTCCCTCTCTCTCTCATAGTGTCTGTGTATCTGGTTACCATAGCAATCTGTCAATTACAGAGATTCCAGGTAATTCAGCCCTAATGCTGTCTGTTCAGGAGCGGCAGGGGAAAAGAGGGACTGGGAAAATACGAGGAGAGTAGAGGAGAGGGGGGTCTCCAATACTGCCAGTTACTGCCAGTTAAGTCCATATAGATCTGATGATCCCCTTTCTACCCTGCAGAGACACATGCAGAGAGAGAGATAGATAGAGAGAGGGATGGGGGATAGAGAGGAGGGAGAGGGGGAGAGAGAGAGAGGGGGGGATAGAGAGGAGGTAGGGGGGAGGGGGAGAGAGATAGAGAGGAGGGAGAGGGGGAGAGAGAGAGAGAGAGAGAGAGAGAGAGAGAGAGAGAGAGAGAGAGGAGGTAGGGGGGAGGGGAGAGAGATAGATAGAAAGAGGGATGGGGATAGAGAGGAGGGAGGGGGGAGAGAGATAGAGGAGGGAGAGGGGGAGAGAGAGAGGAGGTAGGGGGGGAGGGAGAGAGAGATAGAGAGGGGGGATAGAGAGGAGGTAGAGGGGGAGAGAGATAGAGGGGGGATAGATAGGACGTAGAGGGGGGAGGGGGAGAGAGCTAGAGAGGGGGGATAGAGAGAGAGAGGAGGTAGAGGGGGAGAGAGAGGGGTGTAGAGAGGAGGTAGAGGGGGAGAGAGATAGAGAGGAGGTAGAGGGTGAGAGAGAGAGGGGGTAGAGAGTAGGTAGAGGGGGAGAGAGATAGAGAGGAGGTAGAGGGTGAGAGAGAGGGGGTAGAGAGGAGGTAGAGGGGGAGAGAGATGGAGAGGAGGTAGAGGGTGAGAGAGAGGGGGTAGAGAGGAGGTAGAGTGGGAGAGCGATAGAGAGGAGGTAGCGGGTGAGAGAGAGGGGGGTAGAGAGGAGGTAGAGGGGGAGAGAGATAGAGAGGAGGTAGAGGGGGAGGGAGAGAGATAGAGAGGAGGTAGAGGGGGAGAGAGATAGAGAGGAGGTAGAGGGTGAGAGAGAGGGGGGTAGAGAGGAGGTAGAGTGGGAGAGAGATAGAGAGGAGGTAGAGGGTGAGAGAGAGGGGGGTAGAGAGGAGGTAGAGTGGAAGAGAGATAGAGAGGAGGTAGAGTGGGAGAGAGGGGGGGGGGGGTAGAGAGGAGGTAGAGGGGGAGAGAGATAGAGAGGAGGTAGAGGGGGAGAGAGATAGAGAGGAGGTAGAGGGTGAGTGAGAGGGGGTAGAGAGGAGGTAGAGTGGGAGAGAGATAGAGAGGAGGTAGAGGGGGAGAGAGATAGAGAGGAGGTAGAGGGTGAGAGAGAGGGGGGTAGAGAGGAGGTAGAGTGGAAGAGAGATAGAGAGGAGGTAGAGTGGGAGAGAGAGGGGGGGTAGAGAGGAGGTAGAGGGGGAGAGAGATAGAGAGGAGGTAGAGGGGGAGAGAGATAGAGAGGAGGTAGAGGGTGAGCGAGAGGGGGTAGAGAGGAGGTAGAGTGGGAGAGAGATAGAGAGGAGGTAGAGGGGGAGAGAGATAGAGAGGAGGTAGAGGGGGAGAGAGATAGAGAGGAGGTAGAGGGGGAGAGAGATAGAGAGGAGGTAGAGGGGGAGAGAGATGGGGGTAGAGAGATAGACTGCTAAATGCAGCTAAACTCCTCATAATGAAATGTTCTTAATATTCATCACAGTCTGAAATGTGTCAGGAATCACACGGATCCATTAAATGCATTACAGACTTGTTTTAGGGCACTTTGCTAGGCCCCTATGGGCCCTGGTCAGAAGTAGTGCACTATAAAGGGAATAGGGTGCCATTTGAGACGCAGTTCTAGCCTGCATTTAGTTTCCTATTAAGGCTTGGTGAATACAAGCAGATGTCACGTTGGAGTGATGCGCGCACACTCGCAACAACAATCCCTGTAGCAGATAGCTATGCACGGACGTCAGGACCTGGACAAACCCAGCTGAGTGACTGATGACAATGACAACACACCAGTCTGATGGCTATGGCTGTGTTCAACAAGATCTCTTTGGGATGTTTTCCCTTGCCTCGCTGGCTTGCTAGGTAATCAATCCTCCGATGATATCTGCGATGTGGTAGACGATAACCGTCTGATTATGTGTTTGCTAACTTGCATGAGCTGCGTCTGAAGTCGGACGTGATCGTATTTACTTCCGTGTAAACAAACCGATTTTTTTGATTGAGAACTGCGCATGCGACTTTGGATGACGCGCCCAGGAAATGGGTCTACAGGAGTAGGCAATATGGTGCATATATCAATAGGGACAGGAGTTTTTCCTGACCACAAGACAAGGTCAGCTTGTAACTAGAACCCTGAGGTTTTCCTGGGCTCAAGACAAGGTCAGCTTGTAACTAGAACCCTGAGTTTTTCCTGGGCAGGTCAAAATCAAATCAAATCAAATTGTATTAGTCACATGCGCCGAATACAACCTTACAGTGAAATGCTCACTTACGAGCCCTTAACCAACAGGGCAGTTTCAACAAATACGGATAAGAATAAGAGATAAAAGTAACAAGTAATTAAAGAGCAGCAGTAAAAAATTATATATACAGGGGGGTGCCGGTACAGAGTCAATGTGCGGGGGCACCGGTTAGTTAAGGTAGTATGTACATGTAGGTAGAGTTCATTAAAGTGACTATGCATAGATGATAACAGAGAGTGGCAGTGGTGTGGAGAGGGGAGGGGGGTGGGGTGGGGCAATGTGAATAGTCTGGGTAGCCATTTGACTAGATGTTCAGCAGTCTTATGGCTTGGGGGTAGAAGCTGTTTAGAAGCCTCTTGGTACCGCTTGCCGTGTGGTAGCAGAAAGAACAGTCTATGACTAAGGTGACTGGAGTCTTTGACAATTTTTAGGGCCTTCCTCTGACACCGCCTGGTATAGAGGTCCTGGATGGCAGGAAGCTTGGCCCCATTGATGTACTGGGCCGATTGCACTACCCTCTGTAGTACCTTGCGGTCGGAGGCCGAGCAGTTGCCATACCAGGCGGTGATGCAACCAGTCAGGATGCGCTCGATGGTGCAGATGTAGAACCTTTTGAGGATCTGAGGACCCATGTCAAATCTTTTCAGTCTCCTGAGGGGGAATAGGTTTTGTCATGCCCTCTTCACGACTGTCTTGGTGTGTTTGGACCATGTTAGTTTGTTGGTGATGTGGACACCAAGGAACTTGAAGCTCTCAACCTGCTCCACTACAGCCCCGTCGATGAGAAAGGGGGTATGCTCAGTCCTCTTTTTCCTGTCGTCCACAATCATCTCCTTTGTCACGTGACCAGCAATATTTCAGGGCCCAATAGGCGTCCAGTATGTAATTCAATAAGAGCTGTCTGGCGGGGGGTGAATGTATGGGTATGAAGGAGGAGAAAGGAGAGAGGAGAGGAGAGAGGGAGGGGTATATACTCAACAAGCTGTGAAAGCAGTTCAGCTCTGCTAGAATAGAAGGGTGTGTATGTTGGCATTGTGGGGGTCATACTGGACAGTCAGTTAATTACCGCCCCATCAGTTAGGACACTACCCTCTGGCTGTGGCTAGGGATGCCAAGATGCCAACCACACCAGTTATCCATGTTGTAATGTGGCTGTGGCTAGGGATGCCAAGATGCCAACCACACCAGTTATCCATGTTGTAATGTGGCTGTGGCTAGGGATGCCAAGATGCCAACCACACCAGTTATCCATGTCGTAATGTGGCTGTGGCTAGGGATGCCAAGATGCCAGGATGCCAACCACACCAGTTATCCATGTCGTAATGTGGCTGCGGCTAGGGATGCCAAGATGCCAGGATGCCAACCACACCAGTTATCCATGTCGTAATGTTGCTGTGGCTAGGGATGCCAAGATGCCAACCACACCAGTTATCCATGTTGTAATGTGACTGTGGCTAGGGATGCCAAGATACCAACCACATCAGTTATCCATGTTGTAATGTGGCTGTGGCTAGGGATGCCAAGATGCCAACCACACCAGTTATCCATGTTGTAATGTGGCTGTGGCTAGGGATGCCAAGATGCCAACCACACCAGTTATCCATGTCGTAATGTGGCTGTGGCTAGGGATGCCAAGATGCCAACCACACCAGTTATCCATGTCGTAATGTGGCTGTGGCTAGGGATGCCAAGATGCCAACCACACCAGTTATCCATGTCGTAATGTGGCTGTGGCTAGGGATGCCAAGATGCCAGGATGCCAACCACACCAGTTATCCATGTCGTAATGTGGCTGTGGCTAGGGATGCCAAGATGCCAACCACACCAGTTATCCATGTCGTAATGTGGCTGTGGCTAGGGATGCCAAGATGCCAACCACACCAGTTATCCATGTTGTAATGTGGCTGTGGCTAGGGATGCCAAGATGCCAACCACACCAGTTATCCATGTCGTAATGTGGCTGTGGCTAGGGATGCCAAGATGCCAACCACACCAGTTATCCATGTCGTAATGTGACTGTGGCTAGGGATGCCAAGATGCCAGGATGCCAACCACACCAGTTATCCATGTCGTAATGTGACTGTGGCTAGGGATGCCAAGATGCCAGGATGCCAACCACACCAGTTATCCATGTCGTAATGTGGCTGTGGCTAGGGATGCCAAGATGCCAGGATGCCAACCACACCAGTTATCCATGTCGTAATGTGGCTGCGGCTAGGGATGCCAAGATGCCAGGATGCCAACCACACCAGTTATCCATGTTGTAATGTGGCTGTGGCTAGGGATGCCAAGCATACCCATCACCCATGGCACTGCTCGGCAGACAAACAGTCTCTCTAATTCTCTCACTTATCCTGTATTACCTCCCTCCTTCCCTTCAACCTCCCTCCTTCCTTCCCTTCACCCTCCCTCCTTCCCTTCACCCTCCCTCCTTCCATCGCTCCAACCTCCCTCCACTTTCCCTCCTTCCCTTGCTCCCCCTTCCCTCCCTTCCATTTCTCTTTCTCCCTACCTCTCTATTTATTTCTCTCCCTCCTTCAGTCTGTTCTCTAATGGACAGCATGGTTGACCAGTTCATGGTTCTAATTACTTCTGTAGTCTAGACGTTCTCATCTTGAGTTCTCCCTAGATCTACTGGTTACTGTTGTTTCCTCTACCTATCTCCCCACCCCACGCACGCACGCACGCACGCACGCACTCACTCACTCACTCACTCACTCACTCACTCACTCACTCACTCACTCACTCACTCACTCACTCACTCACTCACTCACTCACTCACTCACTCACTCACTCACTCACTCACTCACTCACTCACTCACTCACTCACTCACTCACTCACTCACTCACACAATGCGTTTGAAGTATTTTCCTTCAGTAGAACTGTGATATGGTCATATAACAGATGCTTTTATCTAGAAAGTACATAACATTGAGCCATTGGAACCATTGGAGTGTAGTAGCTGTGTGTGTGTGTGTGTGTGTGTGTGTGTGTGTGTGTGTGTGTGTGTGTGTGTGTGTGTGTGTGTGTGTGTGTGTGTGTGTGTGTGTGTGTGTGTGTGTGTGTGTGTGTGCTCTATACTCTACCTGTGGTTCTTATCTTCCATCTGTAGTGTGTAGAACATGTCATTGGAGAGCAGAGCGCGGGTGTGTGTGTGTGTGTGTGTGTTTGCAGCGTTCTCCCCCCACTTCAGTTTCAGGCTCTGGGGGCCGGCAGCCGAACATTCCAAAGGAGGAGGAGCCGGAGGGAGGGGGCGTGTCCTAGCCACCAGGGGTGGGCTCAACGGGCCACAGCCAATCACATTCACCGCTTGGATCCGCACACTGAGAGAGAAAGAGAGAGAGGGGTTAGGATAGATTGAGTGTGTGAAAGTTAGTTTGTCCATAACCAGTTTGTGTGTGTGTGTGTGTGTGTGTGTGTGTGTGTGTGTGTGTGTGTGTGTGTGTGTGTGTGTGTGTGTGTGTGTGTGTGGGATCCCCATTAGTTCCTGCAGCAGCTATTCTTCCTGGGGTCCAAACGCACTTCCATCACACATAAAACTAAAGATCAAACAGTACATCATATAACATTATTACCCCAGTACATATCTACAGAACTGTATGGTCTGTGTGTCTGAGTACTAATGCTGGTTAACAGCAGAGGAGAGGCAGCATTAGAGGCGTTATAATGATGGATGTTTCCTCTGTCCACTGAGTCATGACTGACCCCTAACCTCACCTAGCCGGCATGCATCTAACCCAGTCTCTCCTGACTGACCCCTAACCTCACCTAGCCGGCATGCATCTAACCCAGTCTCTCCTGACTGACCCCTAACCTCACCTAGCCGGCATGCATCTAACCCAGTCTCTCCTGACTGACCCCTAACCTCACCTAGCCGGCATGCATCTAACCCAGTCTCTCCTGACTGACCCCTAACCTCACCTAGCCGGCATGCATCTAACCCAGTCTCTCCTGACTGACCCCTAACCTCACCTAGCCGGCATGCATCTAACCCAGTCTCTCCTGACTGACCCCTAACCTCACCTAGCCGGCATGCATCTAACCCAGTCTCTCCTGACTGACCTCTAACCTCACCTAGCCGGCATGCATCTAACCCAGTCTCTCCTGACTGACCCCTAACCTCACCTAGCCGGCATGCATCTAACCCAGTCTCTCCTGACTGTCCCCTAACCTCACCTAGCCGGCATGCATCTAACCCAGTCTCTCCTGACTGTCCCCTAACCTCACCTAGCCGGCATGCATCTAACCCAGTCTCTCCTGACTGACCCCTAACCTCACCTAGCCGGCATGCATCTAACCCAGTCTCTCCTGACTGTCCCCTAACCTCACCTAGCCGGCATGCATCTAACCCAGTCTCTCCTGACTGACCCCTAACCTCACCTAGCCAGCATGCATCTAACCCAGTCTCTCCTGACTGTCCCCTAACCTCACCTAGCCGGCATGCATCTAACCCAGTCTCTCCTGACTGACCCCTAACCTCACCTAGCCGGCATGCATCTAACCCAGTCTCTCCTGACTGACCCCTAACCTCACCTAGCCGGCATGCATCTAACCCAGTCTCTCCTGACTGTCCCCTAACCTCACCTAGCCGGCATGCATCTAACCCAGTCTCTCCTGACTGACCCCTAACCTCACCTAGCCGGCATGCATCTAACCCAGTCTCTCCTGACTGACCCCTAACCTCACCTAGCCGGCATGCATCTAACCCAGTCTCTCCTGACTGACCCCTAACCTCACCTAGCCGGCATGCATCTAACCCAGTCTCTCCTGACTGACCCCTAACCTCACCTAGCCGGCATGCATCTAACCCAGTCTCTCCTGACTGTCCCCTAACCTCACCTAGCCGGCATGCATCTAACCCAGTCTCTCCTGACTGACCCCTAACCTCACCTAGCCGGCATGCATCAAACCCAGTCTCTCCTGACTGACCCCCTAACCTCACCTAGCCGGCATGCATCTAACCCAGTCTCTCCTGACTGATATTTTCTGTTCCCGAAAACAAGTCACGCCTTGCAAAATTCCGCAAACTTTCAATAAATTCCCTGGTTTTCCTAAAATCCCGGTTGGAGGATTCCTAGAATCAGGGGGGAATAAGCAAGAAATCCGGAATGCTCCAACAGGATGGAAAACCAGGGAATTTTGCAACCCTAGTCATGCCTTTCAACATCATCCCTATGGAATAACTTGGAATAGAGAGGAATATAAAGAGGAAAAGCAATCACATCAACCTCAATCATCTAGAGTCATCTCATCCAGTGTATTACAGTTATAACGCTGTATTAGATCTGATCTCAGATCTGTTCTTACAATCACATCAACCTCAATCATCTAGCGTCATCTCATCCAGTGTATTACAGTTATAACGCTGTAGTAGATCTGATATCAGATCTGTTCTTACAATCACATCAACCTCAATCATCTAGCGTCATCTCATCCAGTGTATTACAGTTATAACGCTGTATTAGATCTGATCTCAGATCTGTTCTTACAATCACATCAACCTCAATCATCTAGAGTCATCTCATCCAGTGTATTACAGTTATAACGCTGTATTAGATCTGATCTCAGATCTGTTCTTACAATCACATCAACCTCAATCATCTAGCGTCATCTCATCCAGTGTATTACAGTTATAACGCTGTATTAGATCTGATCTCAGATCTGTTCTTACAATCACATCAACCTTAATCATCTAGCGTCATCTCATCCAGTGTATTACAGTTATAACGCTGTATTAGATCTGATCTCAGATCTGTTCTTACAATCACATCAACCTCAATCATCTAGAGTCATCTCATCCAGTGTATTACAGTTATAACGCTGTATTAGCTCTTTTCTTAGATCTGTTCTCAGATCTGTTCTTACAGTTCCTTAACCTCTATGGATAGTAATGGCCAGTCCTGAATGACATGTCAGGAATATAATATGTCTGGACTTACTGTGTTGTTGTTCCATCTATTTTCTGTTGTTTACTAGAGTCCCTCCAATGTCCTGTCTTCTTTTCCAGGAACCCTCCTCTCTCTCTCTGGACAATCTCACTTCCTTTCCCTCACTCTCTCTCTCTGTCTGGACAATCTCTCTTTTGTCTTTACTTTTCCACTGTGATCTCTCTCTCTCTCTCTCTCTCTCTCATTACCTTAATTATTTTGCTGTCTGACATTTACAGACAGTAACCTTTCCTTGATGACTTACACACACAAACACACACACACACACACACACACACACACACACACACACACACACACACACACACACACACACACACACACACACACACCACACACAGGTTGTAGTTACTCAACCACAAGACAGAAAGTGTGGAAGATGACGAGAGAGAAGAGAAAAGGGGAGAGAAAGAGGATAGTGGAGAGAGAGAGAGAGAGAGAGAGGACGACAGGGGAGAGAAAGAGGATAGTGGAGAGAGAGAGAGAGAGAGAGAGGACGACAGGGGAGAGAAAGAGGATAGTGGAGAGAGAGAGAGAGAGAGAGGACGACAGGGGAGAGAAAGAGGATAGTGGAGAGAGAGAGAGAGAGAGAGGACGACAGGGGAGTGAAAGAGGATAGTGGAGAGAGAGAGAGAGAGAGAGGACGACAGGGGAGAGAAAGAGGATAGTGGAGAGAGAGAGAGAGAGAGAGAAAGAGAGGACGACAGGGGAGAGAAAGAGGATAGTGGAGAGAGAGAGAGAGAGAGGACGACAGGGGAGTGAAAGAGGATAGTGGAGAGAGAGAGAGAGAGAGAGAGGACGACAGGGGAGTGAAAGAGGATAGTGGAGAGAGAGAGAGAGAGAGAGAGGACGACAGGGGAGTGAAAGAGGATAGTGGAGAGAGAGAGAGAGAGGACGACAGGGGAGAGAAAGAGGATAGTGGAGAGAGAGAGAGAGAGAGAGAGGACGACAGGGGAGTGAAAGAGGATAGTGGAGAGAGAGAGAGAGAGAGAGGACGACAGGGGAGAGAAAGAGGATAGTGGAGAGAGAGAGAGAGAGAGAGGACGACAGGGGAGAGAAAGAGGATAGTGGAGAGAGAGAGAGAGAGAGAGAGAGAACGACAGGGGAGTGAAAGAGGATAGTGGAGAGAGAGAGAGAGAGAGAGGACGACAGGGGAGAGAAAGAGGATAGTGGAGAGAGAGAGAGAGAGAGAGGACGACAGGGGAGAGAAAGAGGATAGTGGAGAGAGAGAGAGAGAGAGAGAGGACGACAGGGGAGAGAAAGAGGATAGTGGAGAGAGAGAGAGAGAGAGAGGACGACAGGGGAGAGAAAGAGGATAGTGGAGAGAGAGAGAGAGAGAGAGAGAGAGAGAGAGGACGACAGGGGAGTGAAAGAGGATAGTGGAGAGAGAGAGAGAGAGAGAGGACGACAGGGGAGTGAAAGAGGATAGTGGAGAGAGAGAGAGAGAGAGAGGACGACAGGGGAGAGAAAGAGGATAGTGGAGAGAGAGAGAGAGAGGACGACAGGGGAGTGAAAGAGGATAGTGGAGAGAGAGAGAGAGAGAGAGAGAGGACGACAGGGGAGTGAAAGAGGATAGTGGAGAGAGAGAGAGAGAGAGAGAGGACGACAGGGGAGTGAAAGAGGATAGTGGAGAGAGAGGAGAGAGAGGACGACAGGGGAGAGAAAGAGGATAGTGGAGAGAGAGAGAGAGAGAGAGGACGACAGGGGAGAGAAAGAGGATAGTGGAGAGAGAGAGAGAGGACGACAGGGGAGTGAAAGAGGATAGTGGAGAGAGAGAGAGAGAGAGAGGACGACAGGGGAGAGAAAGAGGATAGTGGAGAGAGAGAGAGAGAGAGAGAGAGAACGACAGGGGAGTGAAAGAGGATAGTGGAGAGAGAGAGAGAGAGAGAGGACGACAGGGGAGAGAAAGAGGATAGTGGAGAGAGAGAGAGAGAGAGAGGACGACAGGGGAGTGAAAGAGAGAGAGAAGAGGACAGAGGAGAGAAAGAAAGAGAGGGAGGGAGGGTTAGATGGTGAAGATGAGAATAGTTTTGAGTATCAGATAATTAAATCTATCCTTCCTCTGGTCCTCTTTGTTTTATCCTTGTTAAATCAGAAACACTAAAACAATGTCTGAGATGAACAAACACTTTCCTATAAAAAAGAGAATGAGTTTTTCCACTGATCACCCTATGGGGTGTCTTTATATGAGTTGGAATCAGTATCCAGGGGAAATGGACTGTTACCAATCAGATGGAGCGATTGATGGATACACATGCAAATGTACACAAATACATAAGAGGGACCCAGTCAGTAGTGTTGTTCTAACTTCATTATGTAAGAAAAACAGTGACATGGACAATAACAGGCACACACACACACACACACACACACACACACACACACACACATCCGTGCATGCATACACAGATCTACAAACACTTGCTAACATGAACAGCCACACACACCCATAGACACACACTTTACTCGTCTCACAGAATCACAAACATTTACTGAGAACAATAACCAATCACACAAGTCCCTTTGTTAATTCCTAGAAACAAACAGTGTGATTACTGCTGATAGTGCTGCTAAGTGGACATCTCAGACACAATCTCAATTACAACCCTGAACATTCTGCTGGGACTGGAAATAGTGTGTGTACCTGTACTGGCTGTCTGGCTGAAGGTCAGTGATCAGGTGACTGGTTCCTGTTTCCACGGTAATGAGTTGATCGTCCAGACTGATGATGTAAGACGTTATATCCGCCCCATTACAGTTAGGCTCCTCCCACTTCAGGAAGAGGCAGGTGGAGGGGGACTGATCTGATTGGAGCTGGTCAAGCAGGAAGAAAGAAGAGACTGCGTCGGGATTAGTCGCTGGAGTCTGGAAGCTCATCTGTTCACTGTAAGGCCCCGCCCCCGCTTGGTTCACCGCCTGGAGAGGTAGAGAG
>NC_138306.1:74250000-74260000 GCF_965601325.2 Salmo salar
ATATGTGTGTGTGTGTGTGTGTGTGTGTGTGTGTGTGTGTGTGTGTGTGTGTGTGTGTGTGTATATGTGTGTGTGTGTGTGTGTGTGTGTGTGTGTGTGTGTGTGTGTGTGTGTGTGTGTGTGTGTGTGTGTGTGTGTGTGTGTGTTTACCCCATTCTAACTGTACTTCCTTGTGTTTGGCTTTACCCACGATCCTGGGCGGTTGGCAGGGTCCGGGGGCGACGCTCAACGTCCGAACCGGAACGCTGAAGGAACACTGGCAGAACACAGAGGATCATGGGAAGGTCAATTGATTAGTCGAGTGATTAAATGGATTATTGACCAATGTGACATGGGGTGTGTGCGAGCGCGTGCGTTTCACCTGGCTGTGTCCACCGGTGCTGATGCTACACACTCGTAGGCGGTAAACTGTGCCGGGCATCAGTCGTTCACACACACACTCTGTGGCGGGGCCGCTGTATGCTACCTCCCACTGGCCCGCTGCACAAGACAAAGAGCAGAGAAAGAGAAGGAGTGGGTGGGTAGGTAGAGAGGAGGGAGAGGGGGAGAAAACGTGGAAGAAAGTAGGTGCTTTCAGAATTTGTTGGGTTGATAAACTACGACCAAATTGAATATGACAAATTACAGGCTAATCAGTGTGTTCTGAAGAACTGACCCACTCCTGTTCAATATTATGTAGGTCACAAGAGTTATGGACTTAGTAAAAAGCACTCAACCTGACAGGGAAGGACAAAGCAGAGAGAAAAAGACAGGCGGAATATTACGGAAAACGTCAAAGCACTGATACACCTATTGCTAGTAAATTACTGGTGTTTATATAGCAGTAAATTACTGGTGTTTATATAGCAGTAAATTACTGGTGTTTATATAGCAGTACATTACTGGTGTTTATATAGCAGTACATTACTGGTGTTTATATAGCAGTAAATTACTGGTGTTTATATAGCAGTAAATTACTGGTGTTTATATAGCAGTAAATTACTGGTGTTTATATAGCAGTAAATTACTGGTGTTTATATAGCAGTAAATTACTGGTGTTTATATAGCAGTAAATTACTGGTGTTTATATATAGTGAGGGAAACAAGTATTACTGGTGTTTATATACCAGATAAATTGCTGGTGTTTATATACCAGTTAAACTGCTACTGTTTATATACCAGTAATTTACTGGTGTTTATATACCAGTAATTTGCTGGTGTTTATATACCAGTAAGTAATTTGCTGTTGTTTTTAAACCAGTAAAATGCTAGTGTTCTATAGCAGTAAATTGCTGGTGTTTGCATACCAGTAAAATGCTGGTGTTTGCATACCAGTAAAATGCTGGTGTTTATATACCAGTTAAATTGCTGGTGTTTATACAGCAGCACATTGCTGGTGTTTATACAGCAGTACATTGCTGGTGTTTGTATACCAGTAAATTGCTGGTATTTATATAGCAGTAAATTGCTGGTGTTTATATAGCAGTACATTGCTGGTGTTTGTATACCAGTACATTGCTGGTGTTTGTATAGCAGTAAATTGCTGGTATTTATATACCAGTAAATTACTGGTGTTTATATAGCAGTAAATTGCTGGTGTTTATATAGCAATACATTGCTGGTGTTTATATAGCAATACATTGCTGGTGTTTATATAGCAATACATTGCTGGTGTTTATATAGCAGTAAATTGCTGGTGTTTATATAGCAGTATATTGCTGGTGTTTATATAGCAATACATTGCTGGTGTTTATATAGCAGTACATTGCTGGTGTTTATATAGCAGTATATTGCTGGTGTTTATATAGCAATACATTACTGGTGTTTATATAGCAGTACATTGCTGGTGTTTAAATACCAGTAAATTGCTGGTGTTTATATACCAGTAAATTGCTGGTGTTTATATAGCAGTAAATTGCTGGTGTTTATATGGCAGTAAATTGCTGGTGTTTATATGGCAGTACATTGCTGGTGTTTGTATAGCAGTAATTGCTGGTGTTTATATAGCAGTAAGTAATTTGCTGTTGTTTTTAAACCAGTAAAATGCTAGTGTTCTATAGCAGTAAATTGCTGGTGTTTGCATACCAGTAAAATGCTGGTGTTTGCATACCAGTAAAATGCTGGTGTTTATATACCAGTTAAATTGCTGGTGTTTATACAGCAGCACATTGCTGGTGTTTATACAGCAGTACATTGCTGGTGTTTGTATACCAGTAAATTGCTGGTATTTATATAGCAGTAAATTGCTGGTGTTTATATAGCAGTACATTGCTGGTGTTTGTATAGCAGTACATTGCTGGTGTTTGTATAGCAGTAAATTGCTGGTATTTATATACCAGTAAATTACTGGTGTTTATATAGCAGTAAATTGCTGGTGTTTATATAGCAATACATTGCTGGTGTTTATATAGCAATACATTGCTGGTGTTTATATAGCAATACATTGCTGGTGTTTATATAGCAGTAAATTGCTGGTGTTTATATAGCAGTATATTGCTGGTGTTTATATAGCAATACATTGCTGGTGTTTATATAGCAGTACATTGCTGGTGTTTATATAGCAGTATATTGCTGGTGTTTATATAGCAATACATTACTGGTGTTTATATAGCAGTACATTGCTGGTGTTTAAATACCAGTAAATTGCTGGTGTTTATATACCAGTAAATTGCTGGTGTTTATATAGCAGTAAATTGCTGGTGTTTATATGGCAGTAAATTGCTGGTGTTTATATGGCAGTACATTGCTGGTGTTTGTATAGCAGTAATTGCTGGTGTTTATATAGCAGTAAATTGCTGGTGTTTGTATAGCAGTAAATTGCTGGTGTTTAAATACCAGTAAATTGCTGGTGTTTATATACCAGTAAATTGTTGGAGTTTATATAGCAGTATATTACTGGTGTTTAAATAGAAGTAAATTGCTGGTGTTTATACAGCAGTACATTGCTAGTGTTTTTATACCAGTAAATTGCTGGTGATTATATAGCAATACATTGCTGGTGTTTGTATAGCAGTAAATTGCTGGTGTTTATATACCAGTAAATTACTGGGGTTAATATACCAGTAAATTGCTGGTGTTTACACAGCAGTAAATTACTGGTGTTTATATAGCGGTACATTGCTGGTGTTTTTATACCAGTAAATCGCTAATGTTTATATAGCAGTAAAATGCAGGTGTTTATATAGTTGGTGTTTATATAGGAGTAAATTGCTGGTGTTTATAGAGCAGTACATTACTGGTGTTTGCATACCAGTAAATTGCTGGTATTTATACAGTAGTAAAATACTGGTGTTTATATAGCAGTACATTGCTGGTGTTTATATAGCAGTAAATTACCGGTGTTTAAACAGCAGTACATTGCTGGTGTTTTTATACCAATAAATTGCTAATGTTTATATACAGCAGTAAATACCTGGTGTTTATATAGTTGGTGTTTATATAGCAGTAAATTGCTGGTGTTTATATAGCAGCAAAGTACTGGTGTTTATATAGCAGTACATTGCTGGTGTTTGAATACCAGTAAATTGCTGGTGTTTATATACCAATAAATTGCTGGTGTTTGTATACCAGTAAATTGCTGGTGTTTGTATACCAGTAAATTTCTGGTGTTTGTATACCAGTAATTGCTGGTGTTTATATAGCAGTATATTGCTGGTGTTTATATAGTAATAGATTGCTCGTGTTTATATACCAGTAAATTGTTGGTGTTTATATACCAGTAAATTGCTGGAGTATATATAGCAGTAAATTGCTGGTGTTTATATAACAGTACATTGCTGGTGTTTCTATACCAGTAAATTGCTAATGTTTCTATACCAGTAAATTGCCTGTGTTTATATAGCAGTACATTGCAGGTGTTTGTATACCAGTAATTGCTGGTGTTTATATAGCAGTATATTGCTGGTGTTTATATAGCAATACATTGCTGGTGTTTGTATAGGAGTAAATTGCTGGAGTATATATAGCAGTACAATGCTGGTGTTTATATAGCAGTACATTGCTGGTGTTTATATAGCAGTACATTGCTGGTGTTTCTATACCAGTAAATTGCTAATGTTTATATAGCAGTAAAATGCTGGTGTTTATATAGTTGGTGTTTATATAGCAGTAAATTACTGGTATTTATATAGCAGTAAATTACTGGTGTTTATATAGCAGTAAATTGCTGGTGTTTATATGGCAGTACATTGCTGGTGTTTATATAGCAGTAAATTGCTGGTGTTTATATAGTTGGTGTTTATATAGCAGTAAATTACTGGTATTTATATAGCAGTAAATTACTGGTGTTTATATAGCAGTAAATTGCTGGTGTTTATATAGCAGTAAATTACTGGTGTTTATATAGCAGTAAATTGCTGGTGTTTATATAGCAGTGCATTGCTGGTGTTTATATAGCAGTAAATTGCTGGTGTTTATATAGCAGTGCATTGCTGGTGTTTATATAGCAGTGCATTGCAGGTGTTTATATAGCAGTACATTGCAGGTGTTTCTGCAGAAGTAAGACTAATGGTGGTTGACTTGAAAACTAAAACAGAGAAGGACAGAGTGTTGTACCGTCACAGCTGCCTTCTGAGATCTCCAGCAGATACGTCAGAACTTCTGAACCTCCATTGTCCTGGGGAGGATCTAGAGAGAGACAGAGAGAGAGAAAGACAGAGATATTTGGAACCAGGGATTGATCACACCAATCTATAAAAATGGAGACAAATTTGACCCAAATAATTACAGAGGAATTTGCGTTAACAGCAATTTGGGGAAAATTCTCTGCAGTATTATAAATAGCAGACTACACCATTTCCTTGACGAACACCACGTCCTGAGCAGAAGCCAGATTGGATTTCAAAAAAATTATCGTACAACAGACCACATTTACACCCTCCACACTCTAATTGACAAACAAGTAAACCAAAACAAAGGCAAAATCTACTCGTGTTATGTAGATTTCAAGAAAGCATTTGATTCAATTTGGCACGAAGGCCATTTTTATAAACTAATAGAAAGTGGTATTGGAGGGAAAACATATGATGTTATTAAATCAATGTACACTAAAAACAAATGTGTAGTTAAAATTGGCAACAAGCAAACAGATTTCTCTCAGGGACGGGGAGTGAAACAGGGCTGCCCAATAAGTCCAACACTATTTAACATCTACATTAATGAATTGGCAAAAACATTAGAAGAATCGGAAGCACCTGGTATCACCCTACACAACACTGAAATCAAGTGAAGGTCCGGAAATCAGGATGACAAATATAAATTCTATTTGGACACAGTTCTATTAGAACACACCAAAAACTACACATATCTAGGACTAAATATCAGCAACACAGGTAGCTTTCACATGGCTGTGAATGAGCTGAGAGACAAAGCAAGAAGAGCATTCTATGCCATTAAAAGCAACATTAACATTGAAATTTCAATTAGAATCTGGCTCAAAATGTTCCAATCGGTTATAGAACCAATTGCTCTGTATGGCAGTGAAGTATGGGGTCCAATCTCTAATAATGAATTCACCAAATGGGACAAACATCCAATTTAAATACTGCATGCAGAGTTTTGCAAGACTGTATTGCAAGTGCAAAGAAAAACTCCAAATAACGCATGTAGAGCAGAATTGGGCCAATACCCCCTTCTCATTCGAATAGAAAAAAGAGCCATCAAATTTTACAATCATCTAAAAACAAGTGACCCCAAAACATTTCATTCACACAGCTCTACAATGTCAAGAGATGACAACCCCATAGGGCCTCAGGACAGCACTTAGAAAATCTGGCCCAACCAAATCATCACAAAACAAAAATACAAATATATCACCTATTGGAAAGACACCACAACAAATCAAAGTAAACGTCAATGCTATTTGGCTCTAAACAGACAGTACATGGTGGCAGACTATCTGACCACTGTGACTGATAGAAAACTGAGGAAAACACTGACTAGGTACAGACTCAGTGAGCAGTCTGGCTATAGAGACCGGTCGTCACAGACAAACCTGGCTGCCCAGAGAGGACAGGCTGTGCTCACTCTGCTCCAGGGGAGAGGTAGAGACAGAGCTGCATTTCCTATTACACTGTGACAAATACTCAGACCTAAGAGAATATTTCTTTCCCAAAATTATAATTCAATACAAAGAATTTTAAACTATGAAAGATTAAGAAAAAAAATCTAATATTTATTGGGTGAAAAGCCAAAATGTGCAGTTTTGGCAGCCAAATATGTGTCCTCCTGCCACAACCTGAGGGACAGCCAGTGAAAAGTGCAATGTAATGTGGATAATATTTCCCATCATGTTTTGTTTTGTCTTTCATACCATGTCATGTGTCTTAGTCATGTTGACACTGGTCTACTACCACTGCTTTAATGTATTGTTGTTCTGATTAATATGGTTGTTGTAGTTGTTGTTAATGGTAATCCCATGTCCACTACTACTATTATTATTGCTGTTGGTCCCACCATTTATTTATATATAAATATATATATATTATATATATTTTTATTTGTTGTAATTTTCTATATGTATACTTTGACAACGTAAGTAATAATGAACTTGCCATGTCAATAAAGTCAATTGAATTGAATTGAGAGAGAGAGAGAGAGAGAGAGAAAGAAATCAAGACAAAATAGTACTTACTTTATGTTTGTTCATTATGTTTCACAACTCCATTGATACAGCGTAATCACACTGAAAACATGCACGTGCGTTTGTGTGTTTACCCCAGGTGATGGTGAAGCCATAAGATGTAGTGGTAGTGACTCTGGGGGGAGAAGGGGGTCCAGGTTTATCAGGACAGGTAGTACACACCAACACCTCACTGGGTTTACTGCCACCCTCCACGTTAGACGCTATCAGCTGCAGAGAGAGAGAGAGAGAGAGAGAGGAGAGGGAGAGAGAGCGGGAGGAGAGAGAGACAGAGAGAGAAAGAGAGACAGAGAGAGAGAGAGAGCGGGAGGAGAGAGAGAGACAGAGAGAGAAAGAGAGACAGAGAGAGAGAGAGAGAGAGAGAGAGAGAGAGAGAGAGAGAGAGAGAGAGAGAGAGAGGGGCGAATATTTTTATTTTGTATGTATTGATTGTACATTTGAAATAGATGGCACATTATCCAATAAACTGCTATAAATGATCACCTCTTTATAAAAGCCATAGTTCTAAAGAAAGTTTCCAAATAAATCCCACTGCTGACTATAATGACTTGTATTGTACTGTATATGTTTTGCAGCGGTCTGTGCAAGTGGCTATTGGCATTGCCTGTGCTCTTTTGTGTGATGTAAATGCCTGCCTTGCTGTGCAGATTGGATGACTTTAAGTGCAACCTGCCATTCAGAGAACACACAACAACAACAACAACACCCAAGCCTCTCTATTCACCTCCCTCTCTCTCTCCCTCCCTCCCTCCCCCACTCTCCCTGCCCCCTCCCTCTCTCTCTCCCTACCTGCCCCCCCTCTCTCCCTCCCTACCTGCCTCTCTCTCTCTCCCTCCCTACCTGCCCCCCTCTCTCCCTCCCTACCTGCCTCCCTCTCTCTCCCTCCCTCCCCCACTCTCCCTGCCCCCCTCCCTGTCCCCTCCCTCTCTCTCTCCCACTCTCCCTCCCTACCTGCCCCCCCTCTCTCCCTCCCTACCTGCCTCTCTCTCTCTCTCCCTCCCTATCTGCCCCCCTCTCTCCCTCCCTACCTGCCTCCCTCTCTCTCCCTCCCCCACTCTCCCTGCCCCCCTCCCTGTCCCCTCCCTCTCTCTCTCCCACTCTCCCTCCCTACCTGCCCCCCTCTCTCCCTCTCTCCCTGCCTCCCTCTCTCTCCCATATATTCCCTCAACTAATGGACACTACAGAGAGAGAGAGAGGAATGAGTGGAAGGGAAAAGAGAGAGATGCTCTAGTCCACTCTCTAATCAATGAGTCACTACATCAACAGGATTTCCTACTGGGCAGCTGGTCACTGTAACAAAAACAATCCGTTTATTTACAAAACGCTATATCCACCAATTTTACACATTTGTGTTTTTTTTATCAAAAATGATTGCTTATGCGTACCTTCATGTGTGTGTAAAATATTACTGTTCTCAGATTTTTTATTAATAGATCTTAGATGTTTTTAAAAATGTGTTTCTTTGCAAAACACTATACATACAGTGTTTAGCTGGAATGGAATGTTAGTATCCTGTATATTTGACTGTAATATGTGGTTGTAGGCCTGTTGTAAGGCAGGTCCTCACCAGACATCACCGGCAACAACGTCGCCTATGGGCACAAACCCACCGTCGCTGGCCCAGACAGGACTGGCAAAAAGTGCTCTTCACTGACGAGTCGCGGTTTTGTCTCACCAGGGGTGATGGTCGGATTCGCGTTTATCGTCGAAGGAATGAGCGTTACACCAAGTCCTGTACTCTGGAACGGGATCGATTTGGAAGTGGAGGGTCCGTCATGGTCTGGGACGGAGTGTCACAGCATCATCGGACTGAGCTTGTTGTCATACAGGCTATCTCAACGCTGTGTGTTACAGGGAAGACATCCTCCTCCCTCATGTGGTACCCTTCCTGCAGGCTCATCCTGACATGACCCTCCAGCATGACAATGCCACCAGCCATACTGCTCGTTCTGTGCATGATTTCCTGCAAGACAGGAATATCAGTGTTCTGCCATGGCCAGCGAAGAGCCTGGATCTCAATCCCATTGAGCACGTCTGGGACCTGTTGGATCGGAGGGTGAGGGCTAGGGCCATTCCCCCCAGAAATGTCCGGGAACTTGCAGGTGCCTTGGTGGAAGAGTGGGGTAACATCTCACAGCAAGAACTGGCAAATCTGGCGCAGTCCATGAGGAGGAGATGCACTGCAGTACTTAATGCAGCTGGTGGCCACACCAGATACTGACTGTTACTTTTGATTTTGACCCCTTTGTTCAGGGACACATTATTCCATTTCTGTTAGTCACATGTCTGTGGAACTTGTTCAGTTTATGTCTCAGTTGTTGAATCTTATGTTCATACAAATATTTATACATGTTAAGTTTGCTGAAAATAAACACAGTTTCTTTTTTTGCTGAGTTTAGCAGTAAATTGCAGGTATTTCCACAGAGGACAGGCTGACGGTAGTTGTATGGCTGCTCAACGGTGACAGATTGTGTAGTGTGCGTGTGCTCGTGCACACGATGACACCAATCACTGTGTCTATCTAGCAGAATACAAGCCTTTTCCGTTTCCACGGTAACACACACCCAGACACCATTTCGCCGCCATAAAACCTCAAAGACAGACACACCCTTACCCTGAATTTGTACTGTGTGCTCCTCTTCAGGCCTTGCACTGTGGAGGTTAGCTTGTCTCCAGTGTACTTTGGATGAAAGTCTGTTCCCTGGAAGGTCAAACGTTCTCAATTAACCTTTAAACTGACGTTTTGCTGTACATGTGTGTGTGCGCATCATTATATCTGTGTGTGTGACTTACGGTATTGTCCTCCTGGATCTCGAGTGTGTATGTGATTAGCTCCTCGTTGGCGCTGCCCTCGGGACGGCCCCACTCCAGGGTTACCCAGGAGACGCCCGCCCGCAGCAGCCGCGGTGCCAGGGGGCAGGAGAGCAGCGTACCTGTAGTGTAGAATACAACCTCCGTACTGAACCCACTGTGGAGGGAGGGAGGGAGGGAGGGAGGGAAGGAGGGAGCAGAAGACATGAGTTTAGACACACACAAAGCAGAGCTGTCTTTTATCATGTCTTTTTTCTCTCTTTCCATCTCTCTTCATCTCTCCCTCCATTAACTCCCTCCATGAACTCCCTCCATCTCCCTCCTCTTTTCTGTCACTGGAACGACCGGTCGCACCCAGGGGAATCTGCCCCCACGGCAACGATGCGAGAACAAGAGGAGCAAGGAAACAAGAAAATAGAGAGAGACTCATTCAGAGATAAGACCAGACAACTAACCTCAACACAGCCATACATCAACCTGACAACTACCCTCAACACAGCCATACATCAACCTGACAACTAACCTCAACACAGCCATACATCAACCTGACAACTACCCTCAACACAGCCA
>NC_138306.1:74265000-74295000 GCF_965601325.2 Salmo salar
TGAAAGGAAGTAAAAGTGTGTGTGTTTCTGTGTACCTTCCACTGCAGTGTGAGGGTGCTCTTGGTGCGGTGAGACAGTTTGGGGGGGAAGGGCAGGTCAGGGGGGCAGGTGTGTGTTGTGAACGACCCCGTCTCCGAACACACACCCCTCAAGTTAGAGTTACACACCGCGCTGACTCTGAAACACACACACACACAAAACATTAATAATCACATTTATTAACACAATAGTAAAGAGGTGGTGAAAAAGTGTGTGTGTTGCTGACAGAAGGTTTGTGTTCTTACCGTACGTGGTAGTCTGAAGCTGGTCTCAGGTCTTTCAGATGATACTCCAACTCCTCTCCACTGCACACACACACACACACACACAGCCATGTTATATACACTTGACATGAAAGTGAGATGTTTATGTTTGCGTCAGTTGTTCTTCAAAGTCTGGAACGTTCATACACACACCTGCTAGTCAGGATCAGCGTTAGGTGTGTTTTACCTGCTAGCCAGGATCAGAGTTAGGTGTGTTTTACCTGCTAGTCAAGATCAGGGTTAGCTGTGTTTACCTGCTAGCCAGGATCAGAGTTAGGTGTGTTTTACCTGCTAGCCAGGATCAGAGTTAGGTGTGTTTTACCTGCTAGCCAGGATCAGGGTTATCTGTGTTTACCTGCTAGCCAGGATCAGAGTTAGGTGTGTTTTACCTGCTAGCCAGGATCAGAGTTAGGTGTGTTTTACCTGCTAGTCAGGATCAGCGTTAGGTGTGTTTTACCTGCTAGTCAGGATCAGAGTTAGGTGTGTTTTACCTGCTAGTCAGGATCAGAGTTAGGTGTGTTTTACCTGCTAGTCAGGATCAGAGTTAGGTGTGTTTTACCTGCTAGTCAGGATCAGAGTTAGGTGTGTTTTACCTGCTAGTCAGGATCAGAGTTAGGTGTGTTTTACCTGCTAGTCAGGATCAGAGTTAGGTGTGTTTTACCTACTAGTCAGGATCAGAGTTAGGTGTGTTTTACCTGCTAGTCAGGATCAGCGTTAGGTGTGTTTTACCTGCTAGTCAGGATCAGAGTTAGGTGTGTTTTACCTGCTAGTCAGGATCAGCGTTAGGTGTGTTTTACCTGCTAGTCAGGATCAGAGTTAGGTGTGTTTTACCTGCTAGTCAGGATCAAAGTTAGGTGTGTTTTACCAACTAGTCAGGATCAGAGTTAGGTGTGTTTTACCTGCTAGTCAGGATCAGAGTTAGGTGTGTTTTACCTGCTAGTCAGGATCAGAGTTAGGTGTGTTTTACCTGCTAGTCAGGATCAGAGTTAGGTGTGTTTTACCTGCTAGTCAGGATCAGAGTTAGGTGTGTTTTACCTGCTAGTCAGGATCAGAGTTAGGTGTGTTTTACCTGCTAGTCAGGATCAGAGTTAGGTGTGTTTTACCTGCTAGTCAGGATCAGAGTTAGGTGTGTTTTACCTGCTAGCCAGGATCAGATTTAGGTGTGTTTCACCTACTAGTCAGGATCAGAGTTAGGTGTGTTTTACCTGCTAGTCAGGATCAGAGTTAGGTGTGTTTTACCTACTAGTCAGGATCAGAGTTAGGTGTGTTTTACCTGCTAGTCAGGATCAAAGTTAGGTGTGTTTTACCAACTAGTCAGGATCAGAGTTAGGTGTGTTTTACCTGCTAGTCAGGATCAGAGTTAGGTGTGTTTTACCTGCTAGTCAGGATCAGAGTTAGGTGTGTTTTACCTGCTAGTCAGGATCAGAGTTAGGTGTGTTTTACCTGCTAGTCAGGATCAGAGTTAGGTGTGTTTTACCTGCTAGTCAGGATCAGAGTTAGGTGTGTTTTACCTGCTAGTCAGGATCAGAGTTAGGTGTGTTTTACCTGCTAGTCAGGATCAGAGTTAGGTGTGTTTTACCTGCTAGCCAGGATCAGATTTAGGTGTGTTTCACCTACTAGTCAGGATCAGAGTTAGGTGTGTTTTACCTGCTAGTCAGGATCAGAGTTAGGTGTGTTTTACCTACTAGTCAGGATCAGAGTTAGGTGTGTTTTACCTGCTAGTCAGGATCAGAGTTAGGTGTGTTGTACCTGCTAGTCAGGATCAGAGTTAGGTGTGCTTTACCTGCTAGTCAGGATCAGAGTTAGGTGTGCTTTACCTGTTAGCCAGGATCAGAGTTAGGTGTGTTTTACCTGCTAGTCAGGATCAGAGTTAGGTGTGTTTTACCTGCTAGTCAGGATCAGAGTTAGGTATGTTTTACCTGCTAGTCAGGATCAGAGTTAGGTGTGCTTTACCTGCTAGCCAGGATCAGAGTTAGGTGTGTTTTACCTGCTAGTCAGGATCAGAGTTAGGTGTGTTTTACCTGCTAGTCAGGATCAGAGTTAGGTGTGTTGTACCTGCTAGTCAGAATCAGAGTTAGGTGTGTTTTACCTACTAGTCAGGATCAGAGTTAGGTGTGTTTTACCTGCTAGTCAGGATCAGAGTTAGGTATGTTTTACCTGTATATAAGTCTGTATTTGCCGTCCCGTCCCTTGTCGGACAGAGAGACCTCGTAGGTGAGAGACTGGCTGTTGCTGAACCGGTTCACCAGCCCAACCGGGGGAGCCCAGGACAACCTAGCACCCCGCGCGTGCACGTTGGACACCTGGAATACCACACACACGTTAGATAACACACACACACAAAGTCCCTATCAGTTTATGTTCCAGTTCATCCCCGTCACGGATGCTGGGTCGGTGAAATGACAGTCTGAGTAAAAGAAACATTTACCCCATCAACCACTGTCTTTACACACACACACACACACACACACACACACACACACACACACACACACACACACACACACACACACACACACACACACACACACACACACACACAAACACACAAACACACACACAAACACACAGAAACATTTACCCAAACCCTGGCACTGAAATGATCACCCCATCAACCACTGTCTCTACACACACACACACACACACACACACACACACACACACACACACACACACACACACACACACACACACACACACACACACACACACAGACACACACAGAAACATTTACCACAACCGCCGGCAACGGGGAAAGACACACGTGTACACACACAGCGGAGTGATTTAACACCGGGTGTCATTCATCCAAACACCACATCGACTGAATACCCAATCTGCCCTGGGGACAAACCACATCGACTGAATACCCAATCTGCCCTGGGGACAAACCACATCCACTGAATACCCAATCTGCCCTGAGGACAAACCACATCCCCTGAATACCCAATCTGCCCGGGGGACAAACCACATCCACTGAATACCCAATCTGCCCTGGGGACAAACCACATCGACTGAATACCCAATCTGCCCTGGGGACAAACCACATCCACTGAATACCCAATCTGCCCTGAGGACAAACCACATCCACTGAATACCCAATCTCCCCTGGGGATGAACCACATCCCCTGAATACCCAATCTGCCCTGGGGACAAACCACATCCACTGAATACCCAATCTGCCCTGGAGACAAACCACATCCACTGAATACCCAATCTGCCCGGGGGACAAACCACATCCACTGAATACCCAATCTGCCCTGGGGACAAACCACATCCACTGAATACCCAATCTGCCCGGGGGACAAACCACATCCACTGAATACCCAATCGGCCCTGGGGACAAACCACATCCCCTGAATACCCAATCTGCCCTGGAGACAAACCACATCCACTGAATACCCAATCTGCCCTGGGGACAAACCACATCCACTGAATACCCTATCTGCCCTGGAGACAAACCACATCCACTGAGTACCCAATCTGCCTGGGGGACAAACCACATCCACTGAATACCCAATCTGCCCTGGGGACAAACCACATCCCCTGAATACCCAATCTGCCCTGGAGACAAACCACATCCACTGAATACCCAATCTGCCCTGGGGACAAACCACATCCACTGAATACCCAATCTGCCCTGGGGACAAACCACATCCACTAAATACCCAATCTGCCCTGGGGACAAACCACATCCACTGAATACCCAATCTGCCCTGGAGACAAACCACATCCACTGAATACCCAATCTGCCCTGGAGACAAACCACATCCACTGAATACCCAATCTGCCCTGGGGACAAACCACATCCACTAAATACCCAATCTGCCCTGGGGACAAACCACATCCACTGAGTACCCAATCTGCCCTGGGGACAAACCACATCCACTGAATACCCAATCTGCCCTGGGGACAAACCACATCCCAGAGACACACACTGAAGACTGTCTCATATGATCTCTCCCTCTAGAAGACAAGCTGACAGTCTCTCTCTCTCTCTCTCTCTCTCTCTCTCTCTCTCTCTCATACTTCTAGTGTGTTCCTTATGAATACTGTTCAGAAGATCCATTAGAGTCCTGTGTCGGGTTACAAAGGGAGGGTATATTACTGGAAACTTTTATGGATTACTGGATTGGATGTAATCTATCACAAGGCATCTAGTGGCCTTTTTGGGTACCTCTGCCCCTCTGTGTGGCCTTATCACAAGTAAAATATATGAAATAATTAAATTAGATGATTTTAAAATAAAAACAATACAATGACAAAGCTGTAAAACATTATCCTAAATATAAACAATCAACGTATTCAATACCATTGGTGTTTAATATGAGGGTTTCAGCATGAAAGTACCTTTATATTTTTTTTAACACACTATCATTTATTTTACTATGTCAATATTTGTTTCGTCAATGTTTTTGCATCAAACTGACAGTTGTGAACACAGTCAATAGTTGGAGGAGTTGCAGAGGTAGTACAAAATAATGCCATTGTTGATTAGATGTTTTTTTTCATTAATTAGGCTATTTTCTCTTGAACTATATGTTCTATCCACTAGAAACTCATGGATAATATGGACACAGATATACAAATTAATACTATATATGAAGAATAAAAAAAGTTATTCAAGTATAAATGACCAAAGTTTCGATTGATTGCCATAGATTTTCTGTTAATTACCAAAATTACTGAAGATTCCGGTGACTTTGGTAAATTACCGGTAGCGTTGTAGCCCTAGCCCTGTGTGATGAGGTGGTACAATACTGCCCCTGTGTGGTCAGGTTGGGGACTGCAGGTGTTCTGGGCTCCAAAGGACATACTGCTCTGTGAGGAAGAAGCCTTTAGGTACAGATGTCTTTGTCTGCGAGTGTCTGTGTGTGAGTGTGTGTGTGTCTGCGTGTGTGTATGTGTGTGACTGACCTGTGGTTTGTCGATGGCGGAGAGCACTTCCTGAACTCTCTTTGCCTCCAAGTCGTGATCTGAGGAGAGAGAACAGACACAACATTACCACCAACTCGTGTGTTTCTGTCCTTGTGTGAGAGGGTGTTATTACAGCTAAGCACCACCAGAGGGCAGGCTGAGCTGTGTCATATACAGTACGTACAGTATGTACAGACCCCAACCTGGATTACTGCCTAGGTCTGCCCTCTGTTCTGTTGTCTGCTCATAAAACAGGGGGCCGGTTCCAGTCTAACACACACACACACACACACACACACACACACACACACACACACACACACACACACACACACACACACACACACACACACACACACACACACACACATCCAGTGGCAGAGCATGTCTAGGGGTTATTTAGGAGTGGGTCAGGGTTAGCGCTGGGGTGTGTGTGTGTGTGTGTGTGTGTGTGTGTGTGTGTGTGTGTGTGTGTGTGTGTGTGTGTGTGTGTGTGTGCGCGCAATGGAAGTTTTTCCCCAGAGTGTGTAGTGTGTGTGTGTGTGTGTGTGTTTAATCCCTATACCAGAGTTGCTTCAGACAGGAGCAGAGCTGCTTTCTCCATCAGAGCAGAGTTGACTAAATTACCCAGAAATGGTTTGTGTTTCAGAGAGAGAGAGAGAGAGAGAGAGAGAGAGAGAGAGATATAGAGACAGAGAGAGAGAGAGAGAGAGAGAGAGAGAGAGAGATATATATATATAGAGAGAGAGAGAGAGAGAGAGGGGGAAGTTAGAACACAGAAGAGGAGCGGAGGAGGAGAAGAGAAGAAGGGATGTTTATCAGGATGGAGAGAAGAGTGAGGAAAGCAGAGAGGAGGAGTACAGGGTTTATGAGGGGTCATCTTCAAGACCCTGGTTCTGGCCTACTGAGCAGCAAGGGTAACTACCCCCATCTACCTTCAGGCTATGCTCAAACCCTACATCCCAACCCAAGCACTCCATTCCTCCACCTCTGGTCTCTTGGCCAACCCACCCCTAAAATAAAATAAAGGCACGTTGGTTTTCCCCACTAACACTGATTTTGCTGATAGATACTTTGTTGAGGGAAACTGTACTTACGATCGGGATGTGTTGTTGTCTCACCTAGCTATCTTAAGATGAATGCACTAATTGTAAGCCGCTCTGGATAAAAGCGTCTGCTAAATGACTAAAATGAGCATAGGGTGATTACACAATCACGGTGTTCCAGTTCTGTGACATCATCAGCAGGCGCAGCAGATGCAGATGCAGGGGGAGGGGCTTGTCAGACTGTGAATATATTTAAGTTTGTCTGTGTGTATATTTGATTTTATTTATTTCACCTTTTATTTAACCAGGTAGGCTAGTTGAGAACAAGTTCTCATTTACAACTGCGACCTGGCCAAGATAAAGCAAAGCAGTGTGACACAAACAACAACACAGAGTTACACATGGAATAAACAAACATACAGTCAGTAACGCCATAGAAAAAAATCTATGTACAGTGTGTGCAAATGAGGTAAGATTAGGGAAGTAAGGCAATAAAATGGCCGTAGTGGCGAAGTAATTACAATTTAGCAATTAAACACTGGAGTGATAGATGTGCAGAAGATGAATGTGTAAGTAGAGATACTGAGGTGCAAAGGAGCAAAAAAAAATAACAATATGGGGATGAGGTAGTTTGGATGGGCTGTTTACAGATGGGCTATGTAGAGTTGCAATGATCTGTGAGCTGCTCTGACAGCTGATGCTTAAAGTTAGTGAGGGAGATATGACTCTCCAGCTTCAGTGGTTTTTGCAATTTGTTCCAGTCATTGGCAGCAGAGAACTGGAAGGAAAGGCGGCCAAAGGAGGAATAGGCTTTGGGGGTGATCAGTGAGATATACCTGCTGGAGAGCGTGCTACGGGTGGGTGCTGCTATGGTGACCAGTGAGCTGAGATAAGGCAGGGCATTACCTAGCAGACTTCTAGATGACCTGTAGCCAGTGGGTTTGGCGACGAATATGAAGCGAGGGCCAGCCAACGAGAGCATACAGGTTGCAGTGGTGGGTAGTATATGGGGCTTTGGTGACAAAACGGATGGCACTGTGATAGACTGCATCCAATTTGCTGAGTAGAGTGTTGGAGGCTATTTTGTAAATGACATCGCCGAAGTCAAAGATCGGTAGGATAGTCAGTTTTACGAGGGTATGTTTTGCAGCATGAGTGAAAGATGCTTTGTTGCGAAATAGGAAGCCAATTCTAGATTTAATTTTGGATTGGAGATGCTTAATGTGAGTCTGGAAGGAGAGTTTACAGTCTAACCAGACACCTAGGTATTTGTAGTTGTCCACATATTCTAAGTCAGAACCGTCCAGAGTAGTTATGCTGGACAGGCGGGCAGGTGCGGGCAGCGATCGGTTAAAGAGCATACATTTAGTTTTACTTGTATTTAAGAGCAGTTGGAGGCCATGGAAGGAGTGTTGTATGGCATTGAAGCTCGTCTGGAGGATAGTTAACACAGTGTCCAAAGAAGGGCCAGATGTATACAGAATGGTGTCGTCTGCGTAGAGGTGGATCAGATAATCACCAGCAGCAAGAGCGACATCATTGATGTATACAGAGAAGAGAGTCGGCCCGAGAATTGAACCCTGTAGTACCCCCATAGAGACTACCAGAGGTCCGGACAACAGGCCCTCCGATTTGACACACTGAACTCTGTCTGAGAAGTAGTTGGTGAACCAGGCGAGGTCATCATTTGAGAAACCAAGGCTGTTGAGTCTGCCGATAAGAATGTGGTGATTAACAGAGTCGAAAGCCTTGGCCAGGTCGATGAATACGGCTGCACAGCGTTGTCTTTTATTGATGGCGGTTATAATATCGTTTAGGACCTTGAGCGTGGCTGAGGTGCACCCATGACCAGCTCAGAAACCAGATTGCTTAGCGGAGAAGGTACGGTGGGCTTCGAAATGGTCGGTGATCTGTTTGTTAACTTGGCTTTCAAAGACCTTAGAAAGGCAGGGTAGGATAGATATAGGTCTGTAACAGTTTGGGTCTAGAGTATCTCCATCTTTGAAGAGGGGTTGACCGTGGCAGCTTTCCAATCTATGGGAATCTCAGATGATACATAAGAGAGGTTGAACAGGCTAGTAATAGAGGTTGCAACAATTGTGGCAGATCATTTTAGAAAAAGAGGGTCCAAATTGTCTAGTCCAGCTGATTTGTAGGGGTCCAGATTTTGCAACTCTTTCAGAACATCAGCTATCTGGATTTCGGTGAAGGAGAAATGGGCAAGTTTCTGTGGGGGGGTGCAGTGCTGTTGACAGGGGGAGGGGTAGCCAGGTGGAAAGCATGGCCAGCCGTAGAAAAATGCTTAATGAAATTCTCAATTATAGTGGATTTATCGGTGGTGACAGTGTTTCCTAGCCTCAGAGCAGTGGGCAGCTGGGAGGAGGTGCTCTTTTTCTCCATGGACTTTACAGTGTCCCAGAACTTTTTGGAGTTTGTTCTACAGGATGCACATTTCTGTTTGTAAATGCTAGCTTTTGCTTTCCTAACTGCCTGTGTATATTGGTTCCTAACTTCCCTGAAAAGTTGCATATCGCGGGGGCTATTCGATGCTAATGCAGTATGCCATAGGATGTTTTTGTGCTTGTCAAGGGCAGTCAGGTCTGGAGTGAACCAAGGGCTATATCTGTTCCTGGTTCTACATTTTTGAATGGGGCATGCTTATTTAAGATTGTGTAAAAAATATACTTTTAGAAACTAGAAACAATGAACTGAAGGAATGGAAGAGAGAGGGAGATATAGAGAGAAAGAAAGAGAGGTACAGTGCCATGAAAAGTATTTGCCCTCTTTCTTATTTTAGCATATTGTTGATACTGAATGTTATCAGATCTTCAACCAAAAGCTAATATTAGATAAAGGGAACTTCAGTTTACAAATAACCCCAAAAATTGATACTTATTTTATTTATTTAATTAACAAAGTTATGCAACGACCAATTCCCCCGTGTGAAAAAGTAATTTCCCCCTCACACTCAAGGTTGTGCCACCTTTAGCAGCGGTGACTGCTACCAAACGCTTCCTGTAGTTGTTGATCTCTCACGTCGCTGTGGAGGAATTTTGTCCCACTCTTACATGCAGAACTGCTTAAACTGCATGTTTCAAATCCTGCCACAACATCTCAGTTGGGATTAGGTCTGGACTTTGACTAGTCCATTCCAAAACTTCAAATGTGTTGCTTTTTAGCCATTTTCATGTAGACTTGATTGTGTGTTTTGGATCATTGGCTTGCAGTATGACCCAGCTACGCTTCAGCTTCAGCTCACAGACGGGTGGCCTGACATTCTCCTGTAGAATTCTCCTGTAGATCTTTTTGGATAACATGGGTCCCATTATTTTACATGTACATTTTAGTCATTTTAGCAGACGCTCTTATCCAGAGCGACTTACAGTAGTGAATGCATACATTTCATAAATGTTTTCTCCGTACTGCCTGGTGAAAACCAAACACTGCATTCCACAGTAAGAACCTCACACCAATGGTCAAGCATAACTTTTTGCATAAATTTGTTTATGAAATAAATGAAATAAGTATGTATTTGTTCACTCAGGTTCCCTACTAAGATTTGGTTGAAGATCTGATATTATTCTGTATCAAAAATATGCAAAAGTAGATTTTTTTTTTTGAAGGGGGTAAATACTATTTCACAGCACTGTAGAGATAGAGGGTGAGAGAGATATAAGATAAAGAGAGCAAAAGGAGAATGAGAGAGAGAGAGAAAGAAACAAAGCGATAGAAAAAGAAGCCTGCAGGGTGAGTTCCACAGCGTTTTCATCTACGCATAGTGAGCATTCCATCTGCTCAACAGCTGGCCTCCTTAACACACGCACGCACGCACGCACGCACGCACGCACGGACACACACACACACACACACACACACACACACACACACACACACACACACACACACACACACACACACACACACACACACACACACACACACACACACACACACACACACTTGTTGAGACCTGTCTGAGACGGTTTGTAGTCATGGTCGGCAGGTAGCCTAGTGGTTAGAGCGTTGGACTAGTAATCGAAAGGTTCCAAGATTGAATCCCCGAGCTGACAAGGTACATATCTGTTGTTCTGCCACTGAACAAGGCAGTTAACCCACTGTTCCTAGGCCGTCATTGAAAATAAGAATTTGTTCTTACCTGACCTGCCTTTTTAAATAAAGGTAAATAAAAAATTACATATAGATATATAATAATATAGAGATGAACCAACACTCTGAATAAGGACCATGCTGAAGGTACCATCATAAAAAAATATGGTGACAGTTTAGTTCTCATGGACAGAGACCATGGTTTACACAGAGAGAGAGAGAGAGAGAGAGAGAGTGCGTGTGTGCGCGTGCGTGCGCGTGTGTGTGTCCAACCATACCTCCATAGAGGAGAGATGTATGTCTGAGGTGCCAAGAGACAAAGGAATTCTGCTGCTCTTCCTGGAAGGCAAGTGTGTGTGTGTGTGTGTTGGCTGAAGCGTTGGGAACTCTGAGATGGTAGAAGTACAGTTTTAACCCAGCCGACCAAGGAAATGTGTTAATATCACTGTTCTTAAGATCATTAATTATTCTACAGTTGAAGTCGTAAATATACATACATTAAGGTTGAAGTCATTAAAACTTGTTTTTCAACCAAATTTCTTGTTAACAAACTATAGTTTTGGAAGTCGGTTAGGACATCTACTTTGTGCATGACACAAGTAATTTTTCCAACAATTGTTTACAGATTATTTCACTTATAATTCACTGTATCACAATTCCAGTGGGTCAGAAGTTTACATACACTAAGTTGGCTTTAGAAGCTTCTGATAGTCTAATTGACATCATTTGAGTCAATTGGAGATGTACCTGTGGATGTATTTCAAGGCCTACCTTCCAACTCAGTGCCTCTTGATTGACATCATGGGAAATCAAAAGAAATCAGCCAAGACCTCAGAAAATATATTTGTCATCCCGCTCAGGAAGCAGACGCGTTCTGTCTCCTAGAGATGAACGTACCTTGGTGCGAAAAGTGCAAATCAATCCCAGAACAACAGCAAAGGACCTTGTGAAGATACTGGAGGAAACAGGTACAAAAGTATCTATATCCACAGTAAAACGAGTCCTATATCGACATAACCTGAAAGGCCACTCAGCAAGGAAGAAGCCACTGCTCCAAAACCGCCATAAAAAAGCCAGACTACAGTTTGCAAATGGGGACAAAGATCGTACTTTTTGGAGAAATGTCCTCTGGTCTGATGAAACAAAAATAGAACTGTTAGGCCATAATGACCATCGTTATGTTTGGAGGAAAAAGGGGGACGCTTGTAAGCCGAAGAACACCATCCCAACCGTGAAGCACGGGGGTGGCAGCATCATGTTGTGGGGGTGCATCATGAGGAATGAAAATTATGTGGATATATTGAAGCAACATCTCAAGACATCAGTCAGGAAGTTAAAGTTTGGTCGCAAATGGGTCTTCCAAATGGACAATGACCCCAAGCATACTTCCAAAGTTGTGGGAAAATGGCTTAAGGACAACAAAGTCAAGGTATTGGAGTGGCCATCACAAAGCCCTGACCTCAATCCTATATACATTTGTGGGCAGAACTGAAAAAGCGTGTGTGAGCAAGGAGGCCTACAAACCTGACTCAGTTACACCAGCTCTGTCAGGAGGAATGGGCCAAAATTCACCCAAGTTATTGTGGGAAGCTTGTGGAAGGCTACCTGAAACGTTTGACCCAAGTTAAAGAATTTAAAGGCAATGCTACCAAATACTAATTGAGTGTATGTAAACTTCTGACCCACTGGGAATGTGATGAAAGAAATAAAAGCTAATAAATCATTCTCTCTACTATTATTCTGACATTTCACATTCTTAAAATAAAGTGGTGATCCTAACTGACCTAAGACATGGAATTTTTACTAGGATAAAATGTCAGGAATTGTGAAAAACTGAGTTTAAATATATTTGGCTAAGGTGTATGTAAACTTCCGACTTCAACTGTAAATCAGATGGTAATGAAAGCCTGATGATATGCAGCTATGACTCTGCACTACCCAACATTGTGCAGATATGTGTAAGAGAGACTTGTAAGAATAAGACTGAGTCAGACTGGACTTGTACTCCTTGAACCAGCTGACACAGACAGGCAGGCAAGCAGGCCCTTATTTGGGTGGGGTGGGTGAGGGGGACCTATTACCATAGAAACACAGGCAAAACCATGGAGGGTTTTGCCTGTGTACACACTTACGGAGAGTCACTATGACAACGGGGTTTATTTTAAAGGCCTGAGTCATGCTAAGGTCAGGGGTCAAATGTGTTAATGAACTAAACGAGCACTTGCTACAGCTCTCTCTCTCTCTCTCTCTCTCTCTCTGGGGATGACATCATCTTACATCAAAGTATTTTGTTTTAAACGTGTCAGGAGACGTCTATTTTCTTTCCACTCCTTTTCTCTCCTTTCCTCCCCCCTTTCCTCCTCTCCTCAAAGTACACATTCTACAGTATAACCAACATGGCCACGTCATTTTCCTGAAATCACTGCTCTCTACAGAGAAATGATGCCGCGTTCAAAACAACTCAGAACTCAGAAATCTCTGACTTCGGAATTCAGTACATTCAGGACAACTGTGAACTCTGGGTAAATGGTCATCCAACTCGGAATACCAAGTCGGGAACTTGGACATCTTTCTAGAGCTCCAACTTTCTGACCTGAAGACTACTAACGTCATCTTGAAAGCACCTCTAGAATTACAGAAAGGTGCTGCAGTTATGATGACATAGAACCAACATGGCGGACAAAGGCACATCTGTTTCAGTTGAAATCTAAGCTCTAATGAGAAACTGCAACGCTGGCATTGATCCACCATGGGACATCAGTTTCCTGAAATCACTGTTCTCTACAGATAAACTGCACCGCTGACGTAGATCCATCATGGAGAAGAGAGGCACATCTGATTGTGTTTAGAGCGGCTCAGTTCTAAGGAAGAGCGGTGGGCTTTACTGACTGTCTTGACTGACTGGTAGCCAAGCACATTACTGGAATATAGTACATTAGCCAATAGACACACAAACACACACGTCCAGGAGGGCACAGAGCAAAGTCTACAGCGTGGGTGTGTGTTTGTGTGTTTGTGTGAGTGTGTGAGTGTGTGTGTGTGTGTGTGTGTGTGTGTGTGGTGTGTGTGTGTGTGGTGTGTGTGTGTGTGTGTGTGTGTGTGTGTGTGTGTGTGTGTGTGTGTGGTGTGTGGGTGTGTGTGTGTGTGTGTGTGTGTGTGTGTGTGTGTGTGTGTGTGTGTGTGTGTGTGTGTGTGTGTGATACTCATGGTTGAAAGCAGAGGGCCAAGCAGTAGATTAGACAGATGGAATGTTCTCTCTCTCAGTCCTTTCTATATCTCTCTTTCTCTCCTTTTGTCTCTCATCCCCCTCTCACTCCCTCTACTATCTTTCTCCCCACTCAGTCTACCTCCTAGCTTTTCATTCACTCTCATATTCTCTTTTCTGACTTTTAATTTCCCTGTCCCTCTATCATACTCTTCTCTTTTTCTCCCTCTCTCTATTTCTCCCTCTCTCATGCTCTGATTGTTTTAGAGGAAGCCCAGTCACGGGGTGTGTGTGTGTGTGTGTGTGTGTGTGTGTGTGTGTGTGTGTGTGTGTGTGTGTGTGTGTGTGTGTGTGTGTGTGTGTGTGTGTGTGTGTGTGTGTGTGTGTGTGTGTGTGTGTGTGTGTGTGTGTGTGTGTGTGTGTGTGTGTGTGTGTGTTGTAGCCGAGTCAGCCTGATCTCCAGTCCAGAACTGAGACCCTGCTAGACCATCAGAAAGACACAGATACTCCTAGACATACACTGACATGTAATGTACGTGTGTGTGTGTGTGTGTGTGTGTGTGTGTCTGTGTGTGTGTGTGTGTGTGTGTGTGTCATCAGGCTCTCTCTCTTTCCATGATGTCACCACCTAGCCCAACAAACACCCCTTACACCTGGCCTCAATGGAACATTCCCCTGACCCCGGACTGTACAGCCGGGCTGGTCCAAAGCTGAAATGGGGGTCTGAGAGGTGGTTTGGCCTGCTTCTTTGGGATTAACTCTGGTGTCTCTCAGCAGGCCTGTCTGTCACCACCTCTGCACACAGGCCAGCGAGATAGAGATGTGTGTGTTTGAAAGAGAGCTCAAAGGGTTCCTTCATGGAGAACAGGACTCAACAGATATGTACTGTACCTCACCCCTCTTCCCTCTCTCCCCCTTACTCCCCTCACGTCCACTCCTCTCCTCACTACCTCTCCTCTCTCCTATCCTGCCCCCCCCTCCCAGACAAGGCCAGTATTGTAGAGGGAGAAACCGATAGGTCTCGGAAAAGACTCAGCAATGTGGTTACCTAGACAACCCCTTCTCTCCCCCTCCATCCCTTTCCACCTCTCCAAGGCACCATTCATCTTTCTCTCTCTTTCATTGAGAAGAAAAGAGAGAGAGACATCGGAAGAGTATTCACTTATCTGTGTGTGTGTGTGTGTGTGTGTGTGTGTGTGTGTGTGTGTGTGTGTGTGTGTGTGTGTGTGTGTGTGTGTGTGTGTGTGTGTGTGTGTGTGTGTGTGTGTGTGTGTGTGTGTGTGTGTGTGGTGTGCCTGCATGTGTGTGTGCGTGTGTTTACCTTGCGGTGATTGTGTGTGTGTGTCTGGCTCGTTGCTCCTTGGGCTGCTCCGTAGTTGTCGTCGTTCCGGCTTCTTCCCTCCTGGACTGTTAGCTCCGCCCATTGACCCCAACGACCCTAGCGAAGGGACGTGGCTCTTCCCGCTGTAACCAATCAAATACAACCAAACTTTATTGACAAAAACTGCATGGAAAGCATCTCAGTAAACTTTACAACGACAATAGAACCAACACATGCTCTTAAAACACAGATTCAAATAGTTTGCATGTGTTTTAGACAACCTCATCCTTCCATAGGAAAACAATGTCAGGTCAAAGTCTGTAACTTCCATAGGAAAACAATGTCAGGTGAAAGTCTGTAACTTCCATAGGAAAACAATGTCTGGTCAAAGTCTGTAACTTCCATAGGAAAACAATGTCAGGTGAAAGTCTGTAACTTCCATAGGAAAACAATGTCTGGTCAAAGTCTGTAACTTCCATAGGAAAACAATGTTTGGTCAAAGTCTGTAACTTCCCTAGGAAAACAATGTCAGGTGAAAGTCTGTAACTTCCATAGGAAAACAATGTCTGGTGAAAGTCTGTAACTTCCATAGGAAAACAATGTCTGGTCAAAGTCTGTAACTTCCATAGGAAAACAATGTCTGGTCAAAGTCTGTAACTTCCATAGGAAAACAATGTCAGGTGAAAGTCTGTAACTTCCATAGGAAAACAATGTCTGGTCAAAGTCTGTAACTTCCATAGGAAAACAATGTTTGGTCAAAGTCTGTAACTTCCATAGGAAAACAATGTCTGGTCAAAGTCTGTAACTTCCATAGGAAAACAATGTCTGGTGAAAGTCTGTAACTTCCATAGGAAAACAATGTCTGGTCAAAGTCTGTAACTTCCATAGGAAAACAATGTTTGGTCAAAGTCTGTAACTTCCATAGGAAAACAATGTCTGGTCAAAGTCTGTATCTTGTCTGTAGTGTCTCTCCTGTCTGCACTATGGCTATAGATCTCATACTTGTAGATCAAGTTGATCACTAGTAAAACCAGTAACTAGTCTTAACTACTAACTAGTCTATAACTCGTCTGTAACTCGTCTCTAATTATAATTAATGGATATGTTTGTAGCGGTTGACACATTTTTCGTTAGGGCAAATAAAGTCTGACATTTTAAAGTGAAAATGACAAACTTTAGAAGCCTTATTAAACCATGAACACACGACAAGTTAGCATTTCTTGCTAGCGCAGGACAATTCTCTGCGACAACAGAGTGCCCAAATGAAGATAGTACATCTGTAGTCTCGAACTAGTTGAACTCATCTCTAACTCCAGGACTATTCTCTGACCTGTATCCATTGTGGCTGGAGCCCAGAGACTTGTACAGGGAGGAGGGAGGAGAGTTGAGTCTGTTCTGTCGTTCCAGCTGTCTCTGCTCCTTTATCTTCTTAGGCTGGGGCTTGCTATAGCTCTCCTCTCTACCAATGTAGCTGGACATGCCATAGACTGGGATTATCTCTGGGAGACGGAGAGATGGAGGGGGTGAATAGAGGGAGAGAGGGAGAGAGGGAGAGGAAAACGAGAGAAGCAAAGACGAGAGACGGAGTTAGCTATGTCATTTAGGTGTATGTATAACTCAATATTAAGGTGTTCCTAATGTTTTGTACACTTAGTGTATATATACATAATAAACAGTACCAGTCAAAGGTTTGGACACACTTACTCATTCCAGTGTTTTTCTTAATTTTTTGCTATTTTCTGCATTGTAGAATAACAGTGAAGACATCAAAACTATGAAATAACACATATGGGATCATGTAGTAACCAAAAAAGTGTTAAACAAATCAAAATATATTTTAGATTTTCGATTCTTCAAAGTAGCCACCCTTTGCCTTGATGACAGCTTCGCATTCTCTCAACCAGCTTCATGAGGTAGTCACCTGGAATGCATTTCAATTAACAGGTGTGCCTTGTTAAAAGTTAATTTGTGGAATTTCTTTCCTTCTTAATGCGTTTGAGACAATCAGTTGTGTTGTGACAAGGTAGGGGTGGTATACAGAAGATAGCCTTTTTTGGTAAAAGACCATGTCCATATTATGGCAAGAACAGCTCAAATAAGCAAAGAGAAACAACAGTCCATCACTACCTTAAATTACGGACTATAAGCCGCAACTTTTTTCCCAGGCTTTGAACCTCGCGGCTTAAACAATGACGCGGCTAATATATGGATTTTTCCCGCTTCCAATTTTGTTTTCTCCAAAATAACACATTCTGTGACGTGCTCAGTTTTTTGGCGGCATGAAGCTTTCATTAGACCAATGAAATTGCCGAACGGGTTAAGGTCAAACAACTTTTTTGTTTACTGTTTAGATTAAATCGAGCGCTCTCAAACTTCCCATCATTCTGATTACGGTAGTCATTTTGTCACCCTCATCATGGCAAAGACACGGAGAAATACATATGATGCAGCTTTCAAGTTGAAGGCGATTGATCTGGCTGTTGGAAAAGGAAATAGAGCTGCTGCACGGGAGCTTGGTCTTAATGAGTCGATGATAAGACGTTGGAAACAGCAGCGTGAGGAATTGACTCAGTGCAAAAAGACAACTAAAGCTTACTGCTAATTTGTTATTTTTTGTTACAAGCCGTGTTTCGTTAAAGCCTATTTATTTTTGTTACAAGCCGTGTTTCGTTAAAGCCTGTGTAAAGTTCATTTGTTTCAATGTACCGGTAGGCACCTGTGGCTTATAGACATGTGCGGCTTACTTATGTTCAAAAAAAATAAAAATGTATTCAAAGCGGGGACCGAGAGACTGAAAAACAGCTTCTATCTCAAGGCTTATATTCAGGTGCGCTTAATAGTCCGGAAATTACGGTACTTTAAGACATGAAGGTCAGGCAATGTGGAAAATTTCAAGAATTTTTCAAGTGTCTTCAAGTGCAGTAGCAAAAACCATCAAGCGCTATGATGAAACTGGCTATCATGAGGACCTCCACAGGAAAGGAAGACCCAAGTTACCTCTGCTGCAGATGATAAGTTCATTAGAGTTACCAGCCTTAGAAATTGCCGCCCAAATAAATGCTTCACAGTGTTCAAGTAACAGACACATTTCAACATCAACTGTTCAGAGTAAACTGCGTGAATCAGGCCTTCATGGTCGAATTGCTGCATAGAAACCACTACTAAAGGACACCAATAATAAGAAGAGACTTGCTTTGGCCAAGAAACACGAGCAATGGACATTAGACCGGTGGAAATCTGTCCTTTGGTTTGATGAGTCCAAATTTGAGATTTTTGGTTCCAACCGCCATGTCTTTGTGAGACGCAGAGTAGGTGAACGGATGATCTCTGCATGTGTAGTTCCCACCGTGAAGCATGGAGGAGGAGGTGTGGGGGTGCTTTGCTGGTGACACTGTCTGTGATTTATTTAGAATTCAAAGCACACTTAACCAGCATGGCTACCACAGCATTCTGCAGCAATAAAACATCCCATCTGGTTTGCTCTTAGTGGGACTATCATTTGTTTTTCAACAGGACATTGACCCAACACACTTCCAGGCCGTCTGGGCTTTTTGACCAAGAAGGAGAGTCATAGAGTTCTGCATCAGATGACCTGGCCTCCACAATCACCCGACCTCAACCCAATTGTTTGGACACACCTACTCGGAGTGTGGTGTCAGGAAAATAACCTCACACTCAATGTCAACAAAACAAAGGAGATGATCGTGGACTTCAGGAAACAGCAGAGGGAGCAGCCCCCTATCTACATTGACGGGACAGTGGTGGAGAGGGTGGAGAGTTTTAAGTTCCTTGGCGTACACATCACGGACAAACTGAAATGGTCCACCCACACAGCCAGCGTGGTGAAGAAGGCGCAGCAGCACCTCTTCAACCTCAGGAGGCTGAAGAAATTTGGCTTGTCACCAAAAACACTCACAAACCTTTACAGATGCACAATCGAGAGCATCCTGTCGGGCTGTATCACCGCCTGGTACGGCAGCTGCTCCGCCCATAACCGGAAGGATCTCCAGAGGGTAGTGAGGTCTGCACAACGCATCACCGGGTGCAAACTACCTGCCCTCCAGGACACCTACACCACCCGATGTCACAGGAAGGCCAAAAAGAGCATCAAGGACAACAACCACCCGAGCCACTGCCTGTTCCCCTCGCTATCATCCAGAAGGCGAGGTCAGTACAGGTGCATCAAAGCTGGGACCGAGAGACTGAAAAACAGCTTCTATCTCAAGGCCATCAGACTGTTAAACAGCCATTACTAACATTGAGTGGCTGCTGCCAACATACAGACTCAACAACAGCCACTTTAATAATGGGAAAATTGATGTAATCAATTTATCACTAGCCACTTTATATATATAATGCTTACTTACCCTACTGAGATCACTCATCTCATATGTATATACTGTACGCTATACCATCTACTGCATCTTGCCATCTTGATGTAATTAAATGTATCACTAGCCACTTTAAACAATGCCACTTTATATAATGTTTTCATACCCTACATTACTCATCTCATATGTATATACTGTACTCTATACCATCTACTGCATCTTGCCATCTTGATGTAATGTATCACTAGCCACTTTAAACAATGCCGCTTTATGTTTTCATACCCTACATTACTCATCTCATATATATATACTGTACCCTATACCATCTACTGCATCTTGCCTATGCCGTTCGGCCATCACTCATATATATATATATATTTTTATGTACATATTCGTATTCATTCCTTTACACTTGTGTGTATAAGGTAGTTGTTGTGAAATTGTTAGGTTATATTACTTGTTAGATATTACTGCATGGTCGGAACTAGAAGCACAAGCATTTCGCTACACTTGCATTAACACATGCACCACACTTGCATTGTCACATACACCATGTGTATGTGACAAATACATTTGATTTTGAGATGGTTTGGGATGAGTTGGACCTCAGATTGAAGGAAAAGCAATCCAAGTGAAGCTGGTTGAGAGAATGCCAAAAATTTGCAAAGCTGTCATCAAGGCAAAGGGTGGCTACTTTGAAGAATCTAAAATCTAAAATATAGTTTGATTTGTTGAACACATTTTTGGTTAATACATGATTCCATATGTGTTATTCATTATTCTACAATGTAGAAAATAGTAAAAAATAAAATAAAATGAATGAATGAGTAGGCATGTCCAAATGTTTGACTGGCATTGAATATATCTCCAGTGGTGTAAAGTACTTAAGTAAAAATACCTTAAAGTACTACTTAAGTAGTTTTGGGGGTTTCTGTACTTTACTATATATATTTGTGACAACTTTTACTCCACTACATTCCTAAAGAAAATAATGTATTTTCTACTCCATACATTTTCCCTGACACCCAAAAGTACTCGTTACATTTTAAATGCTTAACAGGACAGGAACATTTTTCAATTCACGCACTTAAAGAGAAAATCCCTGGTCATCCCTACTGCATCTGATCTGGCAGACTCACTAAACACAAATGCTTTGTTTGTAAATTATGTCTGAGTGTTGGAGTGTGCCCCTGGCTATCCGTAAACTAAAAAAACAAGAAAATTGTGCCATATGGTTTGCTTAATATAATGAATTTGAAATGAGTAATACTTTTACTTTTGATACTTAAGTATATTTTAGCAATTACATTTACTTAAGTATATTTAAAACCAAATACTTTTAGTAGTATTTTACTGGGTGACGTTCACTTTTACTTGAGACATTTTCTATTACGGTATCTTTACTTTTACTCAAGTATGACAATTGAGTACTTTTTCCACCATAGTATATATCTCTAGTATAGGCTACAGTATCTCATATGCCCATAGACATGTCTTAGACTGGGGTGTGGGTCTCTTACCTTCTCCATATATGGGCGGGAGGTGGTGTTGGTAGTACTGGTGAGGAGGCAGGTCTCCAGGACTCACAGGGGGATAGAAGGAGTGAGAGTTGGGGATAAAGTGGGGGTGGGTGAGGTACGGAGGGAGGTGGTGCGTGGGGGAGAGAGCGGGGGAGTACGAGGGGGGATAACATTCAGGAGACTGGGGGGTGACGACCACCCGACGCACTCCTGTGTTGTCTTCTAACACCTGGGGGGGAGGAGAGGCGAGGGGAGAGGAGAGGGGGAGGGGAGGAGAGGAGAGGAAATCTTAGCATTACTGGAGAATTCCACAATAGAACACATCCAATAACACTCCACAAACACTGGACTCAATTAAATCCAACCCACACTGGAGTATTCACACAGTAGCTCTCCCCATGGTCAAATAACATGGCAGGTTGTGTAAAACCCATCATCACTACCAGGTAGAAGATTCCCCTCACAGGAAACTACAGTTGACAGAATAAGAGGAGTGTGTGTGGGGGGCAGTAGTTTGTAAACCAAAACACTAAATCAAATTGCTATGGGTTTGATCAAACTCCAGTTTAAGACTTTGGCTGTACACACATGCATGCACACACACACACACACACACACACACACACACACACACACACACACACACACACACACACACACACACACACACACACACACACACACACACACACACACAAAATTCCACCAATTCAGACACTCTCTCACACACACACACATTCCATTCCATTCACACACATTCCAATCAGTAAGCAAACACACACTCCCCCGTGAGAGTCGCTTCCAAGTGCTGCAGCAGCACAATAACACACACACACACACACACACACACACACACACACACACACACACACACACACACACACACACACACACACACACACACACACACACACACACACACACCACACACACACACAGGCAGCGAGAGAGAGAGAGAGAGAGAGAGAGAGCAAGAGAGGAGAAAAGATAGCAGACCACTCTCCCTGACTCCCCCCTCCGAACTCCACATCCTCTATACAAAACAAACTTACCATCCGTGAAAAACAGACATGTTTATGTGACAACAAGGCCAAGTCCCACCAGAAACCAGTTGGCAGAGGATCCCCCTCTCTCTCCTTCCATCCATCTCTCTCTCTCCTTCCATCCCTCTCTCTCCTTCCATCCCTCTCTCTCCTTCCATCTCTCTCTCTCTCCTTCCATCCCTCTCTCTCCTTCCATCCATCTCTCTCTCTCCTTCCATCTCTCTCTCTCCTTCCATCCCTCTCTCTCCTTCCATCTCTCTCTCTCCTTCCATCCCTCTCTCCTTCCATCCCTCTCTCCTTCCATCTCTCTCTCCTTCCATCCATCCCTCTCTCTCCTTCCATCCCTCTCTCTCCTTCCATCTCTCTCTCCTTCCATCCATCCCTCTCTCTCCTTCCATTCATCCCTCTCTCTCCTTCCATCCATCCCTCTCTCTCCTTCCATCCCTCTCTCTCCTTCTATCCCTCTCTCTCCTTCCATCCCTCTCTCCTTCCATCCCTCTCTCTCCTTCCATCTCTCTCTCTCTCCTTCCATCTCTCTCTCTCCTTCCATCCCTCTCTCCTTCCTGGCCTCCCCCAACACACACAGTCAATGGCCTCGCTGCTATCACCCCCCCCCTTCCCCCCAACAACGTACCCTGCAATAATCAACACATTCCTCTCTGCTCTGGGCGGCTGCAGTTGTGAGCAAGTTTACCACACACAAACACAGCTTACCTGGGAGATGTATCCTGGGGGGACGTGGATGGGGGGGATTGATCCATTGGGAGACATCATTGGGACCTCAGCAGGACCTACACGAAAGATACACACTGTCAGTCACTGTAACACATACACACACACACACACATACACACACACACACACACACACACACACACACACACACACACACACACACACACACACACACACACACACACACACACACACACACACACACACACACACACACACACTAATGACAAGGTAACGCCTAGGCTTTAGTTCAACATGCTAACACGGTCTTGTGTCATGCAGGAGACCTGGATTCAGTCACAGACACAAACAACAGCAGGTAAAAACCTTATGGAGGAAAATCCACTTATTTTGTGTTTACTTTTCCACTGTGATCTCTCTCCTCTCTCCTCTCCCCCTCCCCCCTCCCTCTGGTAAAGTAATTGCTGTAGGCAAGACTGGGTTCATTGTAAATCATACTAAACACACACACACACACACACACACACACACACACACACACACACACACACACACACACACACACACACACACACACACACACACACACACACACACACACACACACACAGTAGATGAGAAGTACACAGTGAGAGACCCCTTTTTGCCCCCTCTCTGACCTCCCTTCTCCCCTCCTCCCTCTCTTCTTTTCTGGGGGATATGAAGCTGTTCATTGAGCATAACATATGAAAACACAAACATACACTCACACACCAACACACACACACGCACAAACACATTCACACACATTTGCACGCACACACAAATACACGCAAGCACACGCAAATGCACACCCACTTGGCAAACAGACATGTGTTTAGACAGTCTCTGCAGCCTCTGTGCTCTTCGCTCAGCAAACAGCAGCTTTCCACCACTTAAACACACACAGCACAGAGTGTTCCCATCCGTGGCCCCCTAGACACAAGCATACACAAGCACACACACACGCAAACAACCACACAAACTCACATAGAGGGTAGAACATGGCTCTTTAGTGTAACTCTGGGAACAAGTTCCTATTTATTTTTGGTCTGTAATGAATTAAACAACCCACATGTCAACTTCCAAATCTACACCAGCCAAGCTAAAGGTAGAAGCAAGCATATACATGTAACTGCCAAAATAAAGGAAACGCCAACATAAAGTGTCTAACAGCTTCAATGCACCTTGACATAGATTCTACAAGTGTCTGGAACTCTATTGGAGGGATGTGACGCCATTCTTCCACGAGAAATTCCATTATTTCGTGTTTTGTCTCAGGTGCTGCTCCAGAATCTCCCATAAGTGTTCAATTGGGTTGAGATCTGGTGACTGAGATGGCTATGGCATATGGTTTACATTATTTTCATGCTCATCAATCCATTCAGTGACCACTCGTGCCCTTTGGAGGGGGCATTGTCATCCTGTGGGCCACTGCCATGGTAGCCATAATAATGGCCAAAATAATGGCCTACCCAGCATTTTTGACACTAAGCATGATGGGATGTTAATTGCTTAATTAACTCAGGAACTCAGGCCACGGACAGACAGAGCTGAAACTGGCCCCTCAGGGGTGTACACTTGGGCCCCTCAGGGGTGTACACTTGGGCCCCTTCTGTACTCTCTGTTCACCCACGACTGCGTGGCCAAACACGACTCCAACACCATCATTAAGTTTGCTGTCGACACAAGAGTGGTAAGCCTGATCAGCGACAACGATGAGACAGCCTATAGGGAGGAGGTCAGAGAACTGGCAGTGTGGTGCCAGGACAACAACCTCTCCCTCAATGTGAGCAAGACAAAGGAGCTGATCGTGGACTACAGGAAAAGGCGGGAACTGGAACACGCTGTCATACACGTTGATCCAGAGAATCCCAAACATGCTCAATGAATGACACGGCTGGTGAATATACAGGCCACGGAAGAACTGAGACATTTTCAGCTTACAGGAATTGCGTACAGATCCTTGCGACACGGGGCCATGCATTATCATGATGAAACATGAGGTGATGGCCACAGATGAGTGGCACGACAAAGCCTCAGGATCTCGTCATGGTATCTCTGTGCATTCAAATAGCCATCAGTAAAATGCAATTGTGTTCTTTGTCATTAGCTTATGCCTGCCCATACCATAACCCCACGGCCACCATGGGTCACTCTGTTCACAACGTTGACATCAGCAAACCGCTCGCCAACACAACACCATACACGTGGTCTGTGGTTGTGAGGCTGCTTGGACGTACTGCCAAATTCTCTAAAACAACGTTGGAGGAGGCTTATGGTCGAGAAATTAACATTCAATTCTCTGACAACAGCTCTGGTGGACATTCTTGCAGTCAGCATGCCAATTGCACGCTCCCTCAAAACTTCAGATATCTGAGTCATTGTGTTGTGTGACAAAACTGCACATTTTAGAGCGGTCTTTTATTGTCCCCCAGCACAAGGTGCACCTGTGTAATGATCATGCTGTTTAATCAGCTTCTTGATATGCCACACCTGTCAGGTGAATGGATTATCTTGGCAAAAGAAAAATGCTCACTAACAGGGATGTAACCAAATTTGTGCACAACATTTGAGAGACATGAGCTTTTTGTACATATGGAACATTTCTGGGATCTTTTATTTCAGCTCATAAAACATGTTGCCTTTATATTTTTGTTCAGTGTAGTTTGTATCCCTCATTTACTCAAGTGTTTCCATTATTTTTGGCTCTGTTGAGTGCATTAAATGGTTAAAAACAAAAGCAAAAATGATCAATTCAAAGTATCAATTGTGTTGGTTGTGTTAATTCTCAAATATATTACAATCAGTTGGTGTCAAATATGTACTAGCTTTAACTGCTCGCACCCTTTCTCTCCTCCCCTCTTCTCTCCTCCCTTCCGTCAGATGTCAGAGATGAGGTCATTTCCTGCCTCAAATATATGGCATCACCACCCAGACAGGAAGATGTGATGTAGAATACAATCTGTCCCCTCTACATCCAAGTATTTCCCCTAGCAACCGTTACATTACCTGGCTTGATGCAACACACAGAATGACAGAATACAGAGAACCCCCCCCCCACACACACACACACACACAGACACAGACACACACACACACACACACACACTACAGGAGATCAGTTCTCTCCGTGTCCATGGACTAATTAAGCAGAATCTCATCTTCAAACTAATGAAGCATCATCCTTTCCCCACTACCACATGGAATTCACTCAAAACTGTAGGCGACGCACTCACACACACACTCTCACACACACACTCTCACACACACACACTAACATTCTCATACAGAACAACAGGAGATGATGCAACATTTCATCAGATGTTTCTCATAATACAGCTGTCTAGAACAGCTGCTGCAGGGCCCCAGAGGTGCGCACACACACACACACACACACACACACACACACACACACACACACACACACACACACACACACTGTAATTGACTGTGTTCCATTATTACATTTAATGTCGTTGTGATGATGTATTACGCTATGCCTAAACTAGGTGATAGGCGATTGATTGCTTTCTCCTGTTAAGAGTTAGGCCATTTCAATTAAACCCAAATTGCCTTTCAAAACATGCAAATAAACAGCAAACATCCCAAAATGTATTGGCAACTACAGTAGTTGGGGTCTTAAAGGATGGGAGTGGCTTTGTGTCAGGTTTAATCCATCAGAATTCAATCACTTTTTGACAGCATCCCTTTTGATTTGAACGAAACCTTCCATACCTATTTGGCCACTGTAGAAGTGCTCAGAAAGTGACTTTTTGGATCTGAATGTCAAAAGATTTAATAGATAAAGGTGCTCAAAGTTGACCTATGTTGCATACCCCACCATACCATGACACATCCATGTCTTCATCACTGGCGAAGATAAACGGTTGAGATGGATGTCATTTAAAAGTGTACAAACAGAGTTGTGAAAATATTCCATCATTTCATGAACCATGTTACAGACACGCCCCCTTTATGACAGTCACAAGTGTGCATCTGGCACTGAAGGAGGAAGTGTCATGGTGCGTTCGTAACCAATATGGAAGTGGTAATTTACCACATACGACTGGGAAAAATCCACTTGATCGCACCTCATACTGGTAATTACTAGTGGGAAACTTCTCTATCATTCTGAGCACCTACTCTGACGTCATCTACTAAGGAAATGGCCTCTTTAACAGCGTTTTCGGCAGTTGAATGCAACAACAAAACATTATTTATAAAAAGCAATCTATTCATGTGGTTTTTGAACTCCATCATTTGTTTACAAGCATATCTGTACTTTTAGTTTGTGGTTTACGCAGCTTGTTGGCCATTAGTCAAACAGCGTTTCTCAACGAGTTCAAATGAGATGAATACATCCAACTGGTATTTATGACTTCATAACTGGTATATTCCCACCTCCCTCATGGTTACAAATGTAGCATGAGAGTCGAAACTTGAGGCCCAACATAACAATCCTGTGACAACAGACAATGGTGTTGGAGGGCAAGTAGAAGGCACGCTTTCCTCTGGTCTAAAAAAAGATATCCCAATGCCCCAGGGCAGTGATTGGGGACATTGCCCTGTGTAGGGTGCCATCTTTCTGATGGAATGTTAAATGGGTGACCTGACTCTCTGTGGTCACTATAGATCCCATGGCACTTATTGTAAGAGTAGGGGTGGTAACTAGGGATGCACAATATGTCAGTGAGCATATCGGAATCGGACGATATTAGCTAAAAATGCCAACATCGGCATCGGCTCGATGTCTAGTTTAACACCGATGTGAAAAACTGATGTCAAAGCTGACGTGCATACCTTTATAACGTAGGTAGATGACGTAATGACGCCATGAAAAATACAGCGCTACTCAGAACAAAAGCAGAAAAATACTAAGCACACACTTCCAACAACTAAACAAGTTCAAGTCGAGGAGTCATTTGAAAGAGTAAGAACATTTCAGCGAGACAACTCAAACGCCAAGATAACAGAATTCAATCAATCAACCGTTCTCTGTCGTGGATGACAGCTAACTCAGCCGCACCTCGAGCCCCGGTACACACTACCAAGTAGGCGCTATTTTTCAGATGTTGCCCTACCGGAGTTCCACAGCATTGTTGAAACGCACATCCATGAGCAACTTGCTATGGGCTTCACTGCTATTAGCTTCACGACTGACATTTGGACCAGCGATGTCAGCCCCATGAGCATGCTGAGTCTGACAGCACAGTGGGTCGACAAGGAATTCGTACTGAGGAAAGCCGTATTGCATGTTCAAGAATGTGCTGGTTCTCATACCGCTGCTGCCATATCAATGGCATCTGAGAACATTTTTGAAACTTGGAAACATGAACACACTCCTAGTGCCATTCGAACAACTGACTCGAAAAACAAGCTCATCAACTGCGTCTGTAGCAGACGTGATGCCCTCTGTCACGGCATTGAAACACCTGCTCAACAAAACTGCCCACACAGACCGTGGGGTTAAAACTTACAAAAGTACTCGAGGCTGTGAACAAGCGATTCGGTGGTATTCTTTCTGATCCTCTTTACAGTGTCACCACCATGCTCGATGCTAGGTACAAGGACCGCTACTTCGATGCAGACAAGAAACTGGGTTGACGTGAAATGTTACAGACACAGCTGGACAAGATGGAAACGGACACAGTGACAGTGTGCACCGAGGAAGAGAGGCCACGGACAGACAGAGCTGAAACTTCACTGCTTGACATGCATGATGAAATCCTGGTTGAGAATTAAACGACTGAACAAATCAACAATGAAACAGCAAGTAAGTGAAAGAAATAGGTTTTGATTATGTTTCACTGGTAATGGGGATATATGTAAATGCCAATAAAATTACTTTTTGGTCAGTGTGGTGTGTGTATGTAACCTTTAGTTAACTAGGCAAGTCAGTTAAGAACAAATTCGTATTTACAATGACGGCCTACCCCGGCCTAACCCGGACGACGCTGGGCCAATTGTGCGCCGCCCTATGTGACTCCCAATCAAGGCCGGATGTGATACAGCATGGATTCAAACCAGGGACTGTAGTGACGCCCTCTTGCACTGAGATGCAGTGCCTTAGACCGCTGCGTCCGTGTGTGTGTTAACTATTAAACTGTACTAGAATGCTTAAAAGTCTGATAAAATGTTAAATATCAGTTATCGGTATCAGTTTTTTTGGCAAGGAAAATATTGGATATCGGTATCGGCCAAAAATGTCATATCGCTGCATCACTAGTGGTAACCCGGTGTCCTGGCTAAATTCCTAATCTGGCCCTCATACCATCATGGCCACCTAATTACCCCCAGCTTCCAATTAGCTCATTCATCCCCCCTGTTCTCAGTCAACTTATCTGGTAAAATAAGTTGAAAAAATAAGAAGATGAAAAATGCCAGGAACATAGTGAATGCTGAACATTGTGAATGGCATTTCATTTTCCCACTGTACCGAAACCTAACCGTGACCCCAAAACCACAATACGTACCGAACCATGGGTTTGGTGAACCGTTACACCCCTAACTACAACCACGTTACTAAGTCTTTGACCACACACACTCATGCTTCCTGCTTAAATGCCAAATATCTCTAATACGTAGCGTAGCCCCTATTTCTGTGGGTGGTGTGCCCGCCTTCGGTTGTAATCCTTTAAACACAATAACTCAGTGGAGAATAAAACGTTTAGGAACAGATGTGGAAAACACTTACACTCTCTCTCTCTCCCCCTCCCTGTCTCCCTGTCTCCCTCTCTCCCACTCTCTCTTCCTCCCTGTCTCCCACTCTCCCTCTCTCTCTCTCTCCCCCTCCCTGTCTCCCACTCTCCCTGTCTCCCTCTCTCCCAACTCTCTCTTCCTCCCTGTCTCCCACTCTCCCTCTCTCTCCCCCTCCCTCTCCCTGTCTCCCACTCTCTCCCCCTCCCTGTCTCCCTCTCCCTGTCTCCCACTCTCTCCCCCTCCCTGTCTCCCTCTCCCTGTCTCCCACTCTCTCTCTCTCTCTCCCTCTCCCTGTCTCCCTCTCCTTGTCTCCCACTCTCCCTGTCTCCCACTCTCCCTGTCTCCCACTCTCCCTCTCTCCCTGTCTCCCACTCTCTCTCTCTCCCCCTCCCTGTCTCCCACTCTCCCTGTCTCCCACTCTCTCTCTCTCCCCCTCCCTGTCTCCCTCTCCCTGTCTCCCACTCTCCCTCTCTCCCTGTCTCCCACTCTCTCCCCCTCCCTGTCTCCCACTCTCCCTCTCTCCCTGTCTCCCACTCTCCCTGTCTCCCACTCTCCGTCTCCCACTCTCCCTCTCTTCCTGTCTCCCACTCTCCCTCTCTCCATGTCTTCCTGTCTCCCACTCTCCCTCTCTCCATGTCTCCCTGTCTCCCACTCTCTCTCTCTCTACGTGTTTCTCCGGGCTTACTCCCTTTCGCTGTCCCTCTCTCTCTCCTCCCTCTCTCTCTCCCCCCCCTCTCTCCTCTCTCTCAGTCTATCGCACATGTGGTTACCATATTGAGAGGAAGCACAGAC
>NC_138306.1:74300000-74307500 GCF_965601325.2 Salmo salar
CAGGGACTTTCCCCACTCAACATTCCAGTGTGTGTGTGTGCTGTCCCGAGGCTTTTGGCTTATCAGACAAAAAGTAGGGACGTGGAAAAGGGAAGAAGAGAGGAAGAAGGAGAGAGAATGCAAGACATTACATTGCATTTACCCATGTTCTATCTAGCTCTATATATCTCTATCACACACACACAATTCTTGGTCCCTCTCTTCCTCTCCTTTTCTTTCCAGTCTCTCCTCTCACCCCCTCGCTCCCCAAGGCTAAGCCCCGCCCCAGACCCTGACTTCCTGCCTCTTTCATCTCTAAGCCTATCACAGCTGTCTCGTTCATCTCTGAACCTATCACAGCTGCCACTTTCATCTCTGAGCCTATCACAGCTGCCACTTTCATCTCTGAGCCTATCACAGCTGCCACTTTCATCTCTGAGCCTATCACAGCTGCCTCTTTCATCTCTGAGCCTATCACAGCTGCCTCTTTCATCTCTGAGCCTATCACAGCTGCCTCTTTCATCTCTGAGCCTATCACAGCTGCCTCTTTCATCTCTGAGCCTATCACAGCTGCCTCTTTCATCTCTGAGCGTATCACAGCTGAGCGGAAGGAAAAGGGCTTTCCCCTACAAGCCAGAAAGAAGGAACGAAAGAGAAGACAAAGAGGCATAAGTAGCTGATGTTGAAGGGAAAAGTACACCAGATAGGATGAGAGAGCGGGACAGCAAGAGACAGAGAGAAGAGAAGGAAAGAGGGATGACGTTTTCAGACAGACAGATAGAGGGATGGAGGAAGAGAGAAAGAAAAGCGAGAGCGAGAAGAGAAGAGAGGGATGGAGGGAGGACTGCTCCACTTGATCCCTGAGCTTCCAGGAAGCCAAGAATTCAAAATCTGGAAAAGCACTCTCTCAGTAGCAAACACACACACCGATAGAGCAAAGGTTTGTTTCCCCCCCATTTTGCCTGAAGTGGTCCGAAGAGTTTCAGGCTTCAGTGAACTGGCAGACCAAACATACTGTACAGGACAGGGGACGCAGGGGTCAGAGAGAGAGGAAGTGGGTTCACCCAGAATGTGGTCTCTCCTCTCCCTCTCCAATTCAATTCAAGGTCTTTATTGGCATGGGAAACATATGTTAACATTGCCAAAGCAAGTCAAGTAGAGATAAGAAACAAAAGTGAAATAAACAATAAAAATGAACAGTAAACATTATGCTCACAAAAGTTCCAAAAGAATAAAGACATGTCAAATGTCATATTATGTCTATATACAGTGTTGTAATGATGTGCAAATAGTTAAAGTACAAAAGGGAAAATAAATAAACATAAATATGGGTTGTATTTACAGTAGTGTTTGTTCTTCACTGGTTGACCTTTTCTTGTGGCAACAGGTCACAAATCTTGCTGCTGTGATGGCACACTGTGGTATTTCACCCAGTAGATATGGGAGTTTATCAAAATCGGAAAAGTTTTCAAATTCTTTGTGGATCTGTGTAATGTGAGGGAAATGTGTGTCTCTAATATGGTCATACATTGGGCAGGAGGTTAGGAAGTGCAGCTCAGTTTCCACCTCATTTTGTGGGCAGTGTGCACATAGTCTGTCTTCTCTTGAGAGCCAGGTTTGCCTACAGTGGCCTTTCTCAATAGCAAGGCTATGCTCACTGAGTCTGTATATAGTCAAAGCTTTCCTTAATTTTGGGTCAGTCACAGTGGTCAGGTTTTCTGCCACTGTGTACTCTCTGTTTAGGGCCAAATAGCATTCTAGTTTGCTCCGTTTTTTGTTAATTCTATCCAATGTGTCAAGTAATTATCTTTTTGTTTTCTCATGATTTAGTTGTCTCCAAAGATCATGCAAACAGAACCACACTCACTCAGACAGCCCATGCCCTGTGGGCCCAAATACCATTACACACCATCTGGAGAGGTTTTTCATTCTCATGGTGACAGCTTTCCCAAACCTAGTGGAACCCAACGCACTACACACACACACACACACACACACACACACACACACACACACACACACACACACACACACACACACACACACACACACACACACACACACACACACACACACACACACACACACTTGCACACTAAGCCTACCCAACACTAAGCCCTCCCAACACTGAGCCCTCCCAACACTAAGCCCTCCCAACACTAAGCCTACCCAACACTGAGCCCTCCCAACACTAAGCCCTCCCTACACTAAGCCTACCCAACACTGAGCCCTCCCAAAACTAAGCCTATCCAACACTGAGCCCTCCCAACACTAAGCCCTCCCAACACTAAGCCTACCCAACACTGAGCCCACCCAACACGAAGCCTACCCAACACTGAGCCTACCCAACACTGAGTCCTACCCAACACTGAGCCTACCCAACACTGAGCCTACCCAACACTGAGCCCTCCCAACACTAAGCCCTCCCAACACTAAGCCCTCCCAACACTAAGCCCTCCCAACACTATGCCTACCCAACACTAAGCCCTCCCAACACTAAGCCCACCCAACACTAAGCCCTCCCAACACTAAGCCCTCCCAACACTAAGCCCTCCCAACACTAAGCCCACCCAACACTAAGCCTACCCAACACTGAGCCTACCCAACACTAAGCCTACCCAACACTAAGCCTACCCAACACTGAGCTTACCCAACACTAAGCCCACCCAAGCTCCCTGGGTGTAAATGTGTTTCCTGGATGAGAAGTTGGCATTGAACCAGATTACAACTAAACCAGGTAAAGACAACACCATGACTATGACGTCATCTTTAACTTATCTGGACATTTAAATCAGATAAAGATGTATTTTCCTGGTTGCTAAAAAGATGTGGACAAAACGTCCTTTTGCAACCAGAATACAACCTGATTCATTGACTGCAACCAGTTTTGCGCGCAGGGTAATTACAGTACAACATACCATATGTTACATACAACTGGCTTAGAGAAAGATAGAGAACGAGAGAGCGATAGATAAAGAGAGATAGAGAAGGATATAGAAAGAGAGAGAAAGAGAGATATGGGAAAGGTCTGACGTGTCGGTGAGAGAGAATCAAAGAGTTTCTTGGCTTTGAGCAGATGGCACACACATCAATGGGGCAAGTGGAAGGGGCCACAACAGCCGCCCTGCTCAGGAAATACATTAAACTATACCCGCATTGCAACTGGCGCTCTGCACAGGAAATACTTTAAACTACATTACCCACACTGCAACAGCCACTCTACTCAGGAAATACTTTAAACTACATTACCCACACTGCAACAGCCACTCTACTCAGGAAATACTTTAAACTACATTACCCACACTGCAACAGCCACTCTACTCAGGAAATACTTTAAACTACATTACCCACACTGCAACAGCCACTCTACTCAGGAAATACTTTAAACTACATTACCCACACTGCAACAGCCACTCTACTCAGGAAATACTTTAAACTACATTACCCACACTGCAACAGCCGCTCTACTCAGGAAATCATTTCAACTACATTACCCACACTGCAACAGCCGCCCTGCTCAGGAAATACTTTAAAGTACATTACCCACTACATTACCCATACATGTAACAGCAATTCAACAGCAAAAGCCTACAGATGTCACACACATAAATCTATTATCCCGCCAGCTCTAGGATGGCTGTGGCAAAAGCACACACACACACGCACACATACATTCCAGAGCATGGTGCTTTCACACACACTCTATAGTCACTGCCTTTGATGTGAGTGTGGGAACGTTCGGGGAGGGAGAGAGGGAGAGAGGAGAGAGTGATAGGGGAGAGAGGGGAGAGAAGGTAAGGGGAGAGAGGGGAGAGAAGGTAAGGGGAGAGAGGGGAGAGAAGGTAAGGGGAGAGAGGGGAGAGAAGGTAAGGGGAGAGAGGGGAGAGAAGGTAAGGGGAGAGAGGGGAGAGAAGGTAAGGGGAGAGAAGTTAAGGGGAGAGAGGGGAGAGAAGGTAAGGGGAGAGAGGGGAGAGGAGGTAAGGGGAGAGAGGGGAGAGAGGGGAGAGAGTGATAGGGGAGAGAGGGGAGAGAAGGTAAGGGAAAATAGTTAAGTGGATCAAAAACTAGTGGCATAACATTTTTATATTATTGGTCCACGGGACCCTTCATTATCTTTATGAGAATACAGGAAGGAACTTGGTTGGGAAGTACCGGGATACCGGTCACCGGTATTGAACCCTAGACAGAGCGAGGGGAAACGAGTGAGTGAGATAGAGACTCTGTCTTGAAGAATCTGTCTTTGGACAGTGCAGTATATTGGATGGTGCAGTCAGAGCAGTGTGTGTACCACAGTACTGTAGTTAAACAGAGGTTACTTTATATAAAACTCCAGTCTCTGTAATACACACACACACACAGACACACAGACACACACACACACACACACACACACACACACACACACACACACACACACACACACACACACACACACACACACACACACACACACACACCACACACACACACACACACACACACACACACACACACAGCTCTGAGGTCTCAGTAATCACACTATAAAGAACAGCTCAACTGGTCTTCAAACACACTGCTTCACCCCAACTCTCAATAAACCCAGTGACCTGAGCGTGTGTGTGTGTGTGTGTGTGTGTGTGTGGTCGTAGTGGGGGGTCTGTTCCAGTGACCTCTCCTGTCTGCTTCCTCAACCTGAGCGTGCAAAGCAACACCCCCTATACACACAGACACACTGTCTAACCCTAAATCCTGTCGCATGCTATCTAATCCAAACACTTCCTGCATATATTATGAGGAGATTTAGAGAAGTTTTTATTCGTTCTTGTGTTGGGCAGTTGTTTTTTTCCCCGCTGTTCTTTTTCTCTCGAGACAAGTCCAAGTTCAGTAGCTGAAGTCTACCTCCCTTCGTCTGTGATAGGTCAACGGTAAAGATGGGAACTATGGATGGGATTGTTCTATGAAGTGTTTGTTGTCATTCAAAGTGAGACGACTAGTTTTCATGCACATTTTGTTAACTTGTGAAATATTGCACCAAATGTCTTAGGTGTAAAATTGCACGACTGGGGCCTCCCGAGTGGCCATGTGGTCTAAGGTACTGCATCGCAGTGCTAGCTGTGCCACTAGAGATTCTGGGTTCATGTCCAGGCTCTGTCACAGCCGGCCACGACCAGGAGACCTATGGGGCGGCGCACAATTGGCTCAGCGTCGTCCGGGTTAGGGAGGGTTTGGCCGGCAGGGATGTCCTTGTCCCATCGTGCACTAGCGACTCCTGTGGCGGGCCGGGCGCAGTGTACGCTGACCGGGTCACCAGGTGTACGGTGTTTCCTCCGACACATTGGTGCGGCTGGCTTCTGGGTTGGATGTGAAATGTGTCAAGAAGCAGTGCGGCTAGGTTGGGTTGTGTTTCAGAGGACGCATGGCTCTCGACCTTCGCCTCTCACGAGTCCGTACGGGAGTTGCAGCGATGAGACAAGACTGTAACTACCAACTGGATACCATGAAATTGGGGAGAAAAAGAGGTAAACATTTTTTTTATAATAATTGCACGACTGAGACCTCTGTAAAAACACAAAAAATGTATTACAGATTTCTTGATTTATCTAAGATTAATTCTGACTAAAAATCGTCTGTCCTTGGTTGCTCGGCTGGAGTGGTGTAAAGCTCGCCGCCATTGGACTCTGGGGCAGTGGAAATGCTTTCTCTGGAGTGATGAATCATGCTTCACCATCTGGCAGTACAACGGACAAATCTGGGTTTGGAGGATGCCAGCAGAACGCTACCTGCCCAAAGTAGTGTCAACTGTAAAGTGCCAACTGTAAAGCATAGTGCCAACTGTAAAGTGCCAACTGTAAAGCATAGTGCCAACTGTAAAGTGCCAACTGTAAAGCATAGTGTCAACTGTAAAGCTTGGTGGAGGAGGAATAATGGTCTGGGGCTGTTTTTCATGGTTCGGGCTATGCGCCTTAGTTCCAGTGAAGGGACAATTTAACGCTACAACATGCAATGACATTCTAGACTATTCTGTGCTTCCAACTTTATGGCAACAGTTTGGGGAAGGCCTTTTCCTGTTTCAGCATGACAATACCCCTGTGCACAAAGCGAGGTCCATACAGAAATGGTTTGTCGAGATCGATCGTTGTGGAAGAACTTGACAGGCCTACACAGAGCCCTGACCTCACCTATGGGATGAACTGGAATGCCGACTGCAAGCCAGGCCTAATCGCCCAACATCAGTGCCCGATACCACTAATGCTCTTGTGGCTGAATGGAAGTCCCCGCAGCAATGTTCCAACATCTAGTGGAAAGCCTTCCCAGATGAGTGGAGGCTGTTATAGCAGCAAAAGGGGGGACCAACTCCATATTAATGCCCATGATTTTGGAATGTTCGACGAGCAGGTGTCCACATACTTTTGGTCATGTAGTATATTTCAGTCTTCTGTCATGTATATAAAGGGTAATATTGAAATGTAAACTCAAAATGTAATACATTTCATCTCTATATCTGACATGGTACCAGGTGTCTTCTTTTTAAGCCCATAACCATGTGTGTGAGGTGTATACTTTTGCTTCATAGTAGATTTGGTTAAGACTACCAAGAAACACTGTGTGGCCCTGATTCAGCCCACTGCAGTGAAAGGTAATTAATGGAGTATGCGACCACAGACGTTGGCTTTGGCCTAGCCAAGTTCTGCTAGGAGCAAACAGAACCTAGTCTGCAAGTGCCTTAACCCATACACTGTCTGGCCCAACCTGTACCTGACACTGGTCTGGAAACCTATCCTACCCACTCAGAGACTCTGGCAGTACAACCTGCCTGTCTGTCTGTCTGGATGTCTGTCTCTTTGGCCTCTGACAAAAGCTCTGAGACCTAATTGAATTACACACTGGGTAGAGGATGGGGGGTGCGGTAATTAGCTAGAATAACATAGAGGGGGTAGAGGAGGGGGGCTGTCTGAGCCAAGACTGTACTGTCTGAAAGAGACCCTTCATCAGAGAGAGGGGGGGGGGGGGGGGAGAAAGAGAGAGAAAGACAAAGGCCCTATTCAGGGAGGGAGATTTACATCTCACTCTGTTGTGATGTCATCAGAGTGAGACACACCCTTGGAGTTACAGGAATCCCCCTGGTCTATAATAGCTTGTTATATACCAGCATGTTTAAAGTACAACACAAGCCATCGAATATCACACACACACACACACACACACACACACACACACACACACACACACACACACACACACACACACACACACACACACATCTAGCTAAGCACAGTGTTGTGATGTCAACAGAGAACAGGGATGAGGTCATCAAAACGAGACAGGTGTAACTGGGGCTTAGGGTTGTGATGTCATAAGCGTGCGACCTACCCTGGATGCATTGCAGCGAGCCGTCCTCCGCTCTGATGGTGAAGGTCTCCCCTGGATTCACCTGTACCAGGATCACCTGCCGAGACCAGAGAGACAGATCAGACAAAACACAACGATAACAGACCAGTTCAGTCACAGCATATCGATCACAGACATACATGAGAAGGAATC
>NC_138306.1:74310000-74367500 GCF_965601325.2 Salmo salar
CTTTTGTTTGGGTTACATCCCTGTGTTTTTGTATATGTGTTTGTTTTGGGCTTCATCCCCGTGCCTTTTCATGGCATATTGTATTTTGGGTGGAGTAATAAAACCCCTATTACATATTCCTGCACCTGTCTCCGATCTTTATACATGACAGAATAACCGAGTCTAAATGGAGACAGCAGGAACTGCCTGTCCGACGCTGCCGCAACTACAGCAGCTGCAACTGGCCCTGACCGACCCGCACCACGTCCCTGTGGTCGTCCCCGAGGCCGGTGTCGTTCCGCTGCACCACGTCCCCGTGGTCGTCCCCGAGGCCGGTGTCGTTCCGCTGCACCATGTCCCCGTGGTCGTCCCCGAGGCCGGTGTCGTTCCGCTGCACCACGTCCCCGTGGTCGTCCCCGAGGCCGGTGTCGTTCCGCTGCACCACGTCCCCGTGGTCGTCCCCGAGGCCGGTGTCGTTCCGCTGCACCACGTCCCCGTGGTCGTCCCCGAGGCCGGTGTCGTTCCGCTGCACCACGTCCCTGTGGTCGTCCCCGAGGCCGGTGTCGTTCCGCTGCACCACGTCCCCGTGGTCGTCCCCGAGGCCGGTGTCGTTCCGCTGCACCATGTCCCCGTGGTCGTCCCCGAGGCCGGTGTCGTTCCGCTGCACCACGTCCCCGTGGTCGTCCCCGAGGCCGGTGTCGTTCCGCTGCACCACGTCCCCGTGGTCGTCCCCGAGGCCGGTGTCGTTCCGCTGCACCACGTCCCCGTGGTCGTCCCCGAGGCCGGTGTCGTTCCGCTGCACCACGTCCCCGTTGTCGTCCCCGAGGCCGGTGTCGTTCCGCTGCACCACGTCCCCGTGGTCGTCCCCGAGGCCGGTGTCGTTCCGCTGCACCACGTCCCCGTGGTCGTCCCCGAGGCCGGTGTCGTTCCGCTGCACCACGTCCCCGTGGTCGTCCCCGAGGCCGGTGTCGTTCCGCTGCACCACGTCCCCGTGGTCGTCCCCGAGGCCGGTGTCGTTCCGCTGCACCACGTCCCCGTGGTCGTCCCCGAGGCCGGTGTCGTTCCGCTGCACCACGTCCCCGTGGTCGTCCCCGAGGCCGGTGTCGTTCTGCTGCACCATGTCCCCGTGGTCGTCCCCGAGGCCGGTGTCGTTCCGCTGCACCACGTCCCCGTGGTCGTCCCCGAGGCCGGTGTCGTTCCGCTGCACCACGTCCCCGTGGTCGTCCGCGCGGCCGGTGTCGTTCCGCTGCACCACGTCCCCGTGGTCGTCCCCGAGGCCGGTGTCGTTCCGCTGCACCATGTCCCCGTGGTCGTCCCCGAGGCCGGTGTCGTTCCGCTGCACCACGTCCCCGTGGTCGTCCCCGAGGCCCGGTGTCGTTCCGCTGCACCACGTCCCCGTGGTCGTCCCCGAGGCCGGTGTCGTTCCGCTGCACCACGTCCCCGTGGTCGTCCCCGAGGCCGGTGTCGTTCCGCTGCACCACGTCCCCGTGGTCGTCCCCGAGGCCGGTGTCGTTCCGCTGCACCATGTCCCCGTGGTCGTCCCCGAGGCCGGTGTCGTTCCGCTGCACCACGTCCCCGTGGTCGTCCCCGAGGCCGGTGTCGTTCCGCTGCACCACGTCCCCGTGGTCGTCCCCGAGGCCGGTGTCGTTCCGCTGCACCACGTCCCCGTGGTCGTCCCCGAGGCCGGTGTCGTTCCGCTGCACCACGTCCCCGTTGTCGTCCCCGAGGCCGGTGTCGTTCCGCTGCACCACGTCCCCGTGGTCGTCCCCGAGGCCGGTGTCGTTCCGCTGCACCACGTCCCCGTGGTCGTCCCCGAGGCCGGTGTCGTTCCGCTGCACCACGTCCCCGTGGTCGTCCCCGAGGCCGGTGTCGTTCCGCTGCACCACGTCCCCGTGGTCGTCCCCGAGGCCGGTGTCGTTCCGCTGCACCACGTCCCCGTGGTCGTCCCCGAGGCCGGTGTCGTTCCGCTGCACCACGTCCCCGTGGTCGTCCCCGAGGCCGGTGTCGTTCCGCTGCACCACGTCCCCGTGGTCGTCCCCGAGGCCGGTGTCGTTCCGCTGCACCACGTCCCCGTGGTCGTCCCCGAGGCCGGTGTCGTTCCGCTGCACCACGTCCCCGTGGTCGTCCGCGCGGCCGGTGTCGTTCCGCTGCACCACGTCCCCGTGGTCGTCCCCGAGGCCGGTGTCGTTCCGCTGCACCATGTCCCCGTGGTCGTCCCCGAGGCCGGTGTCGTTCCGCTGCACCACGTCCCCGTGGTCGTCCCCGAGGCCGGTGTCGTTCCGCTGCTGCTGGTGCAGCACGTCGGGGGCTTTCCACAACCATAAGACATATGAGCGAGTTGAAACCACTTGTCAGAGAGGGAAAAAGTCATCTATCATCTTTGTTGTTGTGAGTGGCAGGGGGAGGGGCTTGGTGTGTGTAAACAGAGAGGAAGAGGCGAAGTGAGACGTTTCACTCTCGCCAAACTCTGTCCTAAGCTTATCGCCTGCCTTCATGACTTTGGAACAACGACTCCCATTGTCAGGGCGGAGACATGAGCATCTGGTCATTATATACAGATCTCTGGTGTAAATGGGAAGCCACACACAGCACAGAAGGAGCGAAGGAGACGTGGACATAGAAACTATTTGGAATATACGCAAAAACATACATTCAAATGAATTGGATATATCGCCCTGTCTTAACACACACACACCACACACACACACACACACACACACACACCACAGGAGAGAAAGAGGAACAGAGCGAAACAATGGGAGTGAGAGGAGGAGAGATTGAGGGAGAGATGGTGCACTGTCTGCAAAAGTAATGTGGGTGAATTAGACAGAACTGATGACCCTATACTGACGCAGCGTTTCACACACACACACACACACACACGGAAACACACACACACGGAAACCCACACACACGGAAACCCACACACACGGAAACCCACACACACGGAAACCCACACACACACGGAAACCCACACACACGGAAACCCACACACACGGAAACCCACACACACACATGGAAACCCACACACACGGAAACCCACACACACATCATTCCTTTCCTAGTGTACTGTATAAGGGACGGTATTGATTTCCAGAGAGGATAAAAAGTCTGATTGAAAAATTCCACAGGAACACAATCATCCAGTTGTCTGGAGTGTGTGTGTGCATGCGTGTGTCTGCTGTTAGACAGAGAGTCCTGTGTAAGAGCGCCTCTCTAATATAACATTACACACAAGACACTAAGGTGTCATACACCCACACACTTCCCCACGGATAAAGAGAACATAGTCATTCAGAACCTGACCTCAGCATGCCACAGTCATCACACACACACACACACACACACACACACACACACACACACACACAGCTTGTCACTCCTGACCCGAGGCTTCTCATCCACCTAACAGACTGTCTGTCCACATCAAGTCTCCCCCACATGACAGAGTGGGAGAGAGTTGGGAACTTTTGTGTAATGTTGACTGTTTAATTTGTATTGTTTAATTAACTTTTGTTTATTATCTATTTCACTTGTTTCCTATGCCATATGTTTCCCCTTGAATTGAATTGAGAAAGCGAGAGACAGCGAGAGAGCGAGAGAGAGATAGCGAGAGAGAGATAGCGAGAGAGAGAGATAGCGAGCGAGAGATAGCGAGAGAGAGAGCGAGAGAGAGCGAGAGAGAGAGCGAGAGAGAGCGAGAGAGAGCGAGCGAGAGAGCGAGAGAGAGAGCGAGCGAGCGAGAGAGAGAGCGAGAGAGCGAGAGAGAGAGCGCGAGAGAGAGCGCGAGAGAGAGAGCGAGAGAGAGCGAGAGAGAGCGAGCGAGAGCGAGAGAGCGAGCGAGAGCGAGAGAGCGCGAGAGAGAGCGCGCGAGAGAGAGCGCGCGAGAGAGAGCGAGAGAGAGAGCGAGAGAGAGCGAGAGAGAGCGAGCGAGCAAGCGAGAGAGAGCGAGAGAGAGAGAGAGAGAGAGAGAGAGAGAGAGAGAGAGAAGGGGAAAGGAACAACTGCAGTGCTACGCGAGGTCAAAGAAGGAATGAAGGATTGAAAAAAGGGAGACATGAGCTCTACATGCAGGTATGCATACTGCTAGCTGTTTCCTCCGGCGTGCGTGTGCGTGTGTGTGTGTGCGTGTGTGTGTGTGTGTGTGTGCGTGTGTGTGTGTGCGTGTGTGTGTTTACAGTAGAGAGAGGAGCCAAATGCTAGCAGACGGGCTGAGATGACATCACTAGGGCCTGGAGTTTTTCCTAGAGCATAACACTAGCAACTGAAATGTTCCTCTCATCCCTCATACCATGTGACCTGCCCAGGGAAAACTCCAGGCTCCAGACATTATCAATGACAACAACACTTCAGCCAACTACAGATCAATAGCGAGAGAAACGCACAATGAATCAATCTATCAAATGTATTTATAAAGCCCTTTTTACATCAAACGTCTTGCAGCCTTTCCTTTCCTCCTCTAGAGGATAGTTATCATGCAGGTTTTAGGGAAACAGCTTGAAAGAGTGTATTGTGCAGTGTAATGGTTACTACTACTCTACACATGGTGGGAAACTGTCCCGTTCAACTGTTCTGGCCCTACAAAAGGTATTCAGACCAGGAGTACACACACACACACACACACACACACACACACACACACACACACACACACACACACACACACACACACACACACACACACACACACACACACACACACACACACACAGGAGTACCTTTGTGAGAGAGTGGGTAGAGGAGATATGAGGAGGGGGAGGGGAGAGAGAACGGGGTAAGAATGTTAACTTTGAGGAGAACACACACTCAGAGACAGAGAGGCTCTGTATAGGCGACGGGACTCTCCCAGGATTCCCTGGCCTGCCAGCTTTCTGCCACATGTGCAGTGTGTGTGTGTGTACAGACTCGCTCCAAACAGAGTCTCTATACCTACAAGAAAGAGAGAGAGGCTGTGTGTGTGTGTGTGTGTGTGTGTGTGTGTGTGTGTGTGTGTGTGTGTGTGTGTGTGTGTGCGTGCGTGCGTGCGTGCGTGCATGCGTGCATGCGTGCTCGTAGTTGTAGTTATTCTGCCCTGTAATTGCTGTAATGATATGTCATCCACAGAGAGGAACTCAGCACGGGTGGGGTGGAATGCCTCCCCACACGTTTAAACAGGTCTCTATGTACACTGTGAGAGCTGAGGCCTTGGGGTAGGCTTTTTGAGAGAGCCTTGATTTAACACCTGAGGAAGGAAATAGAAGGACAGGCACACACACACATTACAACTGTAGGAAGTTGTAGAAACAGACAGTACTACATAGCATAATATGTTCCTAATTGTTTACGGTATGACGGTATTTGACGGTATTGATTTTGAATAATAAGTAACACATACATTCTCAGTGATTTCCATGCGTCTTTCTCCATTCTGCTCGTCTAATCAAACTTCAACCAAAACACTTTTCAACATTTTCAGCAATTTCTGATTTCCAGAAATCATTTGTTGTCATTTCCACACTGCCATGTAGGGCTGCATGATATGGGCCAGAAATTAGGAGGCAAAGTGGGAAGCAGCATTGTTGTCATCAACATCTTGTTGCTACATTGACCATGCAGACTGAAGAGCGAACGACCAGTAGTCTCGCGGTCACAGTGGTGCCAACTATCTCTCAGTGAGAATCGCTATTGGCTCCTTGATTTGTCGCTAGATGAAGTATTTGCCGTTGCCGTGACGACGTCACAGCACCAATTTGCCTTGCTGTGGCACAGCTGCGGTTCCCGACATAGCGTTTTCAGCCCCTCCCCGTGTGCTTCTCTGCCTTCCTGTGACTTCTGTTGCTCGGACAGCTTTTCCCACTCTAGGTTGCTACAGAACTTAGTGGGCTAAGTCACTAAATGTAATCAAAACCGTGGCAAAACTCCCAAAGGCAGCCTGAAAAGTAGCTGAATTTGTCTCTTTTACCAATAAAAATCACTGGAGGGGTCCGTAAACTCTCTAAATATAGCGACAGTCACTAAACTAGCAACACCGCGTGGTCGAGCAACAACAACTGTGCTCCTTGAGTGACAGGGGATGGGGCTTGGTGAGGGAGGGAGGGAGGGAGGGATAGGCTTGGGAGGTATCCAGATTGTCATACAGACCTTGTGCCATTCCGGGATATTCAGTAATACCGTCACTGAACACAAGGGGAGATATTTTCAAACCCCACTGAGCCTTTGTAATCAATGCTAACAAGCATTGCAAACCTTTTATACAGTCTATGTCCTAAACTATTTTCAGTACAGACATCCCAGCTCATAAAGTTTTTCTAGTATTAAAAAAAATGCTACTCACAGTTTGCTGTACCCAGACAACAAATATTAGACAGCTAGACTCTTGACCCAGCAGGGGATTCTCTGCTGTTACCTTCCAAAGCTTGATTTTAGTAGAAGCTAACCACCTAGCTAGATACTAAATTAGCAAACCAAACGCACATCTGCAGAGCATTTGGCACATTTAGACAGTTAACTTAACAGTTAGAAGATATCTAGCTGGCAAACATTTAGTTGTGAATTCCATACAGTCACTAGATCACCTGGCGCTCCCTGCACAACAAGGCTCTGGTCTCTGATGGTGGTGTGCTTGTAAACAAACTCCACGTGACTGGGGACTACCTGTAAGCTACATAATGAAAAATGATGTGACAGGTGAAATGAAGAACTCCATGTCCTTTATCTCCTAACGTATTGCACAAGTTGACTGCAGGTATTTACTTAAAAAGTAGCTACGAATATTCAAATGTATAAAAAAAAAAAAGTCAAACTTTCAACAGTATTGAAAAACCATCCCGTGGCTATTTCCAAATACCCCGGTATACATTATACTGTATATACGGTATACCGCCCATGCCTAGGGAGAGAAACGACTCAAGTAGCAGAGTTAACTATAAAAACAGATGTTACACAAGGCACAGTGGTGTACGACATGTAACAAACCAAACATTGAAATACCGTTGCAGAGGGTAAAGTAAAAACCCAAACCGGTCTGTACATCAATACCAGTATACAGTAAAATATGGTATTCCACCCAGCCCTAGACCAGACAGACTGTCACATGTTACTAGGGTGACAAAATCCAGGTAAATCTCCATAGAAGGCAGGAACCTAGGAAGAAACCTAGAGAGGAACCAGGCTCTCTCTCTCCTGTCTTTCTCCTACTCCCTGTGAATACCAGTCATTCTGTAGATGATTCAGTAGACGAGGTGTGCGTGTATGTGTGTGTGGTTCAGAAAGCGCTGACTTCAGACGTGTCAGTACTTGGCCCAGGAAACGACAGGATCAGCACTTCTCTCTCTCTCTCTCTCCTTTTCTTTCTATCATCTCTCCTATTTCCTTCACTCCTCTTTCCATCTCTCCTATTTCCTTCACTCCTCTTTCCATCTCACATTTTTCCTTCACTCCTCTTTCCATCTCACATTTTTCCTTCACTCCTCTTTCCATCTCTCCTATTTCCTTCACTCCTCTTTCCATCTCTCCTATTTCCTTCACTCCTCTTTCCCTCTCTCCTATTTCCTTCACTCCTCTTTCCATCTCTCCTATTTCCTTCACTCCTCTTTCCCTCTCTCCTATTTCCTTCACTCCTCTTTCCATCTCTCCTTTTTCCTTCTCTTTCATTATCTATTCTTTCTTTCTCTCCTCTCACTGTCTCTCTGACATGTCTCTCCCTCTCTCTCTTGTTAATCTCTCTGGGTTCTCTCTCTCCTCTCCTCTCTCCTTCTCTCTCTCCTCTCCTCTCTCTACTTTGACTCTCTGAAACAAACACAGAGAAAAGAAGCAAGAGACAACTCTGACACTAGACGTTTGATTGGCTGAAATAGGCCTCTGCTCTCTGATAGGCTGTGACAGAGTTAGAACGAGGAGGAAGAGAAGTGAAACAGCAGTGTATTCCCATGGCCAGACGGAGTTATATAACACACACACACCGCCTGGACTAAGATAACACTCACACCGCCAGACAAGGACAACTCCCTCACTCACACACACACACACACACACACACACACACACACACACACACACACACACACACACACACACACACACACACACACACACACACACACACACACACACACACACACACACGGGAGAGACGATGAGAGGAGAAGGGAGGAGAGTGACCTACTGGGTTTGAAACCATGTGTGCCACAAGACTGTATTATCCCACAAAGCCCAAGTCTAACCATTTTCATTACACACACACACACTAGCATAAACAAGTAGCAGTGTTAGCATTATATTATTAGTCCATAGGCTGAGCAGATGCGTGTCTTCCAGTGAGCACTCCCTCCCACCTCCTCCTCCTCCTCCTCCTCCTCCTGCTCCTCTTGCAGCTGGCTGGCTGGCTGGCTGGCTGGGTGTGGGTGTGTGTGTGTGTGTGTGTGTGTGTGTGTGTGTGTGTGTGTGTGTGTGTGTGTGTGTGTGTGTGTGTGTGTGTGTGTGTGTGTGTGTGTGTGTGTGTGTGTGTGTGTGGGGCTGTGGGTTTACTGCCTCCTGGCCTCCTGGCCCCCTGCCCAGCCACACACAGCTACTGCCACGTAGCTGCTAACGCTAACGCTAAGGCCAGCCCAGGGAGAGAAAGAGAGAGACAGAGAAGCTACAGCGCCACTCCGTTCCTGCATCAAAACATTGCAGGAGACTACAGTGTGCAAACACACACAACATACATAAAAGAACCACAATCTACATTGTCGTATCAACTAACTAGGTATGACCAGGCCCCCAGTGTCCGGTCTGGAGCGGGAAGTCATGAGCTCTTCTGGTCAGCTACCACGTAGCAACCTAGCAGTGCCAAAAGCGCCGGTCTGCCCTAGAAAGCCTATGTAAATTACGATCGCCAGGACGACCAAACTATTTTTTTCCCCTGAGGTCTGCTTTGGCCTCTAAAATGTGTTTATTATGACCAAGTTCAATCCCCACTGTGAATTATTTTAAAGTTCACTACAAATGGAGATATTGAATTAAGTAGTGATCCATGCTGACTGCTACATCTGTCCTCACACAGGACCACGTGCTGACACCGACCAATCACGGCTCACGCCCTCATGCACGCTCTTTGCACGTGCACCCAGCAGCACTGGGATGACTCTCTCAGGTAGGATGAAAACGACTACATCGACCATGATCCTTTGCTAGTTACAACCACTTTTTTTTGGTGCCATTCAGCCCCATTCATCAATAATGGCACACTTCAAATTCAAATAGTTCTGGCTTCATTCGCCATCGGGAGTTTTCCACAGGAATACGTGGATGACATCAGAGCTATAACTATCTACTGGTTTTAATGTATACGGGTTCGACCAATCAGATCTCTCCTTCCCAAAATGCCTTCTGTTGATGTTTGCAGCCACACACCCAGGCCTTTTCCTTTTCATCCCCGTCCTCATCTTATCTTCCTCCTCCTCTAGCTCTTCATTCCTCTCCCAATCCCACAGCTCCAGAGCCAGACGCTCAGCCAGAGCCATATGTAGCCCAAATTGAGGCACTGATCCTGGGGAGAGCTCTATGTGAGCCCCCCATACACCCTGGATCTCAGGAGCTCAGACAGACCTACCCTTACTGAGACCAGGGGTGAATATAAAACACACACAGGCCACAGGCTCATGCACACTCCATCATATAGAAATGCACCTAGTCCAAGTGCACATACACATACACAACACAACACAGCACCACAACACCACAACACAGCACCACAACACCACAACACAGCACCACAACACCACAACACAGCACCACAACACAGCACCACAACACCACAACACAGCACCACAACACCGCACCACAACACCACAGCACCACACCACAGCACCACAACAACACAGCACCGCACCACAACACCACAACACAGCACCACAACACAACACAGCACCACACCACAGCACCACAACAACACAGCACCGCACCACAACACCACAACACAGCACCACAACACAACACCACAACACAGCACCACACCACAGCACCACAACAACACAGCACCGCACCACAACACCACAACACCGCACCACAACACCACAACACAGCACCACACCACCACAACACAGCCCCACCACAACACAGAACCACACCACAACACCACCGCACCACACCACCACAACACAGCACCACAACACCACAACACAGCATCACACCACTACATCACAACATAGCACCACACCACAACACAGCACCACACCACCACAAAACCACAACACAGCACCACACCAGCACAACACAGCACCACGCCACAACACCACCGCACCACAGCACCACAACACCACAACACAGCATCACAACACACCACAACACCACAGCACCGCACCACACCACCACACCACACCACAATACAGCACCACAACACCACAACACAGCACCACAACACCACAACACACCACACCACAACACAGCACCACACCCCAACACAGCACCACAACACCACAACACAGCACCACAACACCACAACACAGCACCACAACACAGCACCACACCCCAACACCACAACAACACCACACCGCAACCACACCACAACACCACAACACAGCACCACAACACCACACCACAACACCATAACACAGCATCACAACACCACACCACAACACAGCACCACAACACCACAACACAGCACCACAACACCACACCACAACACCATAACACAGCATCACAACACCACAACACAACCCCACAACACCACAACACAACACCACAACACCACACCACAACACCACAACACAGCATCACAACACCACAACACAACACCACACCACAACACAGCACCACAACACCACAACACCACACCACAACACCATAACACAGCATCACAACACCACAACACAACACCACAACACAACACCACAACACCACACCACAACACCACAACACAGCATCACAACACCACAACACAACATCACAACACCACAACACAACACCACAACACAGCACCACAACACCACAACACAACACAACACAGCACCACAGCACAGCACCACAACACCACAACACAGCACCACAACACACCACAACACCACAGCACCACAACACCACAACTCAGCAGACGGAACCTCGACATGATTTATTGACTGTTATTTGTAATGATGTGGGGTCAATGATCATAAGGGGTCTGACAAACAGTTAGAGTCAGGGGCTAAGGCTTGGGGTTAGAGGTCAAGGTTAGCATGATGTCTATCTCCCATCCTCCTTCCATCCCTCCCTCCCTCCTCCTTACCCTCCCTCTTCCCCACTCACTTCCAAAACATTATTCTCTCTTTTCTGTCCTCTCTTCCTCTCTCCCTTTTCCTTTCCTCGCCCTTTCTTATCATCAGGGAGTGAAAGAGGAAGGGACAGAGAGAGAAAAGAAGAGAGAGAAAAATGGAAAGAGAGAGGGAGAGAAGGAGAGGGAGAGAGCAGGGGGGAGGGGTTTGGGGTGGAGTTGTTCCCGCTAAATCATCCCACATGGTTGAGCGTGCTTAGTTTAAGCAAACACTGCTACTTCCTCCTCGTCAGAAGCAAAACACACACACACAGACATGCAGACACAGACATGCAGACACAGACTGGCAGACACAGACAGGCAGACAGGCAGACACAGACAGGCAGACACAGACAGGCAGACACAGACAGGCAGACACAGACAGGCAGACACAGACAGGCAGACACAGACATGCAGACACAGACAGGCAGACACAGACAGGCAGACACAGGCATGCAGACACAGACATGCAGACACAGACATGCAGACACAGACAGGCAGACACAGACATGCAGACACAGACAGGCAGACACAGACATGCAGACACAGACAGACAGACACAGACATGCAGACACAGACATGCAGACACAGACATAGACACATTGACCTATGCAATGGCAGCTCAAGCCCTCAAATACAGACAACAAACCCCAGCCCCCACCCCCCAACACACACATACCCAGCCCCTATCCTGGCTTAGACATACACTGTACCCCACCACAGCTTCTCTCTCCACTCTAAACCCTGAGGGTGAAAGGGGAAGTTCACCCCAAAACACCTCTGGGCCCTTTACAACACTTGCCTGGCCAATTTTCATCAATCCAGGCTGTTTTTAGGTCCAATGTTTGCGTATTTAGATTTCTGCAATGCTACATTTCCCGAAATCACCTAAAATGCATTAAAAAAACAATGGGTATTTCTCGTTATATAAGCAGTGATTGATGACTTGCCAAATAAATGTATTTTGATGTAACAGGTCAAACACAGCAACGACCTACTTGGTGCTGGCGTAAGGTTTTCTATACCGTCTGTCATCCGGTTGATGCTCTCCTTCCTGGTTCTAAGATGGATAATTACAGGAGGCAGGACGAAGGAGCGTCTCACTATTGGTCTTCGAGAAAGGAAGTCAGGACAACAGTAAGTAAACAAAGAGATGTTAGCTAGTAGTAGTAGCAGAGATGTTTCTAACCCATTGTTTTATCTGTGGTGGTAGTATTGGCACAGTCGAACGGGAAACCTGTCTGGCCAAAATGAGGTGCAATAATACCCCTTGTCAGATCAGACAAACAGCACATTTTCACTTCTTTCCTGCCCGTGAAAGCAATAGAGATTTGCGTCAGGCATGGCTACAGGCCATCCAACATTCTGAGTAGTGTTGATACAGCACCTGAAGTCATTTGCGGTTATCAGTGTGCAGTGATCATTTTGTGGCCACTGACTACAATAGGGACTGTTTGAAACTGTGTTCTGTTCCCACTGTCTTTCCATGGGGGACAAAGCTCCAGCCATTCGAGGTAAGTTAGGATGCTAGCTAGCTAGTTAGGTGGCTAACACCTGTTGCTAACATTAGTCACTACAAGTCATTTAGGACCCTATTTGTTTGCCATTCGCAAGTATTTTGTTTGGTATTCTAACGGTAATGTTACCCTGTCCTACTGACTGTTTGGTTTTTATTTGGCTTTGTGATGCAATTCCCTTTTCCATTACGTTACTTAAACAATACTGATAACAATTCCCTTTTCCATTGTTACTTAAACAATACTGATAACAATTCCCTTTTCCATTGTTACTTAAACAATACTGATAACAATTCCCTTTTCCATTGTTACTTAAACAATACTGATAACAATTCCCTTTTCCATTGTTACTTAAACAATACTGATTACAATTCCCTTTTCCATTGTTACTTAAACAATACTGATTACAATTGCGTTACTCCACACTAGGTAGACAGTAGACTGTACTGTTACTCCACACTAGGTAGACAGTAGACTGTAATGTTACTCCACACACTAGGTAGACAGTAGACTGTAATGTTACTCCACACACTAGGTAGACAGTAGACTGTACTGTTACTCCACACTAGGTAGACAGTAGACTGTAATGTTACTCCACACACTAGGTAGACAGTAGACTGTAATGTTACTCCACACACTAGGTAGACAGTAGACTGTACTGTTACTCCACACTAGGTAGACAGTAGACTGTAATGTTACTCCACACACTAGGTAGACAGTAGACTGTAATGTTACTCCACACACTAGGTAGACAGTAGACTGTAATGTTACTCCACACTAGGTAGACAGTAGACTGTAATGTTACTCCACACTAGGTAGACAGTAGACTGTACCATTACTCCACACACTAGGTAGACAGTAGACTGTACCGTTACTCCACACTAGGTAGACAGTAGACTGTAATGTTACTCCACACACTAGGTAGACAGTAGACTGTAATGTTACTCCACACACTAGGTAGACAGTAGACTGCAATGTTACTCCACACTAGGTAGACAGTAGACTGTAATGTTACTCCACACTCTAGGTAGACAGTAGACTGTACTGTTACTCCACACTAGGTAGACAGTAGACTGTAATGTTACTCCACACTAGGTAGACAGTAGACTGTAATGTTACTCCACACACTAGGTAGACAGTAGACTGTAATGTTACTCCACACTAGGTAGACAGTAGACTGTAATGTTACTCCACACTAGGTAGACAGTAGACTGTAATGTTACTCCACACACTAGGTAGACAGTAGACTGTAATGTTACTCCACACTAGGTAGACAGTAGACCGTACCGTTACTCCACACACTAGGTAGACAGTAGACTGTACCGTTACTCCACACTAGGTAGACAGTAGACCGTACCGTTACTCCACACACTAGGTAGACAGTAGACTGTACCGTTACTCCACACTAGGTAGACAGTAGACTGTAATGTTACTCCACACACTAGGTAGACAGTAGACTGTAATGTTACTCCACACTAGGTAGACAGTAGACCGTACCGTTACTCCACACACTAGGTAGACAGTAGACTGTAATGTTACTCCACACACTAGGTAGACAGTAGACTGTACCGTTACTTCACACACTAGGTAGACAGTAGACTGCAATGTTACTCCACACTAGGTAGACAGTAGACTGTACCGTTACTTCACACACTAGGTAGACAGTAGACTGCAATGTTACTCCACACTAGGTAGACAGTAGACTGTACCGTTACTCCACACACTAGGTAGACAGTAGACTGCAATGTTACTCCACACTAGGTAGACAGTAGACTGCAATGTTACTCCACACTAGGTAGACAGTAGTCTGTACCATTACTCCACACACTAGGTAGACAGTAGACTGTACCGTTACTCCACACTAGGTAGACAGTAGACTGTAATGTTACTCCACACACTAGGTAGACAGTAGACTGTACTGTTACTCCACACTAGGTAGACAGTAGACTGTAATGTTACTCCACACTAGGTAGACAGTAGACTGTACTGTTACTCCACACACTAGGTAGACAGTAGACTGTACCGTTACTCCACACTAGGTAGACAGTAGACTGTACCGTTACTCCACACTAGGTAGACAGTAGACTGTAATGTTACTCCACACTAGGTAGACAGTAGACTGCAATGTTACTCCACACTAGGTAGACAGTAGACTGTAATGTTACTCCACACACTAGGTAGACAGTAGACAGTACCGTTACTCCACACTAGGTAGACAGTAGACCGTACCGTTACTCCACACACTAGGTAGACAGTAGACTGTAATGTTACTCCACACTAGGTAGACAGTAGACCGTACCGTTACTCCACACTAGGTAGACAGTAGACTGTAATGTTACTCCACACACTAGGTAGACAGTAGACTGTAATGTTACTCCACACTAGGTAGACAGCAGACCGTACTGTTACTCCACACTAGGTAGACAGTAGACTGTAATGTTACTCCACACACTCGGTAGACAGTAGACTGTAATGTTACTCCACACTAGGTAGACAGTAGACTGTAATGTTACTCCACACTAGGTAGACAGTAGACTGTACCATTACTCCACACACTAGGTAGACAGTAGACTGTACCGTTACTCCACACTAGGTAGACAGTAGACTGTAATGTTACTCCACACACTAGGTAGACAGTAGACTGTAATGTTACTCCACACACTAGGTAGACAGTAGACTGCAATGTTACTCCACACTAGGTAGACAGTAGACTGTAATGTTACTCCACACACTAGGTAGACAGTAGACTGTAATGTTACTCCACACTAGGTAGACAGTAGACCGTACCGTTACTCCACACACTAGGTAGACAGTAGACTGTAATGTTACTCCACACACTAGGTAGACAGTAGACTGTAATGTTACTCCACACTAGGTAGACAGTAGACCGTACCGTTACTTCACACACTAGGTAGACAGTAGACTGTACCATTACTCCACACACTAGGTAGACAGTAGACTGTACCGTTACTCCACACACTAGGTAGACAGTAGACTGTAATGTTACTCCACACACTAGGTAGACAGTAGACTGTAATGTTACTCCACACACTAGGTAGACAGTAGACTGTAATGTTACTCCACACACTAGGTAGACAGTAGACTGTACCGTTACTTCACACACTAGGTAGACAGTAGACTGCAATGTTACTCCACACTAGGTAGACAGTAGACTGTACCGTTACTTCACACACTAGGTAGACAGTAGACTGCAATGTTACTCCACACTAGGTAGACAGTAGACTGTACCGTTACTCCACACTAGGTAGACAGTAGACTGTAATGTTACTCCACACACTAGGTAGACAGTAGACTGTACTGTTACTCCACACTAGGTAGACAGTAGACTGTAATGTTACTCCACACTAGGTAGACAGTAGACTGTACTGTTACTCCACACTAGGTAGACAGTAGACCGTACCGTTACTCCACACTAGGTAGACAGTAGACTGTAATGTTACTCCACACTAGGTAGACAGTAGACTGTACTGTTACTCCACACACTAGGTAGACAGTAGACTGTAATGTTACTCCACACTAGGTAGACAGTAGACTGCAATGTTACTCCACACTAGGTAGACAGTAGACTGTAATGTTACTCCACACACTAGGTAGACAGTACCGTTACTCCACACTAGGTAGACAGTAGACCGTACCGTTACTCCACACTAGGTAGACAGTAGACTGTACCGTTACTCCACACTAGGTAGACAGTAGACCGTACCGTTACTCCACACTAGGTAGACAGTAGACTGTAATGTTACTCCACACACTAGGTAGACAGTAGACTGTACCGTTACTCCACACACTAGGTAGACAGTAGACTGTACTGTTACTCCACACTAGGTAGACAGTAGACTGTAATGTTACTCCACACTAGGTAGACAGTAGACTGTACTGTTACTCCACACTAGGTAGACAGTAGACTGTAATGTTACTCCACACACTAGGTAGACAGTAGACTGTACCGTTACTCCACACTAGGTAGACAGTAGACTGTAATTGCCATTTGATGGTATTCCATCCACTCCTCCACACCACCAGCCCTCCCACACAGCAGAGCCCTGGCCACAGACAGACGGCTCAGACAATATCCAGGTAAACGCTGTCTCCCCCAGGTGCCCTCTGCTCCAGCCTTCTGAATGTGTGTGGGTGGGTACTGGAGCTTCTCTGTGCTTGGCTGACGTCAGGCAGTGTGAGAGGTGGCTAACACTCATGCTACCTGCCTGTCCTGAAGTGTGTCTGTGAAAACCACATAACCGTCTCTCCACCCCTTCCCTAAACTAGGATTGGATGTCCCCGTCGTCTGAGCAGCCACCCACCCCGTCCTCCTTTCCCTCTGCATTCCCGCCTGTCTCCAGACCCCACAGCCTCGTCGATGTCTACATAGCACCATTCGAGTCCATGCAAGTGGTAGGTTTTGTTAATGGAGGACTTATAACTGACAATGCTTCACTGGAACAAAACCGTCTCTCTCCACACACACACACACACACACACACACACACACACACACACACACACACACACACACACACACACACACACACACACACACACACACACACACACCACACACACACACACACACACACACACAGGTATCTGACAGGGTACCAGACACCTCTAGATAAAAGCATCTATCTGTTTGTATTTGTTTGCCTCGGGTTCAATCTGAATGCCCATGTGCCCCCCACAAATGAAGCTCTGAAGCAAAACCATTTCCCTAGAAGCTACCGCCAGGGCTTCTGCAGCCAAGCAGAGTACTTTGTGGAGCAGCCGGACATCCAGCAAGATGCACTAGAGTCTGGTGAGAGAGGGACTGGGGAGAGGGGTTGGGGTGGCATTTGGGGATGTGGCAGAGACAAGCTGAGTTGGATAGAATGATTTGAAGAATATGAACAGTAGAAAGAATATTGCTTTCCATACGTTTTATAATGACCATGGTCTGTTGTCCTCGTTTGTAGAAGGCTTCCACACCCAAGACATGTTGTCGGCAGTCAGTCATCAGGTACAGTTGTCCCAGGGTCCAGGCTTTGGGAGGCCAGGCCAGTCAATATTTCTCAGGATTTTTTTTATCCTTACTGCTGCACACAAGTGGCTGTAACAATATTGGTATGTGTTGATCTAGAACAGCCTGCATGAGTTGATTGTGGAGATGGAAACAGGACTTCTCCCACCTGTTACTGTCTCTACACCACTGTCCATGGTTGCTTGCTTACGAACAGAGCATAACTAATGCTGAGTGACAGTAATTGTTGTGTTTTATAAACTGGGTGGTTCGAGCACTGAATGCTGATTGGCTGAAAGCCGTGGTATATCAGAACGTATATCACGGTATGACAAAACATGTATTTTTACTGCTCTAATTACGTTGATAACCAGTTTATAATAGCAATAAAGCACCTCAGGGGTTTGTGGTATATTGCCAATATACCACTGCTAAGGGCTGTATCCAAGCACTCCGCGTTGCATCTCGCATAAGAACAGCCCTTAGCCGTAGTATATTGGCCATATACCACACCCCCACGTTCCTTATTACTTAATTATATGTTTTACAACGTCTTTATAGTTTATTACGTGTTTAAAGTCTTTATTTAAAAAACTTGGAATACAATGTTATTTCTTTAAAACATGTATTTGTATACTATGTCGTGAGCCTCCTCTACTTCCTGGAATCCAACATAGCTTGGGGTCAGCATTGGGGTCAGGGTATTTAGATCGAATTGCCGCGACCACACAGGCTGGGAGTCCCGGCCTCGACCGAGACGTTCTCCCCTCAGCATCCACTCCAAAGTGATCCGTAGGAAACCAGTCTGTATTGTCAAAACTACAGAGAAAAGAACAAAATCACAATGTTACATACAACAATCAAAAGAACAAATAGGTCTAGGCCTATACAACATCAAATATAACAATGGGCTCAGGGATCATTAGGCCTGTTCATTTCAAAGCCATATTGATGATGGCACAAAATGATTGACAGCTCTCTTGCCTTATAGACTTGAAGACTGTATGGCCAAGTCATTGTTGAAATGGTGAGGCTGTTTGTCTTCCTCTTTAGTATGTGGGTTTACAGGCTAATCAATATATTAGTGGTGTAAAAGCTAGACTGGCAATTGCAGCAAAGAAAAAACTGTGGTGGAAAAATTGTCATACTTGAGTAACAGTAAAGACATCTTAATAGAAAATGACTCAAGTAAAAGTGAAAGTCACCCAGTAAAATACTACTTGAGTAAAAGTATTTGGTTTTATTTACTTTTAAGTATCAAAAGTAAATGTAATTGCTCAAATATATTTAGGTATCAAAAGTAAAAATAGAAATAATTTCAAATTCCTAATATTAAGCAACCCAGATGGCACCATTTTCGTGCACACCTCTCAGACATCATTTACAGACAAAGCATGTGTGTTTAGTGAGTCTGCCAGATCAGAGGCAGTAGGGATGACCAGGGATGTTCTCTTGATTAGTGCGTGAACTGGACCATTTTCCTGTCCTGCTAAGCATTTAAAATGTAACTTGTACTTTTGGGTGTCAGGGAAAATGTATGGAGTAAAAAGTACATAATTTTATTTAGGAATGTAGTGAAGTAAAAGTAAAAGTTGTCCAAAATATAAATAGTAAAGTACAGATACTCTAAAAAACTACTTAAATAGTACTTTAAAGTATTTTTACTTAAGTACTTTACACCACTGCATTTTGTTCACTAACACTATTGACTTTATACTTCTTACAATGTTTGGTAATATACAATATTGATTATTTAGACCATATTGTGAAGTACGCATCCCAAACATTCTACTTATGTGGCGGATCCACTCATTCTAGACACTGTTTACCTAGTAGATCTAACTTCAAGGGGAGACTACAGTAGCCAGGTACAGTTACATTATAGAGTGTAGGCAGGTAACTAGAAAATACAGTTGGGTATCATTAGCTAGCTATTTACTTGCATCTTAGAGAGGAATAATAAAATATATCCCAATTTCCAAAACACTTACACTTTCAGAGAGCTTCCCATTTGGGCTGTCAGGTGTGGCAAGTGCTTCCAGTTGATCCAGGGCATTCTGAAAAACGTCTCCAGAACCCCAGGATTGATGTTTACACACACACACAGGTCCTGTTCTTCTGCATCGTCGGTCTGATGCTTTGACCTCCTCCATGATGTGAATCAGACGATCCCGGAGGGGTAGAATTAGCTTATAAACTACATCCAAATACTCAAGCAATGGACCTAGAAATTGTCTGGGGTGGTGACAAATGGTCAGGCAAGCATTATAAAGGTCCCAGAAGTCTTTCTGGGTGAACTTCCTCTTTAAGGCCCGCACAAACTATATGATTTTAGCCGTCTTCTGCCACAGTTTTGCCGTCCCAGCAAAATGTGGACGTTGTGGGCTAATTCTTAGGAAACGAATTAGCCCACAACGACGGTCGGACGTCTTGGCTCGTTCAGTGTGACAGGGTTTACATCTGCCGATTAAGCAACGCTGCGTGCGGTCGTAGGCTCCGTCAGAAACGTTGAGCCTTTATCGTGTAGTGTGGGCTGGTGTTACGAGCCGATCCCGGTGACGGACCAATAGGAACACGGCCAGCACTAAGTATGCACACAATAATATGATTATTATGAATAGTCAGATTAATATAATAGTTTGATTGAAACGTTAACATGCTTCTCAAGAAGAACGATTTCCTTAATAATCTTGTTGAGACTACATGTCATCTGAAATCAGGCGACCTGATGGGATTTTGATAAATAGACAAAATAAACATTGTACCACAGCAGCCATGTTATTTCAGGGAAGTTCGGACATAAAAAAATAAAATAAAGTCTATATGTGAAAATTATTTCTAGATGTATACTTTAAGTTTATTCCGAACATGTGCGGATCAAATACACCGCTGCAGTTGACGTAGTCTGCGTCGGCTGATGTAGCCTCGCAAGCCAACGACAGAGTGTGACAACAGAACTGAAGCAAATTGTACAATCTAATCAGGATGATATCAACATTTTCATTTGGCAACATCGCACAGTGTGACATTTAGTCATCGTAAAAGACTGAATCTGAGAGAGAGAGGGAGGGGGGAGAGAGGGAGAGAGAGAGAGAGATCACAATGGAAAAGTATGCACATTCCACTGTGTGTTGGAATATATCCTCAGAATGCCTGGTCTCTCTTAGTGTGGGTGTGTGAGCGTGCATGTATGTGAGACAAAGGAAGGGCCGAGAGTTAATCCGTTAGAATAATATGGAATTAGTCCCAAAGAGTGGAGAGGACATTGCAGTGAAGTGGGAATGGAACTGGCACGCACACACCTATGTATAGGCTACACATACAAATCCTGAGGCCTGATTGAGGAGGAGGAATTTGACCTTGTGACCCCAGGCTGGGGGAGGTGTGTGTGTGTGTGTGTGTGTGTGTGTGTGTGTGTGTGTGTGTGTGTGTGTGTGTGTGTGTGTGTGTGTGTGTGTGTGTGTGTGTGTGTGTGTGTGTGTGTGTGTGTGTGTGTGTGTGTGTGTGATGATTTGTGGGGGGTCCTGCTTGGGGGCAAGGAGGGGCAAAGAAAAAGAAACGGGGAAAGGGGGAAGAGAGAGGAGAGGTAGAAATGACAGAGGTATGTAAGTAGGGGAGGAGGGGGTGTGGCATGGCCTGGTTGATGCTAATGTTTCTAGCCTATCATTATAACGATGTATTGAGTTATTGCAGCAATTTAGCAACAATTTATATTTCCTTTTGAAGAAGATTTAACAGTATACTGACACACACAAACACACATACACATCCGTGAAACACACATCTGCATAAAACAGCCATTAAGAGCAGATGGAACTTTCCATAGCCATGCTAACACGCCTAGCATGCTAATGCAGGCACGAAAATGTGAGTTATGTCACAGATGTGTGTGTGTGTGTGTGTGTGTGTGTGTGTGTGTGTGTGTGTGTGTGTGTGTGTGTGTGTGTGTGTGTGTGTGTGTGTGTGTACTAATGTAGGCATGCTCACTCACTAAGACCAACGAGACAAACACACGTTTACCTTCCGCCGTTAGTGGCTAGGCTAGGAGAAGCTAATGTTAATAGCCATGAGTGACATATTAATAACATAGCTACGCTAGGGAAAGCTAACACTGTCAGCAATGAAAATCACTACAATAATGCAGGAGGATGTTAGCTGCAATGCTAGGAGAAGCTAACACTGCTAGCTAGTCCCAACGTCTACAGTGCCAGCCATAGGATACGGTAGAGTTCTCTTCATGGTCTGAGAGAGACACAGAGCCCTGCATCCCCAAGGAGGACACAGGGGACAAGAGAAAGAGGGAGGAAAGGAGAGGGGGAGAGGGAGGGTTTGAAACGGGGGTTGAAAGACTTCTTTTATCTCTGTCTAAATCAATTGTCAACAATGCAGGAAATCACCAAGAGGAGAAAAGGAGAGATGGGAGGGGAAATAGAGGGGAAAAGAGGGAGGAGGAGAGAGTTGGGGAAGGGGAGGAGGAGAGAGGTGGGGAGGTGAAAAGAGAGAGGGAGAAATTGAAAGAAAAGGAGAAAGAGAAAGAGGAGGGTAAATATTACAGGTCTGTGCCAAGTAAACATAAGGCGCTGGGATCCTTGAACAACGATCCAGCCTTCAGAGAGAGTGTGTGTGTGTGTGTGTGTGTGGGGGGGAGAGAAGGCCTCTGTCTGTGATTCAGATGGAACCTTTCTGTGAATGCTCGGTCAAGGAGGACAAAATAGGGAGGAGAACCACTCAGCACAGTGGCAGGCAGTGGCGGTAAACTTTTCGCTAATACACACACACAAGGCTGGGACATCACTGGCTATCAGCTTGGTCTGGGGTTCTGAGAATGTCAAGACAATTATCCTTCAACACACACACTGAACCTAACACACACACACACACACAAACTGCTGGGCGGTATACCGTATTTTACTATATACCGGTATTTATGCACGGACCGGTTTGGGTTTTTACTTTACCTTCCATAACGGTATTTTAATGTTTGGTTTGTTAAAACCTGTCTGGGCTAGGGGGCAGTATTTTCACGGCCGGATGAAAAACGTACCCAATTTAAACAGTTTACTACTCTGGCCCAGAAACTAGAACATGCATATTATTAGTAGATTTTGATTGGAAACACTCTGACGTTTCTAAAACTGTTTGAATGGTGTCTGTGAGTATAACAGAACTCATATGGCAGGCAAAAACCTGATAAAAATCCAAGCAGGAAGTGAAAAGTCTGAGAATTGTAGTTCTTCTTTTGATTCTCTATCGAAGCTCCAGTGTCTGTGGGGTGACGTTGCACTTCCTAAGGCTTCCATTGGCTGTCTAAAGCCTTCAGAAAGTGGTTTGAGCATTTTTCCTGTCACTGGGCAGAGTATAGGAGCTCAGTTACTGAGTGGTCTGCCTGGCAACAAAGGGATTGGATATGCTCGGTCCCGCGAGCGCACCCCTCCTTCTTTTTCTTCTTGAATGAATATGCAGTAGGAATATTATCGCAATTTTACGTAAAAAATGCCATAAAGATTGATTTTAAACAGCGTTTGACATGCTTCTAAGTACGGTAATGGAACATTTTTACTTTTCGTCTCTCGTTCCGCGCTCGCGCATTACCCTTTGGATAGTGCTCTGAACGCACGAACAAAACTGAGGTATTTGGACATAAATATGGATTATTTGGAACAAAAACAACATTTCTTGTGCTAGTCTGTATTTTCTTAGCAAGTTAAGCTAAAACGTGTTAGCCACTAATGCTAATCGCTAGTTAGCTGGCTAGCTAATAAAAGTACTGAGTCAGAGCAAATGCAGCTAGCTAATACAGCCTGATATCAGTACTGGTGTAGGCTTAAATTAGCATGTTGTTTGTGTAACAGTATCTTCTAAATCAATGAGGAATAAAGGAAGCATTAATATGTTGGCTATATGAATAAAGATGTAATGTAGCCAAAGATTATAGCGTCCCCTTGGGAACACTGAACATTACTTTGGTTCCTACCCTGTCACAATAGCTTGTCCATGGCATTTTCATTTGTTGTCATGTCAAACAACACTACATTCAAAGTGCCCACTATTATTTATATTCTAACTATTGAATTATAGTAAGCATTCTATTTCCATGATTCCAAAAGTTTACCCAAATGTGTTGATCTAAATCGCAATTGCAAAATTTGGTTAAAAATAGGGCCTTGTATTTTTGCCCATATTGTGGCAGTGTGGAAATTATCTCAAATGAATCCAGAAATTGATGCAAATGCAGGAAATGATTTTAGGTTGAAGTTGAATTGAACAGTATAAACCAATCAGAATGGAGAAAGACCCATTGAAATCATTCAGAATATATGTGGTGCCACCCTAGGGTCATGCACTACTCATAAAGCAAATTTAGCACTTTTATTCATCAAAAACATAAAATACCATCAAAAGCCTGTTAAAAATGTGAAAAATACCATGACATGATATTTTGGCCATATCGCCCAGCCCTACCTTAGCTAAGTAAACCTTTAAAATGCCACTTTAACCAAGGTATATTTATGTAACTTAAATAAATGAAAGTCATACTTCATCAGCTGGTTACCCCCTGGTAGTTATCCTGTGTGTGTGTGTGTGTGTGTGTGTGTGTGTGTGTGTGTGTGTGTGTGTGTGGTGTGGGTGTGTGTGTGTGTGTGTGTCATTATTCCACTGAATAAATACATCCAAGTCAGACTTGGATCCTGTTCAGTCTGTTTCAGGAAGTACCCATATGTTGCATCTCTAGGTTCCAGCCCTTTTTGAGGACATCTCTCTCCTGTCCATTCCAGATGCTAACCACATGACCTCAGTGGAAAAGAATGCTTCTCCCAGCGTGACCAATGAGAAGTCTCAGCCACAGGAAGCAGGAAGCTGCTGCCAGCTGACCAGACCAGACCGCCCATACGGTCCTATGGTGGCCTAAAGACTGTAGTCCCCCCCCCCCCCCCCCCCCCCCCCCCCCACACACACACACACACACACACACCTGTAGCCAGTTTAGGAACAAAAACCCCTACCCAGACGGTCACCTTCTAGTTATGATGGCAATAGCAAAGTTACAGTTATGTTATTGTTACTGATGTTATTCTAGGGTGGATTCCTATAATGTTACTGTTGTTATTGTAATGATGTTCCTGATAAACAACACCTCATGGGAGGAGAGACTGCTGCTGAAATCTGCACACACACACACACACACACACACACACACACACACACACACACACACACACACACACACACACCGATAGAACAGTTGGTACAACACCTGACAACCATATGCCAATACCTCAACACAAAAATTTTATTATTAAATCATTATAATTATATAGCTGACAAAGGCAGGCTACATATTAGGATATTATGGGCCACAAACACAGGAGTTCTTCCAAATATCTAAAACTCTTCAGAACTTAATCTATAACTGTGGAAGTCAGATTCCAATGCAAATCACAGACACGGATTTTTCCCGAGAGTGTCTGAGATATCCCTATTCCAGGATAAAGACACACACAGCACACAGAAGGCCACATCAGCCTTACAGCGAAGGAATGTCATCTGACGTCATCTATTTGGGATCGGATTTCTCATATTTTCTGTGCGTGTGTGTGCGCGTGTTTGTTACTTATGTTATTTTTCTCCAATTTACCCTCTAGATCCAGCGTTCGCAACTCAACGAAATGTCAGTATTATCAGAACGACATAACGTTATACCGGCTATATAACGGTGACACAACACCCTAGGGATAATGACAAGCATATCCCATAATAGCCTAAAATGAAGTTAGCTTGTAGACTACTTAAAACGAAGTTTCCTTTCAACTAAGGGTATCAACTCATCGGCGAAAAATGAAAAAACGTTTTCTAAATAATAAAGTGAAGCATCGATTTCAAAAAGTCTGACAACAATATGCCTGTCGTTTGGAAACAAAATCATTAAGCACATGAAATAACTGCATTGGACTTCCACGTCTGCAGAGAGAGAGGGAGAGACAGACAGAGAGAGAGAGAGAGAGAGAGAGAGAGAGAGCAGACAGGCAGGCTTACTGGAATGCCAGGCTATGCTGGAGTTGAGAGACCTCTCTCCTCTTCGGACACAGTAGCCTCTCTTCAATACGCTACAAACTACACACAGTCTAGGAAAAGTGCGTTGTGATCGTATACAATAACAATTCATCATCGGTAATACCATTCATGCAATAAAGAGCTACATTGTGTCCCTCCACACTATTTCATAACCCCTGCCAAATCGTCACATCAGCATCTTGCAATCCAAGTATTGTTTTTCTTGAAGTAAAACAGACATACTTCGCTTTGATCATGTAAAACAGTGTTTTTAAACAGAGACAGCTGGGCCTGTCGATTGTTATGTAAAGAACAGAGGAGAAAGAAAGAGAAACGGAGAGAGAAAGAGAGTTTTAGCCAGTTGCGCACTCACTTCTTCAACGTCAGTCTCTGCGAAGACGAAAAAACATTATTTCGCAAAACAGGAGAAATGGCCCACAACGCAAACAAAATCATCCAAACGATATCACATTCCCATATAACTGCGATATAAAAACCAACACTTTTAATGGCCACGTTTTTTAAAAACTTTCCACGCAGTTTCGGACACGAAGTAAAAAAAATCCCTAAAAGTTTCGATTCCCCCCCCAGCCAGTTTTCCCTTTTCCTCTCCTCTCGCCAGCTCACCGAGACCGTCTGCCGGCGTCACCGCTCCATAACCAAGCACTCACACAATCCCCAAAAACTTCTTAACTCCCACTTTAATACGATGTACTATTCTAATAAGTAGTTTTAACATGTAACAGAACAACATAAAAGTGTAGAATAGAACTCACCTTACTGCAATAAAATAATGTTGAAACAGACGTTCGCTGCTGTGTTATTTTTTCTCCAGGGCTGGTTGTTGGATCCCCCTGCCTAGACTCTGCCCGCGCAGCGCGCTCTCTGGGACAATCCGAGCTGTCAATCAAACCCTGCGGCAGCACATGGAGGCTAAACCCGCCCATTTCTACCGTAATACCTTCTATACCACGCATACCCACTTCTACTGCAGTATGGTGCTGTGTGTATCTGAGAGTAGGGCCTATATTCAACCCGTTGTGCTGCAGATCCACTGTTTAGCGCGATTGAAATTTAAATCTCAGGCCGTCCGATATTGCATTCATGGTAAAAACGCAGCATATATCGGCTCAATCTGAAATAACCTTTTAATTTCAATCATTTTTTAATCAGGCCTAGAGCTCGACTTACTTCTGGGGACAGAAGAAGCTCGACTTACTTCTGGGGGCAGAAGAAGCTCGACTTACTTCTGGGGGCAGAAGAAGCTCGACTTACTTCTGAGGGCAGAAGAAGCTCGACTTACTTCTGGGGGCAGAAGAAGCTCAACTTACTTCTGGGGGCAGAAGAAGCTCGACTTACTTCTGGGGGCAGAAGAAGCTCGACTTACTTCTGGGGGCAGAAGAAGCTCGACTTACTTCTGAGGGCAGAAGAAGCTCGACTTACTTCTGGGGGCAGAAGAAGCTCGACTTACTTCTGGGGGCAGAAGAAGCTCGACTTACTTCTGGGGGCAGAAGAAGCTCGACTTACTTCTGAGGGCAGAAGAAGCTCGACTTACTTCTGGGGGCAGAAGAAGCTCGACTTACTTCTGGGGGCAGAAGAAGCTCGACTTACTTCTGGGGGCAGAAGAAGCTTGACTTACTTCTGGGGGCAGAAGAAGCCCTAGGCCTGATTCAACAATGCAGCGTTTTACCGTGAATGCAGTATCCGAACATTGCCTTTAAATTTCAATCGCGCGAAACAGTGGATCTGCAGCACAACGGGTTGAATCTAGGCCCTACTCTCAGATACACACAGCACCATACTACACATCACCATACTACAGTAGAAGTGGGTATGCGTGGTATAGAAGGTATTATGGATTTAATGTTGCATCAGATTCAGCCTCTGAGATTTATGCTTTCATTGCACATGGTCTCAAATAAACATAACAATAAAAGTATATTGCTTGTAGCCCGGTGCCATAACTCAACAGAATAACATTATACACCACGGCTTTCAACATGAGCTGCAAAATCAGCCGTGGCAATTTATGTTAGAAAACATTCCAATGCACTTCATTAGTGAAAATCAAAATGCCTGAGAAATAAATCCAGTTAATTTATCTGTAGTAGCCTATTTAGACTCTGTAAACCTACATACCTGGTGCTCACCCTCAGGCAGTTTGAAGAGTTCTGACGATCAAAATGCCATTCATACTATTTAGACTATTTGGGGTAGATAAAATGACATGGGCACTTTGACATTGAACAAAGGTCACTGCTTTGCATTGAATAAATATGGTCGCATTCCTCTCCCGCTCCGCCGGTTACAGTGCGGACAGAATTTGGGTTTATCTTGGGGGGTATTTGCATGTTTGTTTGCCACTCTCCCTCTCCCTCTCCCTCACCCCCTCTCCCTCACCCCTTCTCTCTCGCTCTAATCCTATACCCCCTGTCCCTGTAGCCCTTTGATGAGTGGAAAGCATTGACATATGACATCGTAGAAGACATATTAAGAGCTGTGTGTGCAGAGATACCCCCTCCTATTGATCTGGCGCTGGAATTGTGGGAGTTGAAAGGAGTCATCCGTACCCTGACAAGAACAGACAAGCCCTCTCTCTCTTTCTTCCTCGCTGTCAGAGCAGCTGGTCAGGACATCACACCCTGACGCCTGAACTATTTCTAGTGTGTACGTGTGTGTACTTGTGTATTCGTGTGTGTACGCGTGCGTGTGCTTGTGTGTGTGTGTGTGTGTGTGTACGTGTGCGGATGTATGTTTGTATGTGAGTGGGACATCTGCTTATGAATGGGACTACTTGTAGTGAATCATGTAGTCTTCCAGTAGGTCAGAATTGGGTGTGTTTTGGGATCGATCTGAGAGTGGTCTGTAGTATGTCCACATTCAGAGTGTGTTTCTAGTACATAGAAGGGTATTACAGACACACATTCAATCTGCTCTAGTATGTCTAGATCTGTCCTGGCCACATTGCTCTTCATTCCATGAGTTCCTACCCAGAGTTCCCAACCTCATGTCGTCATGCCGCCCCCACATATTAAATAATGGGAAATCGCCTGTGTGTGTGTGTGTGTGTGAGCGTGCGCGCGTGTGTGTGTGCGTGTGTGTGCGTGTGTGTGGTGTGTGTGTGTGCGTGCGTGCGTGCGTGCGCGCGCGCAGGTGTGTGTGTGTGCGTGCGTGCGAGTGTGTGTGTGTGTGTGTGCGCGTGCGCACGTGTGTGCGTGTGTGTGTGCGTGTGTGTGTGTGTGTGTGTGTGTGTGTGTGTGTGTGTGTGTGTGTGTGTGTGTGTGTGTGTGTGTGTGTGTGTGTGTGTGTGTGTCAGGTCCATATGTGAGAAGAGGCATTTGTTTCACAGTTGTTTCCCTGATTTGCCAAGCAGGCTTATCTCATCTCACTTTCTCTCCATCTCCCCAACTTCATTTGGGTAAATGTTAAATGTTCCAAAGCATCTATTTAGCTGTGTGTGTGTGTGTGTGTGTGTGTGTGTGTGTGTGTGTGTGTTCATCAAAGGGAGAACGGAACCCTATTATGACATCAAGGTCGATGACATCACTGCGGACTGGGTGTTGGTTGGCGGTCTGGAATGTGTGTGACTAAGGGGGAGGGGCTTTAAAGTCAAGGCTGGGATCTCATTGGCTATCGGCTTCGTCTGGGGTTCTGTAAATTTCAAGACAATCATCATTCAACACACGCACATGCACAGACACGTGGGAGAGGAGCAAGATAACATTACAGTGTAGTTACTACTGTGAGCCACAGGGATGAACCACAGGAGAGGGACATTGTGAGACTAAAGACGCCATCCTACTGATGCGTTCTCAAAGTATTAACTATGTACTATGACTAAGCATGCTACATACTATTTAGAACACACTGTTTAGTCAAATCTATATATAAAAAAAAAAAACATGAAAATGTTTGTTTGACGTACTATTGTGTTGTTCTCCGCCATTCATTTGTTCTCTCCAACCTTAAATCATCTTTATTTGAATTCAGTTTTAACAGAAAACAGAGGAAAGAAACAAGGAAAGATAGAAAGAAGGAAGCCATGCGAACACAAGAACATCTACTGAAGCCTTATCAACCTGGAAGTAAAACATCAGATAAAACAAAAAAAAATATCAAAGTAAAAGTTGTTTAAAACAGACATACATTTCAAAGTAAAAGTCCTCATTGTGGCAGAAGTGTCTCTGGTCAGAGGCAGTTCCATCATGGCTTCTCACCCTGCCCCGTGCACCAAGTACAGAGCAGATGTGTGTGTGTTCCCAGGCAGTGAGCAAAAAAGCAGATTGTTTGCATAGAGCCAGACACAACAGTGTCTTATAAACGTGTGTGTGTGTGTGTGTGTGTGTGTGTGTGTGTGTGTGTGTGTGTGTGTGTCTCTACAGCAGCATGAGTCTCTCTAAAGGGAGGAGCTACCAGTGTGTCCAATCCAGTCACAGCAAGATGCTCCTTATTACCCAATCAGATTATCAAACTGATTGATGGGTGATTGACAAATTGATTGAGAGTCGATTGTCTGGTGGGCGTGTCCCTCTATGACCTCCGACCAATCATCCCTGCGCATTTGGGTCACACGCCACATAACTGAACCCCGTGGAGCCACACAGTGACACAGCAACACAAAGCATCAGTCACACCACCTTTACACAATGGCTAGACTATGTAGAGTTAAATACACATTTACAATGGATATATAGGGACAGATTGTTGCTATTAAAGAAACACGCACACGCACGCACAGCTTTAAAACACCACCAACATTCACCAGTGACAAAATAAAGAATACTTGATGCAGGAATATGATAATGACAGGATGGCTGTTGGTTAGACCCACGGTTTTCATCTTTAACGTCATGCTATTTGAACATCACCTTTGGTGACACATTAAAACGCCTGTTAGCTTTACTGTTCTGTTCCACGTGTCGACAGCGCGCCTTGTGGCTAGCAAGTGCGCGTGTCACTTCTGCATATGTCCATTTTGGTTTTTACAGTAATATCTCTACCAGAGAGATAGTTAGTTCATTGTTAGTTCGTTACAGCTAAGTCTATGTACACTGTGGTTGATTTCTGACGCAGCCTCTGCCATGAGAGAACTCTTTCAAAAGTATACGGACGGAATATACAGCACATGCATTTTATCTTAAATAGAATTAAACATTCGACTAATTCTAAACTAATCAAACACACAATGGCCTGCCTTATCAAACTACTTAACAGTAACATTCTGAAATAGAACACTGAAAATGAGGTTTATAAATGTGGAAGGAGACAGCAACGTTCCAACAACCTTTTCCAAACGTCACTAGTCTCTAAGAGCAGCCAGCAGTATAACTAGTGGCCACAAGATGGCAGTGTTATGCACAGAGCTGTGTGTATGTACAGTGTGTGTGTGTGTGTGTGTGTGTGTGTGTGTGTGTGTGTGTGTGTGTGTTATTGACACATTTGAAAACAACTTGATTGATTAGTTGATTGTCTAGTAGTTGATTGTCTAGTAGTTGGGCCTTCCCTGTAGCTCAGTTGGTAGAGCATGGTGTTTGCAACACCAGGGTTGTGGGTTCGATTCCCACGGGGGGCCAGCACAGAAAAAATAAATAAAAAATGTATGAAATGTATGCATTCACTACTGTAAGTCGCTCTGGATAAGAGCGTCTGCTAAATGACTAAAATGTAAATGTAAAATGTCAGTGAAAAATTAATATATGGCAGTTATTATACACATAATACAGGAAGTATATCCATATCAGGATTTGTGCTTTCTTACTTCTACATGTTAAACATGTTAAGACACATTATTGCACCAAACACAGTCTTTGGGATGACACAAACACACACACACACACACACAAACACACACACAAACTCCAATGAAGATAAAAGAGTGGAAAACATGTTTTTTCCGACAGAGGGCTGAGAGGACAGCTGCCAGAGTGCTCTCTCGTTCTGTCCATCCTCTCTCTTTTTCAGTCCATCCCTCTGTCTTTTCTCCATCTTTCACCATCTCTTCTGTCCCTGTCTGTGTATGAAAGGAGAAGGTGAGAGAGTTTGGAGTCCTCCATCGCTTTAGCTTTTTACCAATTTCTCCCCGTCCCTCCCTCTTCTTCTCTCCCCGGTCTCCTGTATATCCAAGGAGAAGGGAGCGGTATTCCAGGCTTTGGGAATTTCATGCTGACAGATCTGATATGAGCAGCTTATCCATCTTATTCGCAACCATCTCTCCTTGAACAGGAAGCTCCGCCTCCTCATAGTCATCGTCAAACGTCCTGGGGAGACAACACAGTATGAGAGTGTGTGTGTGTGTCAGTGTGTGTGTGTGTGTGTGTGTGTGTCAGTGTGTGTGTCAGTGTGTGTGTGTGTGTGTGTGTGTGTGTCAGTGTGTGTGTGTGTGTGTCAGTGTGTGTGTGTGTGTCAGTGTGTGTGTGTGTGTGTGTGTGTGTGTGTGTCAGTGTGTGTGTGTCAGTGTGTGTGTGTGTGTGTGTGTGTGTGTGTGTGTGTGTGTGTCAGTGTGTGTGTGTGTGTGTGTGTCTTACCCCTCCTGCAGCTGTTCGTTAGCCGTCTCCTCCGCCACCAGGATCTCATACTCCTCTGAAGCGTATTTATCCCAGTCTGAAGGCTCTGGACAATCGTTGTCTATGTCCTACAAAACACACACACACACACACACACACACACACACACACACACACACACACACACACACACACACACGTTAGTACACACACACCTTCACTGTCTATGTCCTGCAACACACACACACACGTCAGTACACACACACACACGTTAGGACACACACACCCTCACTGTCTATGTCCTACAAAAAACACACACCCTCACTGTCTATGTCCTACAAAACACACACACACACACACACACACACACACGGTCCTACCTTCTGCAAAGCGAAGGGGTCTCTCTGCTCATGGTCCAGGTATTTCTCCAGGTTAAAGAACGTGTCGAAGAATATATGAGCCATCCTACACCTCTTCAGATCAGACAGGGTTATCTTACCTAAACACACACACACACACACACAATATGATGTTTATCTACTACTGCACTGTACACATGTAAAGTATAATGGATGAAAGAGAGGAGAGAACATTGGAAGAGAAAGAAGATACACACCTTGGCTTTCAGGTTTGACAAGGTCTAACATCTGACAGAGCAGGTCTGTGAAGGGTAGGGGTTCAATGCCCATCCCCTCCATCCTACTACACTGCTCCTCATAGAAGTACTCCAACTCAAACATAGACAACACACCGTCACCGTCTGTGTCCATACACCTGAACCAGTACTCTATACTGGGGGGGCAGAGAGAGACAGACAGACAGAGAGACAGAGAGAGAGAGAGATAGGAGAGAGAGAGAGACAGAGAGAGAGAGAGAGAGAGAGACAAAGGAAGAGAGAGACAGAGAGAGATAGGAGAGAGAGAGATAGGAGAGAGAGAGAGAGACAGAGAGAGAGAGAGAGAGATAGGAGAGAGAGAGAGAGAGAGAGAGAGAGAGACAGAGAGAGAGAGAGAGAGAGACAAAGGAAGAGAGAGACAGAGAGAGATAGGAGAGAGAGAGATAGGAGAGAGAGAGAGAGAGAGAGAGAGAGAGAGAGAGACAGAGAGAGAGAGAGAGAGAGAGAGAGAGAGAGAGAGAGAGAGAGGAAGATTAGATCATACACACACACACACAAATGCACATCTGCGTGCACACGAATGCGCATATGTTGCATACACACACTCTCTCCTGCTCACACACACACTCTGCTGTGCTACCTGGTAGGGTTTTTCTTGTCTTCCTCTGAGATGAGGAACCAGCTGAACTCTGCATAACTCATCCTCCCTTCTCTCTGCACTGAGCTACCCCTGATAGAAAGAGAGAGAGAGAGAGAGAGAGAGAGAGAGAGAGAGAGAGAGAGAGAGAGAGAGAGAGAGAGGACAGGAGGAAATAAATAAATAATAACTTTACATTCAAGCATTTAGCTTTTACCAGATATTGTTACGGTAAGTGTGTGTGTGAGGTCTTACCGAGTAACGGCTCCTGAGAACAACCTCTCAATGATTCTGCTTGAGGAGGCTGTCAGAGGAGAAGAGAGAGAGAGAGAGATGGGGGCATGGAGAGAGAGAACAATAGGGTGAGACGGGGGGCATGGAGAGAGAGAACAATAGGGTGAGATGGGGGCATGGAGAGAGAGAACAATAGGGTGAGATGGGGGCATGGAGAGAGAGAACAATAGGGTGAGATGGGGGCATGGAGAGAGAGAACAATAGGGTGAGATGGGGGGGCATGGAGAGAGAGAACAATAGGGTGAGATGGGGGGCATGGAGAGAGAGAACAATAGGGTGAGATGGGGGCATGGAGAGAGAGAACAATAGGGTGAGATGGGGAGGCATGGAGAGAGAATGAGAGAGAGAGAGAGATGGGGGGGCATGGAGAGAGAGAACAATAGGGTGAGATGGGGGGGCATGGAGAGAGAAAGAGAGAGAGAGAGATGGGGGGCATGGAGAGAGAGAACAATAGGGTGAGATGGGGGGGCATGGAGAGAGAATGAGAGAGAGAGAGATGGGGGGCATGGAGAGAGAGAACAATAGGGTGGGATGGGGGGGCATGGAGAATGAGAGAGAGAGAGAGATGGGGGGGCATGGAGAGAGAGAACAATAGGGTGAGATGGGGGGCATGGAGAGAGAGAACAATAGGGTGAGATGGGGGGCATGGAGAGAGAATGAGAGAGAGAGAGATGGGGGGCATGGAGAGAGAGAACAATAGGGTGAGATGGGGGCATGGAGAGAGAGAACAATAGGGTGAGATGGGGGGCATGGAGAGAGAATGAGAGAGAGAGAGATGGGGGGCATGGAGAGAGAGAACAATAGGGTGGAGATGGGGGGGCATGGAGAGAGAGAACAATAGGGTGAGATGGGGGGGCATGGAGAGAGAGAGAAAGAGAGATCAGTAAATTACTAATACCAAAATACTTTTCTAAAGCTTTAAGATTGAATACACAGTCATTCAGACAGACTCACCGTGGTCGTTGTAACGAGCCAGGTCCTTAGGGTCAATGTAAAGGTCGTGGTCCGTGTCCAACTCCCAGAACTTACAGTAGATCACATAGAAATGCTCATAAGAGAAATAATCTGTTATCTGGTTGATATCATCCTCCTCTTCCAACAGTGCCAGGGTCTGAGAGAGACAGCGAGAGAGAGAGAGAGAGAGAGAGAGAGAGAGAGAGGAGAGAGAGAGAGAGAGAGAGAGGGAGAGGGAGAAAGAGAGAGAGAAGAGAGAGAGTGAGAAAGAGAGAGAAAGAGAAGAGAGAGAGAGAGGGAGAGAGGGAGAGAGCGAGAGAGAGAGAAGAGAGAGAGAGAGAGAAGAGCGAGAGAAGAGAGAGAGAAGAGAGAGTGAGAGAGAGAGAGAGAGAGAGAGAGAGAAGAGAGAGAGAGATAGAGCGAGAGAAAGAAGAGAGAGAGAAGAGAGAGAGTGAGAAAGAGAGAGAAGAGAGAAAGAGAAGAGAGAGAGAGGGAGAGGGAGAAAGAGAAGAGAGAGAGAGAGAGTGAGAAAGAGAGAGAAGAGAGAAAGAGAAGAGAGAGAGAAGAGAGAAAGAGAAGAGAGAGAGGGAGAGGGAGAAAGAGAAGAGGGAGAGAGTGAGAAAGAAGAGATAAAGAGAAGAGAGAGAGAGAGAGAGAGAGAGAGGGGGAGAGAGGGAGAAAGAGAAAGAGAAGAGAGAGAGTGAGAAAGAAGAGAGAAAGAGAAGAGAGAGAGAGAGGGAGAGAGGGAGAAAGAGAAGAGAGAGAGAGAGGGAGAGAGGGAGAAAGAGAAGAGAGAGAGAGGGAGAGTGAGAAAGAGAGAAGAGAGAAAGAGAAGAGAGAGAGGGAGAGAGGGAGAAAGAGAACAGAGAGGGAGAAAGAGAAGAGAGAGAGAGGGAGAGAGCGATAAATAGTTAAACGTTTGATTCTAAACTAGGATATTTCTATATTTATCCTTTGAAGCTGGAACAGGAAGTGATGCATGTACCTGCAGGAAGTTGCTCCTGCGTAGTTCCGTCATGGTGATGCGACCCGTCCATGAGCGGTTGACCACATAGAATATCCGCTGAATCACCTAGCAACCACAGGACATAGGGGAAGGCTGATGAATAGTAGTCACACACTGACTTGCCTACTTCCAATGTATTTTCAGAGGAAGTGGTTAGGTGTCTAAATATGTGTGTGTGTGTGTGTGTGTGTGTGTGTGTGCAGAGCCTGGGCTGTAGACTGTGGCCTGCAGGGGGCAGCATCAACAGTGTTTCCGTGACGTCACGGTATGCTGACGCACCCTCCTGTAACCCACCTAGTACACGTGTTGCAGGCAGCTGCCGGTCTCTCAGTCTGTCTGCCTGTCTGTCTGCCTGTCTGTCTGCCTGCCTGCCTGCCTGTCTGTCTGTCTGTCTCCATACACTCAGATCAGCAGCTAAAGTTACTCCAGGAGAGCATTTCTTTCCCCTTACCTTCATCAGCACACTCTTAGACAACAGCAGAGCACAAGACTATTACTGTTGGTAGAGCAGACCGACTGTTGAAGTGTTCATCTGCCTGTGATCAGACTAACAGTTCGACAGCTGTGGTCTATGACGCACACGCTAATTCTGATGCTATGAACGCAGTGAATGAGTTCAGTGTGGAAATGTAAGGTTCAGCTTTGTGACTGTGATTTGTGGACTGTTGCATGTAGTGACCATAGATAACCCTTCTAGTAATTTAATAGGATATATGTCATCTACTCTCAAAGTTCCACAATGGGATCAAAATGGCAGCCATTGTTGTCAGGGAGAAATCCAAACCATTCTAATTGGAATAAATGATAGTAGAGGCATAATCTGGTTTTATTGATGCAGGAAAATTAAAGTAAGGTGTGTGATATATTGGAGATGGTGTAATAGAATTTCTGTCATCCTAAAATATTCTCATATAATCATAAATACAGTTAATACAGGTTTTATACAAACACTCTACATTAATAGCCTAAACAATATATGTAAACAGACCATAAATGTCTAAATTGTTGTTTTCTTGGAAAACAGAGTGATATTATATGGTACAATATCAGTACTTCCTGCATTTACAACTTGTCTAAGTCCTATCATCTACTGATTTCAGACAGTGTATTGCTGTGGATTGGCTGCATTGTTTAAATGGAATGTGGGCAGTTAATCAAAAATGTAATAATGGAATGATTCCTCTAAAACTGTCTGGCTAACTAACTAACAAAAATACAGTGCAGATAAATTCTTCATATTCATTTGACACAATATTTTACAACAGCACTGGCAAACCATGGTTGACCAGCTCCCTGACCAACATGGCTGACCTTCATCCCTTCATAAGAATGTTCATCCCCATTCTAGTATTCTAATTCCTAATTCTATGCTAGTGACATACAGTGATCAAATGGTTGCTATAGTAACAACTATGTAATGACTAGGTGATGGATGATGTCACTCACGGTGGTGATGTAACGGGAATGGAATTCTGGGGCATCCTTCAAGAACGTCAGTCCTGGGTGGGTGTCCACTATGTCCTACACACACAGAGAGGAAGAGGGAGAGGGAGGGAGAGGGAGGGAGAGGGGGGGAGAGGGAGGGAGAGGGGGGGAGAGGGAGGGAGAGGGGGGAGAGAGGGAGGGGAGGGAGGGAGGGAGGGAGGGAGGGAGGGAGGGAGGGGAGGGAGGGAGGGAGGGAGGGAGGGAGGGAGGGAGGGGGAGGGAGGGAGGGAGGGAGGGAAAGGGGAGAGAGAGAGAGAGAGAGAGAGGGAGGGAGAGAAAGGGGAGAGAGAGAGAGAGAGAGAGAGAGAGGGAGGGAGGGAGAGAGAGAAAGGGGAGAGAGAGAGAGAGAGAGAGAGAGGAGAGAGAGAGAGGGAGGGAGAGAGATAAATATAACATCATTTCTGAGAGACCTGTGTTTGGGCCTCCTCTGCCACTCATTGATTAGCATTAAGATGTTCACCACACACACCTGTAATAAAGGTATGAAGTCCTCCTGGTCCAGGTAGGTACAGCCAGGCTTCGCTAGGAGGTAGATAAACTTAGACGAATCGTCATAGCAACTATATAACAACCTGAGGGGGGAGAGAGAGAGAGAGAGAGAGAGAGAGAGAGAAAGAAATAAAGTAAGAGATTGATAACATATGAAATAACATTTCAGATGATTATAGCAGAGGGATATGCAAATTTAATGGGAGGAACATAAAGGACAAATATAAAAGGAATACAAATTAGGAGAGGAGAGGAGGGAGAGGAGAGGAGAGGAGAGGAGAGGAGAGGAGAGGAGAGGAGAGGAGAGGAGAGGAGAGGAGGAGAGGAGAGGAGAGGAGAGGAGAGGAGAGGAGAGGAGAGGAGTTTCTTACTTTCTCCAGGTAGCAATGAAGGAGTGAACAGAGACAAAGCCGGTCCTCTCTCCTCCCGCTCCGTTAAACATGGCTGCCTTCCAGTACAGAGGACAGCCGCATGCCTGAAAACAAATACACCCAAAACAGGCAGTGAGATGGACAGCTAAACCACAACTATTGACAAAAAGGTACAAACACACAACAACTTCTTCACCACCGACGTGTAGCACCCACCACTGTTTCATATTGCAGTGGGTGTGTGTGTGTGTGTGTATGTGTGTGTGTGTGTGTGTGTGTGTGTGTGTGTGTATGTGTGTGTGTGTGTGTGTGTGTTACCTTAGCGATCTTGCCCATCTCGTAAATATCAGCCTTCTCCTCCTCAAACTCTGTGAAGGCTGTTTCTATGGCAGTGATGGCCGCATCGTGGTTAACTTTTGTTGCCCCCGGTAACCCTCGAGGGTAGTAGAAGCGGGGAATGTTGAGGGCAGGGGGAGGAGGGGGAGGAGGGGGAGGTGGAGGAGGAGGGGTGAGGACGACTGGAGTGGGGGGAGGAGAGGGGGAGCGGTGGGGTGGAGGAACGTAGGGGGTGGGGGAGAGAGGGGCTGGAGGAGGGGTGCCAGATTTCTTATCTTGCTTGTTGGACTGGACCTGAAGAAAGAGAGAGAGCGAGAGAGAGAGAGAGAGAGAGAGAGAGAGAGAGAGAGAGAGAGAGAGAGAGAAAGAAAGCTTTAAAATCAACCTTTACTGGCACAATTCAACTTTCATACATAACCAAATCAATACCAATTCCCCTCTACTCACACACCCCTCACCCCTCACCCCACCAGCCCCGCTAACACTGCCTCAGCAGCCGTTGAGTTCACTTCCTCAATCGGTTTTCTCCTTGTTTTCTTAATGACCAACTTCACTTACAAGTAGTTTACTAGTCAGTCCCTCGTCTTATTTGCAAGTGTACCTCAGCTTCCCAAATGTACAAGCACAAGACCTTCCCAAACCCCTGAACAGCCTGGACCAGTGGAATAAGATCTCCCAAACCCTGAACAGCCTGGACCAGTGGAATAAGATCTCCCCAACCCTGAACAGCCTGGACCAGTGGAATAAGATCTCCCCAACCCTGAACAGCCTGGACCAGTGGAATAAGATCTCCCCACACCCTGAACAGCCTGGACCAGTGAATAAGATCTCCCCACACCCTGAACAGCCTGGACCAGTGGAATAAGATCTCCCCACACCCTGAACAGCCTGGACCAGTGGAATAAGATCTCCCCACACCCTGAACAGCCTGGACCAGTGGAATAAGATCTCCCACACCCTGAACAGCCTGGACCAGTGGAATAAGATCTCCCACACCCTGAACAGCCTGGACCAGTGGAATAAGATCTCCCCACACCCTGAACAGCCTGGACCAGTGGAATAAGATCTCCCCACACCCTGAACAGCCTGGACCAGTGAATAAGATCTCCCCACACCCTGAACAGCCTGGACCAGTGGAATAAGATCTCCCACACCCTGAACAGCCTGGACCAGTGGAATAAGATCTCCCCCCAATGGACAACAACAATAATGAACAACGACAGAGTAGGAGTAGACTACCCTATACAAACACATCTGATGTGACTAAGAGACCAGTCTACCACATGCCTACCACCTGACAGAAATACTGCTGCATGTTCCGTACCAAAACAAAATGTCTCTGTTGCACATCACATAAGTCTGTTTCAACACCATGAAACAAGGCTGAAGCACTGTGTTACGTGTCCGGGTTACAGGCCCTATACACTCTGCTGAGCGTCTGTACTGGGTGGGTATCAAGTAGGACAGCTGAACCAGCCCCCTCGCCGCCCCCACCCCCTCTCCTCTCCTCTCCTCTCCTCTCCTCTCCTCTCCTCTCCTCTCCTCTCCTCTCCTCTCCTCTCCTCTCCTCTCGGCACTCATCCATTCTATCACTCTATTCCTGCCCCCCAGGACTAAAAATACCACTCTGGTATCTGCCTCAGAATAGCTTGTCTTCCCCGGCATGTATTTGTGTTATTGGTGTGAGAAAAAGTGAGTGTTAGTGTATGTCTGTATAACACCCGTGTGTGTGTGTGTGTGTGTGTGTGTGTGTGTGTGTGTGTGTGTGTGTGTGTGTGTGTGTGTGTGTGTGTGTGTGTGTGTGTGTGTGTGTAATGCATCAGTATCATCCAGTGAGTCCAGTCCAGTCTAGTCCAGTCCAGTCCAGTCCAGTCTAGTCCAGTCTAGTCCAGTCTAATCCAGTCCAGTCCAGTCTAGTCCAGTCCAGTCTAGTCCAGTCCAGTCCAGTCCAGTCTAGTCCAGTCTAGTCCAGTCCAGTCTAGTCCAGTACTACCAACCTGCGCCTGCAGTTGCTGGAAGGTCTTGATTCTCTTCTTGAAGCGCGAGGGCAGTACAAAGTCACAGCCCCGGGAGAGGAAGGCTAGCTCACATCTTAGATCAGGGTCCCCCCGCAGTGTCTCTTTAGACTCCTTGATAAACATGACGTTGATAGGAGAGGATGAAGATGATGATAGGAGAGGATGAAGGTAACGTTGATAGGAGAGGATGAAGGTGAGGATGATAGGAGAGGATGAAGGTGAGGATGATAGGAGAGGATGAAGGTGAGGATGATAGGAGAGGATGAAGGTGAGGATGATAGGAGAGGATGAAGGTGAGGATGAAGGTGTGGATGATAGGAGAGGATGAAGGTGAGGATGATAGGAGAGGATGAAGGTGAGGATGATAGGAGAGGATGAAGGTGAGGATGATAGGAGAGGATGAAGATGACGATGATAGGAGAGGATGAAGGTGAGGATGATAGGAGAGGATGAAGGTGAGGATGATAGGAGAGGATGAAGGTGAGGATGATAGGAGAGGATGAAGGTGAGGATGATAGGAGAGGATGAAGATGACGATGATAGGAGAGGATGAAGGTGAGGATGATAGGAGAGGATGAAGGTGAGGATGATAGGAGAGGATGAAGGTGAGGATGATAGGAGAGGATGAAGGTGAGGATGATTACTTTATTGCATCCGTTTCTTAGGTAGCGGTTCAAGTTCAAAGTTCATTCAGATTCCCAGCTGGTGTTGGTGGAGGGTGCAGCAAAGCCCCCTGAGAGACAGATGAACCACAGACCGGCCGTGGTGTAGAATTACAGACAGGACTACTAGACTACCAACAGCTCCATGGAGTCTACAGTCTATCTACAGACCACAGCTCTTCAATTCTCTCTTCTTTTCAGTTTTTCACTCTCTCCATGCAACGGATTCCAGCTTTCTATTTAGTTTCTTCAAAGTATTTTATTCTCTCCATTCTGTCCAACGGAACGAGGGATGATTCCTTTCACATATCCAGGAGAACAGACTGAAGGAGACAAGATCGCCCAGCAGAGGAAAAGAAAAGAGTAACAGAATATATCGAAAAAGAAAAGAATCCACCAAGAGAAGAAAATGAGTCCACAGAGAAACGAAGGAAGATCCAACTGGACTGTGTTCTGAGTCGGTTCTGAGTCCACCTGCAGCTAGCTGGTTCTCATTCCATGTCTGCTAGTCACACACACACACACACACTCACAAACATACTCATACACACACTCTTTCTCAATCAAACTTTCCTGTTGCTTCACTTCCACACAAACACTCTCTAATATTGACAAATACTGTAGATCCACACTCAGACACACCTATATTCTCTCTCTCTCAGGGTTGAGTCCGTAGCTTATCCGTGTGTGTGCACTGACATATTCCATGTGTTAGCTCCTAGCGTATCTCATCAAACCATAGCGGCGGGCCAGCCGGTGGCTATACGTGGCCCAACAGAGTGCTTCTCTCTGGGGTATAAAAGTTCCCGTCTCCCCTGTGCTTCTCTGGTTCTACGGTATAGTCCTTTTGTAGCCTGTCGCTCTGAGAATCAAACTGAGAGACCAGCTCTGGGAAATATGAGACAGGCCGAGGTCTGGCTGCGACACACACACACACACACACACAACACACACACACACACACACACACCACACACACACACACACACACACACACACACACACACACACACACACACACACACACACACACACACACACACACACACACACCAGCTGTCCTGAGCGAAAGGGTAGGGCAGGGGGTTTGGTTTGGTCGTGTTGCATATCTATGTGTTCCCTGCTCCCCTGCCCCCCATCCCCTAGCCTCTCTGGCTAAAGTTAGCCTCAACAGTGTTCTGGCTGTTCTGAGTGAAGTCTGGACTGGAGGATAGCTCAGCCCCATCTAGTGGCCGTGGCTGTGTATTACCTAGAATCCTCAGTACTGTTCTGCAGTGCTACTTACTGTATGTCTAGCCCGTCAGCCAGTGCCCTGTCCACTAACCAAATGATAAAACATCTGTGGCTACTGGCCTCACCAGAAGCATTCCTAGCAGAGCAGTTACAGGTAGACCAGAAGGCTGCACGGGGAGAGTCTTACACTCTATAACAGGGGTGACCAATCCTCTTATTACAGAGCTACTAGGCGCGCAGGGCTTTGTTCCAGCCCTGCTCTAACACACCTGATTCAGCTACTCAATGTCCTGATGAACCCCTGATGAACAGAATCAGGTATGTTAGAGCAGGGCTGGAACTAAACGCTGCAGGAAGTTGGAGGAGAGGATTGGTCACACGTATCAGTTGGTAGTAGGACTGAACAGAGCGCTATAGTGGACAGGGGAGTTATGACAGGAACATCAGACACGCTCCACAGGAAGTGAATAATCCCACCGTGTGTGTGTGTGTGTACGACACAAACCCTCAGTGAGGGAGTCACCTTGCGTTTTCAGCTCTCCCCCTCCACGCACGCACACACGCACGCACGCACTCACTCACTCACTCACTCACTCACTCACTCACTCACTCACTCACTCACTCACTCACTCACTCACTCACTCACTCACTCACTCACTCACTCACTCACTCACTCACTCACTCACTCACTCACTCACTCACTCACTCACTCACTCACTCACTCACTCACTCACTCACTCACTCACTCACTCACACACACACACACACACACACACACACACACACACACACACACACACACACACACACACATACACATACACACACACACGATTATTTACAAGTGCAGTGTTGTCAAGCCAAGGTCACATCCTTAACACACACACACACACTGCCACCTCCAAGAGCTGGAGAATTCAAATACTTGTAAATAGCACTGTACGTCTCTCTCTTTGCCTGCATGATTTGCAATGCGCGTTGTCTCAAGGATTATGTGGCTCACACGACTTTGTTGTGGTTTGCTGTTGCAACTGCTCAGTGCTATTATTAGTAGCTAGGGTCACCCGTTAGCATACCGTTTTTAAACCCGTCTGTATGTAGCTAAACTGTGCTGTTAGTGGAATCATGTTGAAAGATATCTGCTATTTGTGACAGCTAAAAAGTGGGATGGTTGTTCCTAAAGCACCCCTGCACTTGTTGAGTCATAAATCTCAGCGATAAGCGCAGATGAGTGTGTGTGTGTGTGTGTGTGTGTGTGTGTGTAAGCGGACCCTGAACAGATGTCATTGACCCAGCTGCGTGCTCTTTTCCTCGCTGACCAACTGACAGGCTTCTCCTCTCTTCTCGTTTCTTCTTCCCTTACCTCCTTCTCTCTTCCGCTTACCTCCTTCTCTCCTCCCCTAACCTCTTCTTCTTTTCGTTTATCTTTTTGTAAAGGAGTGGGGCAGTACAGAAATAGAGAGAAAAGAGGAGTAAAGAGAGCGCTGAAATAGCAGTGGTATTTATGCACCAGAGGGAGCGGCTTAAACCGGTTCGCTAGAACGACCCTAGGCCTCGTCCTCCTCTCTCCTCCCCTCTCCTCCTCTCTTCTCCCCTCCCCTCCCCTCTCCTGCCCTCCCTTTTCCTCTACCCTCCTCTTATCGCTTTCCGCCCCCCTCTCCTCTCCCCTCTCCTCCCCTTCCCTCTCCTCCCCTCCCCTCCCCTCTCCTCCCCTTCCCTCTCCTCCTCTCTTCTCCCCTCCCCTAATCTGTTCACTTTTAAGTAAACAATTACTAAAGCCTATAAGATGCTATTCTTTTAAAGTGGAACCATCATCTGAAATTACAACAATATTTCAGAGAAAGGTCAGTAAACCTTCAACACATGCTACCTTCCCTTATAAGCTGGAAGTATTTTGTCATTGACGTGTGACCTAAGAAGAGTGTTATAACTAAGTTTGACTGGCTTGTGCACTCAAATCAAGAACTGTTGAATACTTGTTTTCACAACAACATTTATGAAAGTGCCATAGAAAGAACTGTCAGTGTCACTGTGACGTCCTTTATTGTTGTCAAATGGTAGAAGAGGTTGGCTTAACTCTATAGGCTTATTTCTGCTGCAGCAACTAGGCAGACTTCACACACACACACTTGAAAATAGGCATGCATAAATGCCATCTCTGTGGTAACGACCCTTGGCTTGGATTGGCTGCATCGGTCGGAATGTTCGCAGGGTAACCGTGCCAACAACGAGGAAACCCAGTTCACATCTCTGCTCTATTCCCAGACTCACTTCCTCTCCCAACACACACACACACACACACACACACACACACACACACACACACACACACATGCACGCGTACATCCACAGACAAGCAGACAAGAGGGCACTATGTGTCTGAGTTAGAAGCTGACCAGACCCACTAGTTAACACATAGCACTGACTATTTCAGAAACCTGTCAGATTGCACTGTAACATCTATGCTCTCTCTCTCTCTCTCTCTCTCTCTCTCTCTCTCTCTCTCTCTCTCTCTCTCTCTCTCTCTCTCTCTCTCTCTCTCTCTCTCTCTCTCAGACCCACTCAGATCCAGATAAACACCTGCTCCTCCACCTCTTCTCTCCTCCTTTACCCTCCCCTGTTCACCTGTAGAGCTGTAGCTGTACCCCTCTCCTCCAACAGACCTCTTATACTGCAGTACCCCTCTCCTCCAACAGACCTCTTGTACTGCAGTACCCCTCTCCTCCAACAGACCTCTTGTACTGCAGTACCCCTCTCCTCCAACAGACCTCTTGTACTGCAGTACCCCTCTCCTCCAACAGACCTCTTGTACTGCAGTACCCCTCTCCTCCAACAGGCCTCTTATACTACAGTACCCCTCTCCTCCAACAGACCTCTTATACTGCAGTACCCCTCTCCTCCAACAGACCTCTTATACTGCAGTACCCCTCTCCTCCAACAGACCTCTTATACTGCAATACCCCTCTCCTCCAACAGACCTCTTATACTGCAGTACCCCTCTCCTCCAACAGACCTCTTGTACTGCAGTACCCCTCTCCTCCAACAGACCTCTTGTACTGCAGTACCCCTCTCCTCCAACAGACCTCTTGTACTGCAGTACCCCTCTCCTCCAACAGACCTCTTATACTGCAGTACCCCTCTCCTCCAACAGACCTCTTATACTGCAGTACCCCTCTCCTCCAACAGACCTCTTGTACTGCAGTACCCCTCTCCTCCAACAGACCTCTTGTACTGCAGTACCCCCTCCTCCAATAGACCTCTTATACTGCAGTACCCCTCTCCTCCAACAGAGCTCTTGTACTGCAGTACCCCTCTCCTCCAACATACCTCTTGTACTGCAGTACCCCTCTCCTCCAACAGACCTCTCCTCCAACAGACCTCTAGTACTGCAGTACCCCTCTCCTCCAACAGACCTCTTGTACTGCAGTACCCCTCTCCTCCAACAGACCTCTTGTACTGCAGTACCCCTCTCCTCCAACAGACCTCTTGTACTGCAGTACCCCTCTCCTCCAACAGACCTCTTATACTGCAGTACCCCTCTCCTCCAACAGACCTCTTGTACTGCAGTACCCCTCTCCTCCAACAGACCTCTTGTACTGCAGTACCCCTCTCCTCCAACAGACCTCTTGTACTGCAGTACCCCTCTCCTCCAACAGACCTCTTGTACTGCAGTACCTCTCTCCTCCAACAGCCCTCTTGTACTGCAGTACCCCTCTCCTCCAACAGACCTCTTGTACTGCAGTACCCCTCTCCTCCAACAGACCTCTTGTACTGCAGTACCCCTCTCCTCCAACAGACCTCTTATACTGCAGTAACCCTCTCCTCCAACAGACCTCTTGTACTGCAGTACCCCTCTCCTCCAACAGACCTCTTGTACTGCAGTACCCCTCTCCTCCAACAGACCTCTTATACTGCAATACCCCTCTCCTCCAACAGACCTCTTATACTGCAGTACCCCTCTTCTCCAACAGACCTCTTGTACTGCAGTACCCCTCTCCTCCAACAGTACCCCTCTCCTCCAACAGACCTCTTGTACTGCAGTACCCCTCTCCTCCAACAGGCCTCTTATACTACAGTACCCCTCTCCTCCAACAGATGGAGGCAGAGCTCCTAGATGAAGCAGGAGGAGGATGAAGTCGCCCCTGGTGAATGTCCCCTGTTTAACTCTGTGTGTTAACAGCAGACTAAAACTAGATGGCAGCAGAGAGTTTCAGGACACACACGCACACACACACACACACACACACAGACGTATTACAAATGTAGGAAGTTGTGTAAACAGACAATGGTTACTAAAGTGACTGGAGAGACTGTTACATGTTAATCCTTACCTCTGAGCCAAACAGCAAAAAGGTGACGTCAGGTATAAGAGAGTGTGCAGAGTGTGTCTGAGTGTGTCTGAGTGTGTGTGTGTGTGTGTGTGTGTGTGTGTGTGTGTGTGTGTGTGTGTGTGTGTGTGTGTGTGTGTGTGTGTGTGTGTGTGTGTGTGTGTGTGTGTGTGTGTAGAGGAATGTGATGGCATCAAGTGTAGTTCTTCGGATCTCTCGTATGTATATTCTCTATTCTCTCTCTTTCTATGTGTGTGTCTGGGAAATATTGTTTGGACAATATCCCAGCCTGCACTGGGAGTGGTGTATGATGTCACCATGGGACTGGAGGCTACGTGTGTGTGTGTGTGTGTGTGTGTGTGTGTGTGTGTGTGTGTGTGTGTGTGTGTGTGTGTGTGTGTGTGTGTGTGTGTGTGTGTGTGTGTGTGTGTGTGTGTGTGTGTGTGTGTGTGTGTGTGTGTGTGGCTAACCTTGGAGGCTATTGTCAGTGTTGGAAACTCCTTACACACAGCAACACTGACTCCATGACTCCAAGGTGTGTCTGTGTGTGTATTTGTGTGTTAGAGAGGGAAGTAGTGGGGGAGGGGGCTTCTCTCACCGCTTGGCTGAGCTTCCTGCTGTGACCTCATTTCCTGTGGAAGCATTCGGAAGCTGATGTCATTAAGTACTGACCCCAAGACAACAACCCCTGCTGTTTACCCCTCCATTCATCTTGTCAACCTCTTCTCTTTCTCACACGTTTTCCTTCAGCTCTATTATCTTGTGCGCTGGGTAATTCCCGTAGAGCAGTAACTTCAGCTCTATTATCTTGTGCGCTGGGTAATTCCCATAGAGCAGTAACTTCAGCTCTATTATCTTGTGCGCTGGGTAATTCCCGTAGAGCAGTAACTTCAGCTCTATTATCTTGTGCGCTGGGTAATTCCCGTAGAGCATTAACTTCAGCTCTATTATCTTGTGCGCTGGGTAATTCCCGTAGAGCAGTAACTTCAGCTCTATTATCTTGTGCGTTGGGTAATTCCCGTAGAGCTGTAACTTCAGCTCTATTATCTTGTGCGCTGGGTAATTCCCGTAGAGCAGTAACTTCAGCTCTATTATCTTGTGCGCTGGGTAATTCCCGTAGAGCAGTAACTTCAGCTCTATTATCTTGTGCGCTGGGTAATTCCCGTAGAGCAGTAACTTCAGCTCTATTATCTTGTGCGCTGGGTAATTCCCATAGAGCAGTAACTTCAGCTCTATTATCTTGTGCGCTGGGTAATTCCCGTAGAGCAGTAACTTCAGCTCTATTATCTTGTGCGCTGGGTAATTCCCGTAGAGCAGTAACTTCAGCTCTATTATCTTGTGCGCTGGGTAATTCCCATAGAGCAGTAACTTCAGCTCTATTATCTTGTGCACTGGGTAATTCCCGTAGAGCAGTAACTTCAGCTCTATTATCTTGTGCGCTGGGTAATTCCCGTAGAGCAGTAACTTCAGCTCTATTATCTTGTGCGCTGGGTAATTCCCGTAGAGCAGTAACTTCAGCTCTATTATCTTGTGCGCTGGGTAATTCCCGTAGAGCATTAACTTCAGCTCTATTATCTTGTGCGCTGGGTAATTCCCGTAGAGCATTAACTTCAGCTCTATTATCTTGTGCGCTTGTGCCTGGCTTCGTCTCGAATGGCACCCTATTGCCTAGGGCTCTGGTCAAGGGAATAGGGTGCCATTTGAAACGCAGTCACTGTAGAAGGGTAGGAGGAGGGTTGGCTCTCCCTCATTTCTGTTCTGGGCTCCAAATGGCTAGTCTGCTCTCTGCAGTCTGTTCTGCTAGTCTTGTCTTGCTCTCTGCTCTGCGTTCGACTGGCTTGTCTGGCCTTGGATTTATCTGGCCTTGGATTTATCTGGCCTTGCCTCCTGGTCTCCATGGTGATTAATGGGAACACTCTGACAGGTGCAGAAAGGCCTATATTACTCTGTCAGCAGACACACACACACACACACACACACACACACACACACACACACACACACACACACACACACACACACACACACACACACACACACACAAACACAAACACACTGCCTTTGGACCCCTGTGTCGCAATTCAGTGTGACTGACAGGGTAATGTTTAATTAGGACATGGGGAGGGGTTGGCGCTGGGGTGGATTTGCATAATTCTCAGAGTGGCAAAGACGCATCGGGTGTCAGAAAGCACCCCCACACACACACACACACACACACACACACACACACACACACACACACACACACACACACACACACACACACACACACACACACACACACACACACACACACACACACACACACACACACACACACACACACAGCTATTCCTAAACTCAGCTGTGACCTAACAGTAGCAATGGGTCAGCCTACCCTTTGGCGACAGACACACACAGAAACACACGCACACACACACACACAGGGTCCGTTTACACTGTGGCGACAGTGAGTCTGTTAGCAAGATGCCGTAGTAGACAGATTTAGGTCCCCATCACACCTCTATCTGTCAGCCTGGTGTGTGTGTGTGTGTGTGTGTGTGTGTGTGTGTGTGTGTGTGTGTGTGTGTGTGTGTGTGTGTGTGTGTGTGTGTGTGTGTGTGTGTGTGTGTGTGTGTGAGTGTGAGTGTGTGTGTGTATGGTAACAACACCATTAACATTCCCAATGCCAACAGCCCCCACCCTCTCCCGCTGTGCTCCAATCAGCACCTCACACACACACACACACACACACACACACACACACACACACACACACACACACACACACACACACACACACACACACACACACACACACACACACATGTTCTGCCTGTGACACTGCAACAACAGAGACTGGTCCCAAAATAACACTTCAACCAATCAGTGAGGAGAACCTGTGAGTGGACCACTTCATCTACATTCCTCTCTCTCTCTCTCCTTGTCATCCCTCCTTCTCTCGTTCCTTCTACCTCTGCTGTCTGTTGATCGACCATGCTGTGTAACCTTACTCCATGTTGATATGTATGCCACCTACAGTGCATTCAGAAACTATTCATACCCCTGGACTTTTTCCACATTTTGTTGTGTTACAGCCTGAATTTAAAATTGATTAAATGTAGATTTTGTGTCACTGGTCTACATACAATGCCCCATAATGTCAAAATGGAATTATGTTTTCAGACATTTTTACAAATGAATTAAACATGAAAGTCACTCTGATGCTGTAGGGGAAGGAAACCGCTCAGGGATTTCACAATGAGGCCAATGGTGACTTTAAAACAGTTACAGAGTTTAATGGCTGTGATAGGAGAACACTGAGGATGGATCAACAACATTGTAGTTATTCCACAATATTAACCTAATTTACAATGTGAAAAGAAGGAAGCCTGTACAGAATAAAAATATTCCAAAACATGCATCCTGTTTGCAACACGGCAGTAAAGTAAAACTGTACAAAATGTGGCAAAGAAATGAATGATTTGTATTCCGGACATAAAGTTATGTTTGGGGCAAATCCAACACAACACATCACTGAGTATCACTCTTAATATTTTCAAGAATGGTGGTGAGTGCATCCTATTATGGGTTTGCTTGTTATTATTAGGATAAATACAATTAAAACGAAAGGGAATGGAGCTAAGCACAGGCAATATCCTAGAGGAAAACCTGGTTCAGTCTGCTTTCCACCAGACACTGGGAGAGGAATTCACCTTTCAACAGGACAATAACCTAAAACACAAATCTACGCTAGAGTTGTTTACCAAGACGATATTGAATATTCCTGAATGGCCTAGTTACAGTTTTGACTTAAAATCGTCTTGAAAATCTATGGCAAGACTTGAAAATGGCTGTCTAGCAATGATCAACAACCAACTTGACAGAGCTTGAAGAATTTTAATAGGAATAATGTGCAAATATTGTACAATCCAGGTGTACAAAGCTCTTAGAGACTTACCCAGAAAGACTCACAGCTGTAATCACTGCCAAAGGTGATTCTAACATGTATTGGTGTGAATACTTATGTAAATTAGATATTTCTGTATTTCATTTACAATAAATATGCAAAAATGTCTAAAAAGATGTTTTCACTTTGTCATTATGTGGTATTGTGTGTAGATGGGTGAGCAAAAAATCAATTTGATGCATTTCAAATTCAGGCTGTAACACAACAACATGAGGAATAAGTCAAGGAGTATGAATACTTTCTGAAGGGACTGGATTTATGACGTTACCATGGCACCCAGCACTGACGGAACACCCAGGAACCTAAAGTACCTCCCGCTTTAACATACTGACACACACACGCACACACACAAACACACAAACACAGAGCAATAATGCTCTGTCTCCTGTGACAGCACAAAGCCCTAAATTACCCCAAACATTCCAGAGGAGAGGAAAGAGCTGGCCACCACTTTGTCTCCACCTCTTCCTTTTCCTCCTCTCGCTCTCTCTCTCTCTCTCTCTGCCTCCCTCTCTCTCTCTCTCTCTCTCTCTCTCCCTCTCTGCCTCCCTCACTGACTCTGCCTCCCTCTCTCTCTGCCTCTCTAACTCTTTGCCTGCCTCCCTCGCTCTGTCTCTCTCTCTCTAACTCTCTGCCTCCCTCTCTCTCTGCGTCCCTCTCCCTTAATCTATTTCTCTCTCTCTCAGCTAGAACATCTACACATATCCAACCAGCAATACATCTCTCAACTAGAACAGAGAAAGTATCCTTCAGCAGCAACAGTGTCAGAGGAAGGTAGACCTGACTAATAGACGTCTGAGAGCCTGACACACACACACACACACACACACACACACACACACACACACACACACACACACACACACACACACACACACACACACACACACACACACACACACACACACACACACACACACGTCGGTCAGGGGTACTCACTCTGATCACCTCGGGCGTCTGCTGGATGAGCAGCGTCGAGCCGATGTCTCTCAGGGCAACCACATCGCTAGGGGCAACCGGGTGTCTCACAGCAACAGGAGGAGCAGCGATGGTTGCAACAGGTGCCTCTCCAGGTGTGGGTGTAGGGGGCGAGACAGGGGAGGGGACAGGTGTTACAGCCGGTGGAAGGGTGGCCTTGGTGGTAAGTACGGCTGTCAGGTCAGCTACAGGTGGATGTTCACATGTAGAGGCCTCTAACAGTCCAACTGTAGACGCTTCTGAAGGTGTAGGTACGACTGTAGGTGGTGGAACAGGTGTAGGTACGACTGTAGGTGCTGGAACAGGTGTGGGTAGGGCAGAAGGTGTAGCTTGGTCTGTAGCGACAGACTCTGCTAGGGTTGTGGGGATATGGACAGGGACAGGGACAGGGACAGGGACAGGTGTGGATACAGCACCAGATGTTGGTCTGGGTGCAGGTGTGGATACAGCACCAGATGTTGGTCTGGGTGCAGGTGTGGATACAGCACCAGATGTTGGTCTGGGTGCAGGTGTGGATACAGCACCAGATGTAGGTCTAGGTGCAGGTGTGGATACAGCACCAGATGTTGGTCTGGGTGCAGGTGTGGATACAGCACCAGATGTAGGTCTGGGTGCAGGTGTTGGTGTGGAGGCAGACACATGTACAGGCATGGATACAGGTCCATCTGTAGGTAAAGGTACAGTTCAGTTCACATACATACATAGAACAAAGAACCGTGCAACATATACACAATACCGTAAATAGGAATAGATAGACACGGACAGTCACCTTGACCAGCTGGTGGAGATCCAGGTAGTTTGGCCTGCGTCAGAGTGTCCTGTAGGAGTCTCATCACCTCCTTCTCTTTGCTCTGAGCCCCAGTCTTCCCAGTGTTCCCAGGACTACCCCCAGAGTCCACCAGCTCCTGGGCAAAGCTCTCAATGCTCTCCAGGATCCTCAGCAGCAGGGCCCTGTCCTCCTCATCTCCCAGCCCCACCACGCTGCCCTCTGCCTGGGGGAGAGGAGCAGGCGAGCTGGGGGTCGACCTAGTGGCCTGGGCGTTAGCGGTTAGGTGGCTAACAGGAACAGGCCTTTGAGCCTGGGGGTTGATTTGGGTTTGTGGGGAGGGGTTCCCCTGTCCTGTCCCCCTCTGTCTGGTCTTAGCGGGGAGAGGGGGCTCCGTCCCTCGTTCTCTCTCTCCCTCTCTGATTCTGTCTCTCTCCCGACCCATGCTCTGCGACAGACACTCCAAGTCCATCAGAAGTCTGTCGATATCGTCGTCTCTATGAGTAATAGGAGGGGTGTGTTTGGAGGTTGGGGTGCAGGTGAGGTCTTCACCGGCAGACTGGAGTGAGTGTGTAACGTGTACGTGTGACAGATTGGGGCTGAGGTGTGTGTGCGCGGAGCTGGGGGGTGTGTGTGGACTAAAAGCGGTCCCGTTCCGACTGTGAGTGTGTGTGAGGCCTCTGGTCGGTGTGTGTGAGTGTGTGTGTCTGGAAGCCCTGTTCAGCCCCCTTCCCAGGTCTGCATCCTCCTCAATAAAGAGAGCCTCCATGGGGGAGATGGACGGAGTGTGTGTGCGCGCTGACGGAGTGTGCGTTTGCGATGAAGGTGTGTGTGCCTGGGATGGAGGGGTAGAAACGGACAACGTGTGTGTATGCGGTGAGGGAGAGTGTGTGTGTGACGGAGTGTGTGTGTGCTGCAGCCCGTTGGTCTGAACCTTATGTCTCCCTGCTGTCTCAGGCGTAGTGGACAAAGGGAGAGAAGAGTCTGGAGCGAGTGATGAGGGTGGCAGTACATCCCTGCTCCTGGGTAAGGGAGGGTTCTGAACAATGTCTTCATACCGTGGCGGTTGATCATTCCCAAATATGGGTGAGAAGGGGACAGCAGCTTGCTGCAGCATATGGAGACTACTAACCAGCTCGGCCAACTCGCTATGACCTCCAATCCCTGACCCTTGACCTCCAGCCCCTGACCCTAACCCTAACCCAGCCCCCTCCAGCTCTAGAGGCAGTTTCCTCAGATAGGAGCTCAGCCTGGTCATCACAGCTCTGTAGATGCTCTCAGGACTGGCTCCTCCATCTTCTCCTCCCCCGGGACTCTTCCGACTGATACACTGCTTGATGATGTCCGTACATTTCTTCAAGTCCTCAGAACACTTGACCAGAATGTCCAGACAGGCCCGTATGTCTTCCCCCCCTGCTCCTCCCACTCCTCCCTCCTCCCCCGCGCGGGTCTTCTCCAGTAACCGGGCAATGAGGGACTCGTCAGCTAATGAGCTGAGGTAGAGAGACGCCACTGTGTTTAGCCCCGCCTCCAAGGAACCAGAGCAGGCGCTGGATAGGCTACTGGTGGACCCACCCCCGGCCCTGGAGACACTGGATAGGCTGGTTGTGGATAGAGACCCACCCCCGGCGGTGATGCTAGCAGGCGATAGGCCTTTGAGCACCTTGATGGTGTCGCTGAAAGGCGGCAGGTTCTCATCATTGGCGTTTCCATTTCCGGTAATAGTCCCATTCCCCGTTCCTCCGACGTTCCCGGTGAAGTGTCCGTAGACGATGTCGAGGTCCGTGGACCGACGGCTGTAGGAGTCCGGCCTGACCTTGCGACCTTTCCTGAAGGTCACGTGACTGGTGGAGAGGCGGAGCTTCTCGAAGGAGAACTCTTTGAGTTTGCCACTGGCCAGGTTGATGGCTTCTCCTGTGATGTCCTTCAGACTGGCAGAGCTCTGGAGAGGCCGGTCAGGACCAGAGCTGGTAGTAGTGGTGGTGGTGTTGGCCTTCTTACCTCGCCATGGAGGACTGTCCTCACCCACCACACCATACACACCGTTAGGATCATTAGGAACACCACAACTCCCGTTACAGCTGGTGCTACTAACTTTACAGCTGTTGGGGGTTTGGTGAGGAGAGTTAGCGTTAGCGTTTCGGGTCAGGTTGTGTGTGAATGTGTGTGAGGGGTCAGGGTGTGTGTGAGCGTGTGTGTGTGAGGGGGCGGTCAGCAGCTCGGAGCAGGTGCTGCGATGGACCACAGTACAGTCCAGTCCCTGGGACAGCGCCCCACATGACCCGGAGCAGTAGTGCACCGCGTGATTCTGAGCCCGACGGTCCACCACCACGCTGCTGTAGCAACTAACACTGCTCACTACCACGCGATAGGCTGCTGCCATGGTTACCGCTCAGTTGACGCCTGGTTACCGCTTGGTTACCAAGGTTACAAAGCAGTCTCAATTACTGCATGAAAAAAACACAAAACTCCAGCAAAAAATGATATGTGAAAAAAATACAAGGCCAAAATAGTTATTGTTTAAATCCCTTCAGATGAGTGGGGAGAGATGAGTTTCAGATCCACAGAGTCAACCAAACAGCCTCCTTAAAATCCACACTAGAAAGATTTGAAACTCCAAATGAATTTAGAAAAAATAGACACATTTCCACACAGAAAAACTTCCACATAAAAAACGAAAATATCCCTTCAGATGAGAAGAAAAGGTCAATCCATGCTGTAATCACAGAATCCATTAGAGTCAATATTGATTTGATTTTCACCTGTGTCTAAACACTGTCTTCTCAGAGGTCCTCATCTCTCCAAAGGAACTCCAGGGGCCTGGTCTAACCCCATTGTTGCCTGAAAGACCCCCCCGATCAGGGTTCACCGTCCTGGGCTTGGAAACTCACCCAGGCCCCCTCTCCTTTTGTCCTTCTCTCTCCTCTTCTCCCTTCTATCCCCCTCTCCTTCTCTCCACTTCTGTCCCCCTCTCTGCCTCTCGTTCGTAAAATAACTGCAGTCCACTCTAACCACAGCTGCCTTGATGTGATTCACAGATGGTCGACTCTCTCGCTCGCTCTCTCTCTCTCTCTCTCTCCCTCCCTCCTTCCGTCCTGTGCTGTCAAGCTGGTCTCGGTGTGTTTCTGATGGGAGGACACCACCTGTGAGTTGACAGAAAAGGGGGAGTGAGGGGGAAGGAGGGAGAGAAAGAAGGAAGGAGAGAAAAATAGCGTTCAATCATTTAGACAGTCACCACGTAGCAAATTATTTTTCTGTGTGTGTGTGGGTGGGGGTGGGGCGCGTGTGTGTGTGTGTGTTGTCAGCCCTCCAGCTATCCTCCAGATGACAGTATATATGCGGGACCTTAGTCCTTTATCATCAAAGAGTACAAAACTGCATGTGTACATCCTGACACACGCACGCGCACACACACAAACACACGACACGCTGGTTCCCGATCAAAGAGAGCGCAGAGAAGCGCAGAGAAGAGAAGAAAATGACGGTGAAAGTATAATGTATAATGACGAGGCCAGACTGGCTTGTTGATTTAACATTTATCCGTGGTTTCTAGGGATGGGGGGGGAAAAATGATATTTACATATCGCATTATTATTTTGGACGATATTATAATGATACTTTGACTCAAAGTATCAATTAATATATATATATATATATATACTGTATATTATATATTAGTATTTTTTTGCTAGGCAGTGTTAGCTAGAGCTAGTCAGCTACGCCAAAACTCTGTACATTTCTCATCCTATAGCTTTGTTCTTAATCTTCTTTTTAAATAGTACTTTTATTCCCATGATGCATGTACATTTGTTTTCTCACGCTCTCTCGTCTCTCTGCAGCAGACATATGGTGAGCAAAAAGTTTAGAACATCAAATCGCAATAAAACCGCAGTATCGAATTGCAATAGATATCGTATCGGCACCTAAGTATCGTGACAGTATCGTGACAGTATCGTGATAGTATTGTATCGTGAGGTCCCTGACCGGTCCCAGCCCTAGTGAATTCCAATGCTTTCTCAATGGGAGTCGTACGTTGACGGTCAGCGACGGTGACGCGGTTAGAAACCGGTGGCGCGTCCATATCCATACAATTTGCATCCATTTTCACAGAGAAAAAGTTCTGAACTTTTGACGGGCCGACGGATACGTAACCATCCGTTTAGCCAATTACCCAAACCCGCGCATTTTGCGTCACACACTCCACACGCGCACGGACCAAGGACCAACATTTATCCATTTTAATTTGGTATTTGATCTCCACGGATCAGTCTTGGCTCACCCTAAGGGTGAAAGAAGGAGAGGTGAATGGAAGACTGTCTACATGTTCTCACATGTTTATATCAGTCGTGGTATTAAGAGTCGTTAGTGGAGCAGAAGTACCTAATAAAAGCCCATTGGTCTGTTTAAAACACCAACACACCTGTCCTTGATTTCCCCAAGGCTGTCCCATTGAACTCTGATTTCCCCAAGGCTGTCCCATTGAACTCTGATTGCCCCAAGGCTGTCCCATTGCACTCTGATTGCCCCAAGGCTGTCCCATTGCACTCTGATTGCCCCAAGGCTGTCCCATTGAACTCTGATTGCCCCAAGGCTGTCCCATTGCACTCTGATTGCCCCAAGGCTGTCCCATTGAACTCTGATTGCCCCAAGGCTGTCCCATTGCACACTGATTGCCCCAAGGCTGTCCCATTGAACTCTGATTGCCCCAAGGCTGTCCCATTGCACTCTGATTGCCCCAAGGCTGTCCCATTGAACTCTGATTGCCCCAAGGCTGTCCCATTGCACTCTGATTGCCCCAAGGCTGTCCCATTGCACTCTGATTGCCCCAAGGCTGTCCCATTGAACTCTGATTTCCCCAAGGCTGTCCCATTGCACTCTGATTGCCCCAAGGCTGTCCCATTGCACTCTGATTGCCCCAAGGCTGTCCCATTGCACTCTGATGTCCCTGGCTGGTGTCATGTCTTTAATCCATGATCAGATGTTTCCCTGTTTCTCTCCACCACGTCCACATGTGTTTTGTTTTTGACTGGTTCAACATCAGTTTTGAGCGCCTCATAAATGAACTCAACGC
>NC_138306.1:74370000-74385000 GCF_965601325.2 Salmo salar
ATCTCCTCCTCATGGACTGCACCAGATTTGCCAGTTCTTGCTGTGAGATGTTACCCCACTCTTCCACCAAGGCACCTGCAAGTTCCCGGACATTTCTGGGGGGAATGGCCCTAGCCCTCACCCTCCGATCCAACAGGTCCCAGACGTGCTCAATGGGATTGAGAGCAGGGCTCTTCGCTGGCCATGGCAGAACACTGACATTCCTGTCTTACAGGAAATCACGCACAGAACGAGCAGTATGGCTGGTGGCATTGTCATGTTGGAGGGTCATGTCAGGATGAGCCTGCAGGAAGGGTACCACATGAGGGATGAGGATGTCGTACCTGTAATGCACAGCGTTGAGATAGCCTGTAATGACAACAAGCTCAGTCCGATGATGCTGTGACACTCCGCCCCAGACCATGACGGACCCTCCACCTCCATATCGATCCCGCTCCAGAGTACAGGACTTGGTGTAACGCTCATTTCTTCGATGATAAACGCGAATTCGACCATGTGAGACAAAACCACGACTCGTCAGTGAAGAGCACTTTTTGCCAGTCCTGTCTGGTCCAGCGACGGTGGGTTTGTGCCCATAGGCGACGTTGATGCCGGTGATGTCTGGTGAGGACCTGCCTTACAACAGGCCTACAAGCCCTCAGTCCTGCCTCTCTCAGCCTATTGCGGACAGTCTGAGCACTGATGGAGGGATTGTGCGTTCCTGGTGTAACTCGGGCAGTTGTTGTTGCCATCCTGTACCTGTCCCACAGGTGTGATGTTCGGATGTACCGATCCTGTGCAGGTGTTGTTACACGTGGTCTGCCACTGCGAGGACGATCAGCTGTCCATCCCGTCTCCCTGTAGGTCTGTCTTAGGTATCTTACAGTACGGACATTGCAATTTATTGCCCTGGCCACATCTGCAGTCCTCATGCCTCCTTACAGCATGCCTAAGGGACGTTCATGCAGATGAGCAGGGACCCTGGGCATCTTTCTTTTGGTGTTTTTCAGAGTCAGTAGAAAGGCCTCTTTAGTGTCCTAAGTTTTCATAACTGTGACCTTAATTGCCTACCGTCTGTAAGCTGTTAGTGTCTTAACGACCGTTCTACAGGTGCATGTTCATTAATTGTTTATGGTTCATTGAACAAGCATGGGAAACAGTTTTAAACCCTTTTCAATGAAGATCTGTGAAGTTATTTGGATTTTTACAAATTATCTTTGAAAGACAGGGTCCTGAATAAGGGACGTTTCTTTTTTTTGCTGAGTTTATATACAGGGTCAATCAGTTGCAGTACCATATTTACAATGTGCAGAGATACTGGAGTGATAGAAGGAGATATGTATAGGAGTGAGGTGACTAGGCATCAGGATATACGATAAACAGAGTAGCAGCAGCGTATATGATGATTGTAGGGGGTGTGTGTGTGTGTGTGTGTGTGTGTGTGTGTGTGTGTGTGTGTGTGTGTGTGTGTGTGTGTGTGTGTGTGTGTGTGTGTGTGTGTGTGTGTGTGTGTGTGTGTGTGTGTGTGGAGTCAGTATGAATGTGTATGGGTGTTACGCGTGTGTAAGCATATTAAGCGTGTGTGTCAGTGTGACTGTGTGTGAGTATGTGTGTGTTGGCGCATTAGTGTGAGTGTGCCTTGAGACAGTGCAAAACATTTCAATCCAATAGAAGGGGAAATGCAGATAGTCCGGGTAGCCATTTTGTTAGCTATTTAGCAGTCTGTTGGGGGGAAGGTAGAGTGGCACCAGGAAAAACAACCAGTAAGGAGCTTTATGGACAAACAACATGCTGTCACACACACACACACACACACACACACACACACACACACACACACAGAGAGAGGCTGGTCTAGCCTCCAGGTTGCTGTTTTGATCAGCAGGCTATTGCTACTTCCTGAATGACTCTTCTTCACGTCACTGTTGTAAACACACATACTCTGAGGGTGTGTGTGTGTCTGCATTCTGCCAGTGTGTAAGTGCATGTCTGCATGAGTATTAGTTTTTTCCATATTAACACCAAACCCATAAACAAACTCCAGCGATGTTTGTTACACACACCAACAGCTAGTGTTTTGCGCAGCGACGACAGACAGACAGACAGACAGACAGACAGACAGACAGACAGACAGACAGACAGACAGACAGACAGACAGACAGACAGACAGACAGACAGACAGACTGATCCCTAATAAAGAAACATCATGGTTTACACTGCTTTTTGAGTGAACACACACGCAGACACACATACACAGTATTACTAACCTCCCCTGTTATTGTAATGGTGAGAGGTTAGCATGTCTTGGGGGTATGATATTTGTGCATCTAACTTTCACTCATCATTATTCACGATTCATCCAGGACTATCCGTAACCATGGTAGCATCCACTTCAAATGTTTAGAAACATTCTATTCTTATTTACAATAAAATTGAATCCAAAATGGCTACACATTATTTACCATTCATTCCTCTTGGGCACAAATTAATCCGAAACTAATACTAAACCTTTGACTACTTTAATAAACATATAAGTGAATTTGTCCCAATACTTTTGGTCCCATAAAATGGGAAGACTATGTACAAAAAGTGCTGTAATTTCTAAACAGTTAACCCGATATGGATGAAAATAACCTCAAATTAAAGCTGACAGTCTGCACTTTAACCTCATAGTTAATGTATCATTTCAAATCCAAAGTGCTGAACTACAGAGCCAAAACAACAAAAAATGTGTCACTCACCCAATACTTTTGTAGCTCACTGTACACACAATTGAAAACACACACACACACGTCTCCAGGTCCTAATAATAAATCATATGGGTGTATCTATCCTATGGGATCAGAAACGGAACAGTGTGTGTGTTTCGGTAAGTGTGTGTGTGTGTGTTTGTGTGTGTTCTGGCATGGAGTTGGGGTTCTCTCGTTGTCTGCCAAGTTTATCCCCTGGACAACGCCCAGACAACACAAATCACCCTGCCCTAGAGACACACACACACACATAGATACATACACACACATAGATACACACACACACATAGATACACACACACACACATAGAGACACACACACACACATAGATACATACACACACACATAGATACACACACACACATAGATACACACACACACACATAGATACACACACACACACATAGATACATACACACACATAGATACACACACACACATAGATACATACACACACACATAGATACATACACACACACATAGATACACACACACACACATAGATACATACACACACATAGATACACACACACACACATAGATACATACACACACACATAGATACCTACACACACACATAGATACACACACACACACATAGATACATACACACACACATAGATACACACACACACACACATAGATACATACACACACACACACACATAGATACCTACACACACACACATAGATACATACACACACACATAGATACATACACACACACACACACATAGATACCTACACACACACACATAGATACCTACACACACACATAGATACACACACACACACACATAGACACATACACACACACATAGATACATACACACACACACATAGATACATACACACACACACATAGATACCTACACACACACACATAGATACATACACACACACATAGATACCTACACACACATAGATACATACACACACACACACACATATATACATACACACACACACACATAGATACCTACACTCACACACATAGATACATACACACACACATAGATACATACACACACACACACATAGATACATACACACACACACACATAGATACATACACACACACACATAGATACATACACACACACATAGATACCTAAACACACACACATAGATACATACACACACACATAGATACCTAAACACACACACATAGATACATACACACACACACATAGATACATACACACACACATAGATACCTACACACACACATAGATACCTACACACACACACACATAGATACCTACACACACACACATAGATACCTACACACACACACATAGATACATACATACACACACACACACACACACATAGATACATACACACACACACATAGATACATACACACACACATAGATACCTACACACACACACATAGATACATACACACACACATAGATACATACACACACACATAGATACATACACACACACACACACACACCCAGCTGTTGATGATGTAACCATTATTTGATAGACCACAGCTCCACTTTAATGACACAGACTGCTTTCTATAGGTTAGACACAATGGTCGAGCTTGGGCTCTCTCTCCTTCTCTCTCCCCTTCTCTCCCCTTCTCTCTCTCCCCTTCTCTCTCCTTCTCTCTCCCCTTCTCTCTCCCCCTCTCTCCCCTTCTCTCTCTCCTTCTCTCTCCCCTTCTCTCTCCCCTTCTCTCTCCTTCTCTCTCCCCTTCTCTCTCTCCCCTTCTCTCTCCTTCTCTCTCCCCTTCTCTCTCCCCCTCTCTCCCCTTCTCTCTCTCCTTCTCTCTCCCCTTCTCTCTCTCCCCTTCTCTCTCCTTCTCTCTCCCCTTCTCTCTCCTTCTCTCTCCCCTTCTCTCCCCTTCTCTCTCTCCCCTTCTCTCTCCTTCTCTCTCCCCTTCTCTCTCCCCCTCTCTCCCCTTCTCTCTCTCCTTCTCTCTCTCCTTCTCTCTCCTTCTCTCTCCTTCTCTCTCCCCTTCTCTCTCTCCTTCTCTCTCCCCCTCTCTCCCCCTCTCTCTCCCCTTCTCTCTCCCCTTCTCTCTCTCCTTCTCTCTCCCCCTCTCTCCCCTTCTCTCTCTCCTTCTCTCTCTATTTCTCTCTCCCCCTCTCTCCCCCTCTCTCTCCCCTTCTCTCTCCCCTTCTCTCTCTCCTTCTCTCTCTCCTTCTCTCTCTCCTTCTCTCTCCCCCTCTCTCTCCCCCTCTCTCTCCCCTTCTCTCTCTCCTTCTCTCTCCCCCTCTCTCTCTCCTTCTCTCTCCCCCTCTCTCCCCCTCTCTCTCCCCTTCTCTCTCTCCTTCTCTCTCTCCTTCTCTCTCCTCTCTCTCTTTCTCTCTCCCCCTCCTCCCCTTCTCTCTCTCCTTCCCTCTCCCCTTCTCTCTCTCCCCTTCTCTCTCCTTCTCTCTCCCCTTCTCTCTCCCCCTCTCTCCCCTTCTCTCTCTCCTTCTCTCTCCCCTTCTCTCTCCCCCTCTCTCCCCTTCTCTCTCTCCTTCTCTCTCTCCTTCTCTCTCCCCTTCTCTCTCTCCTTCTCTCTCCCCCTCTCTCCCCCTCTCTCTCCCCTTCTCTCTCTCCTTCTCTCTCTCCTTCTCTCTCCCCTTCTCTCTCCCCCTCTCTCCCCTTCTCTCTCTCCTTCTCTCCCCCTCTCTCTCCCCTTCTCTCTCCCCTTCTCTCTCTCCTTCTCTCTCTCCTTCTCTCTCCCCCTCTCTCTCCCCCTCTCTCCCCCTCTCTCTCCCCTTCTCTCTCTCCTTCTCTCTCCCCCTCTCTCTCTCCTTCTCTCTCCCCCTCTCTCCCCCTCTCTCTCCCCTTCTCTCTCTCCTTCTCTCTCTCCTTCTCTCTCCTCTCTCTCTTTCTCTCTCCCCCTCCTCCCCTTCTCTCTCTCTCTCCTTCCCTCTCCCCTTCTCTCTCCCCTTCTCTCTCTCCTTCTCTCTCCCCCTCTCTCCCCCTCTCTCCTTCTCTCTCCCCTTGTCTCTCCCCCTCTCTCCCCTTCTCTCTCCTCCAGAAACAGTACGACACACAGGGACAGCGTGAGAAAAGAGGGGGGATGTTTTTAGTGACTATTGAACAGAGAGAGAGAGAGAGAGAGAGAGAGAGAGAGAGAGAGAAAGAAAGAAAATAAAATAAAGTCAATTATTTACTTATCCTGTAACACTTCCTGTATAACCTCAATATGACACAGTTCATAATAGTGTACACTATACACACACAGAGACACACAGACACAGAGAGACACACAGAGACACAGATACAGAGACACACAGAGACACACAGACACAGAGACACACAGAGACACACAGACACACAGAGACACACAGATACAGAGACACACAGAGACACAGATACAGAGACACACAGAGACACACAGACACACAGAGACACACAGATACAGAGAGACACACAGAGACACAGATACAGAGACACACAGATACAGAGAGACACAGACACAGAGAGACACAGAGACACACAGATACAGAGACACACAGACACAGAGAGACACAGACACACAGATACAGAGACACACAGACACTGAGAGACACACAGAGACACAGATACAGAGACACACAGACACACAGATACAGAGACACACAGACACAGAGACACACAGATACAGAGACACACAGACACAGAGAGACACAGACACACAGATACAGAGACACACAGACACAGAGAGACACAGACACACAGATACAGAGACACACAGACACTGAGAGACACACAGAGACACAGATACAGAGACACACAGACACACAGATACAGAGACACACAGACACAGAGACACACAGATACAGAGACACACAGACACAGAGAGACACAGACACACAGATACAGAGACACACAGACACAGAGAGACACAGACACACAGATACAGAGACACACAGACACAGAGAGACACAGACACAAAGATACAGAGACACACAGACACAGAGACACACAGACACAGAGAGACACACAGACACACAGATACATAGACACACAGACACAGAGAGACACACAGACACAGAGAGACACAGACACACAGATACAGAGACACACAGACACAGAGAGACACAGACACACAGATACAGAGACACACAGACACAGAGAGACACACAGAGACAGAGAGACACAGACACACAGATACAGAGACACACAGACACAGAGAGACACACAGACACAGAGACACACAGACACAGAGACACAGACACACAGAGACACAGACACACAGATACAGAGACACACAGACACAGAGAGACACACAGACACAGAGAGACACAGACACACAGATACAGAGACACAGAGAGACACACAGACACAGAGAGACACAGACACACAGATACAGAGACACACAGACACAGAGAGACACACAGACACAGAGACACACAGAGACACAGATACAGAGACACACAGACACACAGATACAGAGACACACAGACACAGAGACACACAGATACAGAGACACACAGACACAGAGAGACACAGACACACAGATACAGAGACACACAGACACAGAGAGACACAGACACACAGATACAGAGACACACAGACACTGAGAGACACACAGAGACACAGATACAGAGACACACAGACACACAGATACAGAGACACACAGACACAGAGACACACAGATACAGAGACACACAGACACAGAGAGACACAGACACACAGATACAGAGACACACAGACACAGAGAGACACAGACACACAGATACAGAGACACACAGACACAGAGAGACACAGACACAAAGATACAGAGACACACAGACACAGAGACACACAGACACAGAGAGACACACAGACACACAGATACATAGACACACAGACACAGAGAGACACACAGACACAGAGAGACACAGACACACAGATACAGAGACACACAGACACAGAGAGACACAGACACACAGATACAGAGACACACAGACACAGAGAGACACACAGAGACAGAGAGACACAGACACACAGATACAGAGACACACAGACACAGAGAGACACACAGACACAGAGACACACAGACACAGAGACACAGACACACAGAGACACAGACACACACATACAGAGACACACAGACACAGAGAGACACACAGACACAGAGAGACACAGACACACAGATACAGAGACACAGAGAGACACACAGACACAGAGAGACACAGACACACAGATACAGAGACACACAGACACAGAGAGACACACAGACACAGAGACACACAGAGACACACAGACACAGAGAGACACAGACACACAGATACAGAGACACACAGACACAGAGACACACAGAGACACACAGATACAGAGACACACAGAGACACACAGACACAGAGACACACAGAGACACACAGATACAGAGACACACAGACACAGAGAGACACACAGACACAGAGACACACAGAGACACACAGAGACACACAGATACAGAGACACACAGACACAGAGACACAGAGACACACAGATACAGAGAGACACAGACACACAGATACAGAGACACACAGACACAGAGAGACACACAGACACAGAGAGACACAGACACACAGATACAGAGACACACAGACACAGAGACACACAGAGACACACAGATACAGAGACACACAGATACAGAGACACACAGACACAGAGAGACACACAGACACAGAGACACACAGACACAGAGAGACACACAGACACAGAGACACACAGATACAGAGAGACACAGACACAGAGACACACAGATACAGAGAGACACAGACACAGAAACACACAGATACAGAGAGACACACAGACACAGAGACACACAGAGACACACAGATACAGAGAGACACACACACAGCCTTCCTTTCAGTGCAGAGGGCAGAGAAACAGGCTGTGACATAAAGGGCAGTTTAGAGTAGAATGGGAACTGGCATCTACACACACACACACACTACACACAGTACACTGTCAATGTAATGCTCTCAGACAGATGATCTCAATTTGAGCTGCTGCAACCTCTCCACAAGACAAATCAAATCAAATCAGAACATAAACAATGGACTAATGTGGCCTATAACATTCTGACAGGATAAGACCGCTGGGTGCACATTAATAGGTGATATACGGTAACACTTCTTCAAGAATCAATGGGTATGAGCGGGTCTGACTGACTGACAGGATATTGACAGACTGGGGCTTTCAAGTAGATCTGAAGCCAGGCTTCTGTTCCCTGAACACACCACTAGTATGAGACTCAGACACATTCCCCAGATAACAGAGCACACACACACACAGAGGCAGACACACACACTTGATCGGCATTGGTTGTGTGTTTATAAAGGGTGAAAGAGCAGAACTCCAGAATTTAACAGCAGACCTTATAAGTGCATTGTTCTAGAAGAGTAGAGAACAGAACAACCTGTGTGTGTGTGTGTGTGTGTGTGTGTGTGTGTGTGTGTGTGTGTGTGTGTGTGTGTGTGTGTGTGTGTGTGTGTGTGTGTGTGTGTGTGTGTGTGTGTGTGTGTGACTGCTCTGCTGTTCCTGTCCATCAGTGGGTCACATGAGATGCAGATTAGGGTTTCTAACCGCAAACCTCCGTCGTCACCGAGAGAGTGGGGAGGCAGAGAGGAGACAGAGAGGAGACAGGGCAGACAGAGAGGAGGCAGAGAGGAGACAGAGAGGAGACAGAGCAGACAGAGAGGAGACAGAGAGGAGACAGAGAGGAGACAGAGAGGAGACAGAGCAGACAGAGAGGAGACAGAGAGGAGACAGAGCAGACAGAGAGGAGACAGAGAGGAGACAGAGAGGAGACAGGGAGGAGACAGGGCAGACAGAGAGGAGTCAGAGAGGAGACAGAGAGGAGACAGGGAGGAGACAACGTGAGACGGAGAGGAGACAGAGAGGGGACAGAGAGGAGACAGAGACAGGCAGGACAGAGAGGAGACAGAGAGGAGACAGGGCAGACAGAGAGGAGACAGAGAGGAGACAGAGAGGAGACAGAGAGGAGACAGGGCAGACAGAGAGGAGACAGGAAGGAGACATACAGTAGGTGAGACAGAGGGGAGACAGGGAGGAGACAGAGAGGAGACAGAGAGGAGACAGAGCAGACAGAGAGGAGACAGAGAGGAGACAGAGAGGAGACAGGGAGGAGACAGAGCGGAGACAGAGCAGACAGAGAGGAGACAGAGAGGAGACAGAGAGGAGACAGAGCAGACAGAGAGGAGACAGAGAGGAGACAGAGAGGAGACAGGGCAGACAGAGAGGAGACAGAGAGGAGACAGGGAGGAGACAGAGAGGAGACAGAGAGGAGACAGAGAGGAGACAGAGCAGACAGAGAGGAGACAGAGAGGAGACAGAGCAGACAGAGAGGAGACAGAGAGGAGACAGAGAGGAGACAGGGAGGAGACAACGTGAGACGGAGAGGAGACAGAGCAGACAGAGAGGAGACAGAGAGGAGACAGAGAGGAGACAGAGCAGACAGAGAGGAGACAGAGAGGAGACAGAGCAGACAGAGAGGAGACAGAGAGGAGACAGAGCAGACAGAGAGGAGACAGAGAGGAGACAGAGAGGAGACAGGGAGGAGACAGGGCAGACAGAGAGGAGTCAGAGAGGAGACAGAGAGGAGACAGGGAGGAGACAACGTGAGACGGAGAGGAGACAGAGAGGGGACAGAGAGGAGACAGAGACAGGCAGGACAGAGAGGAGACAGAGAGGAGACAGGGCAGACAGAGAGGAGACAGAGAGGAGACAGAGAGGAGACAGAGAGGAGACAGGGCAGACAGAGAGGAGACAGGAAGGAGACATACAGTAGGTGAGACAGAGGGGAGACAGGGAGGAGACAGAGAGGAGACAGAGAGGAGACAGAGCAGACAGAGAGGAGACAGAGAGGAGACAGAGAGGAGACAGGGAGGAGACAGGGAGGAGACAGAGAGGAGACAGAGCGGAGACAGAGCAGACAGAGAGGAGACAGAGAGGAGACAGAGAGGAGACAGAGCAGACAGAGAGGAGACAGAGAGGAGACAGAGAGGAGACAGGGCAGACAGAGAGGAGACAGAGAGGAGAAAGGGAGGAGACAGAGAGGAGACAGGGCAGACAGAGAGGAGACAGAGAGGAGACAGAGAGGAGACAGAGACAGGCAGGACAGAGAGGAGACAGAGAGGAGACAGGGCAGACAGAGAGGAGACAGAGAGGAGACAGGGAGGAGACAACGTGAGACAGAGAGGAGACAGAGAGGAGACAGGAAGGAGACATACAGTAGGTGAGACAGAGGGGAGACAGGGAGGCGACAGAGAGGAGACAGGGCAGACAGAGAGGAGACAGAGAGGAGACAGGAAGGAGACATACAGTAGGTGAGACAGAGGGGAGACAGGGAGGAGACAGAGAGGAGACAGAGAGGAGACAACGTGAGACAGAGGAGACAGAAAGGAGACAGAAAGGAGACAGAGAGGAGACAACGTGAGACAGAGAGGAGACAGAGAGGAGACAGAGACAGGCAGGAGACAGAGAGGAGACAGGAAGGAGACAGAGAGGAGACAGAAAGGAGACAGAGAGGAGACAGAGAGGAGACAGAAAGGAGACAGAAAGGAGACAGAGAGGAGACAGGGCAGACAGAGAGGAGACAGAGAGGAGACAGGGAGGAGACAACGTGAGACAGAGAGGAGACAGAGAGGAGACAGAGACAGGCAGGAGACAGAGAGGAGACAGGAAGGAGACATACAGTAGGTGAGACAGAGGGGAGACAGAGAGGAGACAGAGACAGGCAGGACAGAGAGGAGACAGGAAGGAGACATACAGTAGGTGAGACAGAGAGGAGACAGAGACAGGCAGAAGACAGAGAGGAGACAGGGCAGACAGAGAGGAGACAGAGAGGAGACAGAGAGGAGACAGAGGAGACAGAGACAGGCAGGACAGAGAGGAGACAGGAAGGAGACATACAGTAGGTGAGACAGAGGGGAGACAGAGAGGAGACAGAGACAGGCAGGACAGAGAGGAGACAGGAAGGAGACATACAGTAGGTGAGACAGAGAGGAGACAGAGACAGGCAGAAGACAGAGAGGAGACAGGGCAGACAGAGAGGAGACAGAGAGGAGACAGAGAGGAGACAGAGGAGACAGAGACAGGCAGGAGACAGAGAGGAGACAGGGAGGAGACAACGTGAGACAGAGAGGAGACAGAGACAGGCAGGACAGAGAGGAGACAGGAAGGAGACATACAGTAGGTATGACAGAGGGGAGAGACAGGAGGGAGACATCATGTTCTACAGGTTAACTCAGCCCTCCAGTTGTTGGCTGGTTGATGTCTCTGGAACATCTGGTGATGTACAGACTGAAGAGGTCCAACACACCAACACACCCACAGAGAGACTCTGATTCTGCAGCTGTAAGGCAAAGCACACAAACACACACACACACAGGTCTTGGACTGAGTCTCCTACCTCTGTCACCTGAGGGTTAAACACAACAGGAGCGGCAGGACTACAAGGACATGACACACCCACACAGGCTGGCCTGCACCTGCCTGAGACACCGTTTGTCTTGCCTGTGTTTGATATGCTGCCTAAATAGGCCTACTCCCTAATGAAAAAACTACATGAAATCGCTTCTTAAGGCGCCAGCATGCTTCAGTTCGTCTGGCGCCTAGCCTAAGGAGTATGCTCGCATACTCCCTTGAAAGACGACAATAGTACTGTTTGTCCATTTTGAGATGCCATTTAGAGATGCCTCAAAATAGTTGGAATTAATCTAAGATAACGCAATAAATCTGTCATTAATTTTGACGTTTTTGCCACGGAGATCTTAGTCGTGCAGTTTGACATCTAACTATAGTGGAGGAAAAAAGTATTTGATCCCCTGCTGATTTTGTACGTTTGCCCACTGACAAAGAAAGGATCAGTCTATAATTTTAATGGTAGGTTTATTTGAACAGTGAGTGACAGAATAACAACAAAAATATCCAGAAAAACGCATGTGAAAAATTTTATAAATTGATTTGCATTTTAATGAGGGAAATAAGCATTTGACCCCCTCTCAATCAGAAAGATTTCTGGCTCCCAGGTGTCTTTTATACAGGTAACGAGCTGAGATTAGGAGCACACTCTTAAAGGGAGTGCTCCTAACTGCAGCTTGTTACCTGTAAAAAAGACACCTGTCCACAGAAGCAATCAATCAATCAGATTCCAAACTCTCCACCATGGCCAAGACCAAAGAGCTCTCCAAGGATGTCAGGGACAAGATTGTAGACCTACACAAGGCTGGAATGGGCTACAAGACCATCGCCAAGCAGCTTGGTAAGAAGGTGCCAACATTTGGTGCGATTATTCACAAATGGAAGAAACACAAAAGAACTGTCAATATCCCTCTGCCTGGGGCTCCATGCAAGATCTCACCTCGTGGAGTTGCAATGATCATGAGAACGGTGAGGAATCAGCCCAGAACTACACGGGAGGATCTTGTCAATGATCTCAAGGCAGCTGGGACCATAGTCACCAAGAAAACAATTGGTAACACACTACGCCGTGAAGGACTGAAATCCTGCAGCGCCCGCAAGGTCCCCCTGCTCAAGAATACATATACATGCCCGTCTGAAGTTTGCCAATGAACATCTGAATGATTCAGAGGACAACTGGTGAAAGTGTTGTGGTCAGATGAGACCAAAATGGAGCTCTTTGACATCAACTCAACTCGCCGTGTTTGGAGGAGGAGGAATGCTGCCTATGACCACAAGAACACCATCTCCACCGTCAAACATGGAGGTGGAAACATTATGCTTTGGGGGTGTTTTTCTGCTAAGGGGACAGGACACCTTCACCGCATCAAAGGGACGATGGACGGGGCCATGTACCGTGAAATCTTGGGTGAGAACCTCCTTCCCTCAGCCAGGGCATTGAAAATGGGTCGTGGATGGGTATTCCAGCATGACAATGACCCAAAACACACGGCCAAGGCAACAAAGGAGTAGCTCAAGAAGAAGCACATTAAGGTCCTGGAGTGGCCTAGCCAGTCTCCAGACCTTAATCCCATAGAAAATCTGTGGAGGGAGCTAAAGGTTCGAGTTGCCAAACGTCAGCCTCGAAACCTTAATGACTTGGAGAAGATCTGCAAAGAGGAGTGGGACAAAATCCCTCCTGAGATGTGTGCAAACCTGGTGGCCAACTACAAGAAACGTCTGACCTCTGTGATTGCCAACAAGGGTTTTGCCACCAAGTACTAAGTCATGTTTTGCAGAGGGGTCAAATACTTATTTCCCTCATTAAAATGCAAATCAATTTATAACATTTTTGACATGCGTTTTTCTGGATTTTTTTGTTGTTATTCTGTCTGTCACTGTTCAAATAAACCTACCATTCAAATTATAGACTGATAATTTCTTTGTCAGTGGGCAAACGTACAAAATCAGCAGGGGATCAAATACTTTTTTCCCCCACTGTAAGATGTCTGGTGCAGTATTTCTCAATGAAATAATGTGCATGAAAACGAGTCGTCTCTCGTTGAATGACAACAAACACTTTATTGAAGAATCCCAACTGTTGACCAATCACTGATGAAGGGGCGTAGACTTCGGCTTGCCTCAAGAAAAGATGTTCTGTGCCAGGACCGCCGAAAAGAACTTACCGAAGTCCAAAATGAACAAAAAACGTCCAAAATGTCATAATATATGAACAAACTCTTCCCAACGGTTTCGGGCTGGAAAGCATGCGGACGCCTTCAGACTGCCTGTTTGTATTATGCTTATGTCTCCGATAGCCTTACTGTTACAACAGACAAAGAGGTTTGTTGTACAACATGTGTACCATGTCCCATGTACAACGTCTCCAAGTTTGTAGACCACACCAGACAAAGACGTGAGATCGTGGCCGCGGTGGGGGAGGGGGGGGGTTGCAGAAGGGTGAGCAGCAGCTATGTAAATAAGCTACGTAGAGAATCCCTCACATGTGCAGGCGGACCTTTAGGTGTCAGGAAGAAAAGTCCAGGAGAAGTCGGACCTGCAGCCAGTCCGTTAAAGGTACCACTTGCTAAAGTCTAGAAAGGACCACATCACATAAACACCGCCAGCTGACCTCTGACCCCTAAACACACATCACAAATACACACCTACCCACCCTGAACACACACTTACAGTAAGCACACGTTTCAACAGGCTTGAATGGTGCCTCTGTTCCACAGTATAATAATGTGAAGTGTTTCCCCTGTTGATTTAACTGTGGTCAGATACATTCTGCATTCTCCACTTACTCGTCATCTCTTCAATGGAAACATCTGGAGTTACTGGCTACAGGTGCAGGTATGTCTTTGATTGTTCAAAACACACACACACACACACACACAAAGATCTTTGACGTGAATGAGATCAGACGCATAACTG
>NC_138306.1:74392500-74440000 GCF_965601325.2 Salmo salar
ACACACATAGACACACATAGACACACATAGACACATAGACACACACAGACACACACAGACACACACAGACACACATACACACACATACACACACAGACACACACAGACACACACAGACACACACAGATACACATAGACACACATAGACACACATAGACACACATAGATACACATAGATACACATAGACACACATAGACACACATAGACACACATAGACACACATAGACACACATAGACACACATAGACACACACTGCCCACAGCAACAACTGTCTATGAAAAGACGCACGTATATAAAGGACTGTGAGAAATCTGGATCCTAACAAGTACATTTCCAAAACACACACACTCTCTCACCAACAGAACACACTCTCTCACCAACAGAACACACTCTCTCACCAACAGAACACTCTCTCACCAACAGAACACACTCTCTCACCAACAGAACACACTCTCTCACCAACAGAACACACTCTCTCACCAACAGAACACTCTCTCACCAACAGAACACACTCTCTCACCAACAGAACACACTCTCTCACCAACATAACCCACTCTCTCACCAACAGAACACTCTCTCACCAACAGAACACTCTCTCACCAACAGAACACACTCTCTCACCAACAGAACACACTCTCTCACCAACAGAACACACTCTCACCAACAGAACACACTCTCTAATACACCAGGCCATAGCAGGATAAGGGTGACAATATAGTCTGAATGTTACATCAAATGTTAACTCTTAGAGTATTGGTATATAACAGGATTTTATTTCAGATGATCTGAATAGCCATTCCCCAACAGCAATACATCCCCAGTCTCCTCCCCTGCCTCTGTGGTCTGCCTGACGTGTGTGTGTGTGTGTGTGTGTGTGTGTGTGTGTGTGTGTGTGTGTGTGTGTGTGTGTGCGTGTGCGTGTGCGTGTGTGCGTGTGCGTGTGTGGTGTGTGTGTGTGTTTGAGTTGCACACACACCACAGCCTAGCCATAGTGGTCTCTGTGGCTGTCCAAGCGTCAGTCTGTCCAGCCAGGGTCGAGTTACGGCTTTACCAGATCTCTGCTTCACACACACACACACACACACACACACACACACACACACACACACACACACACACACACACACACGTCCATTCACCGAACTATACAGCAAAATCTAGATAGCACAAAATTAGCATTATGGGAGTGTGTGTGTGTTCAAGGTGTATTCTGGGAGAATTCCAGAGGGGAGACCCTGTGACTGACTCCGCCCCCCAGGAACTAACAGGATATATCACAGGGTGACAGAGCAGCACCTCCATTACATAAGGCATGATGCCAGATCTATTCATTACATTTCTATCTGGTACATTCTGTCTAAGTAGGAAGCCTTGTCCGAGCCGGAACAGCAGGAGACTATCTCCTATTCTGTAGGCAGCTTGATCTACACCCCCTGGACTGGACGCCACTTTATCGCTTGTCTACCCCTAAACCTCACACACAGGCTTCTAACTAGACAGGGTTTAGGAAGGCTGGCCACGAGAGACTAGTTCAACCCCCAATCCATCTCCTTGGTTCATGCTGACTGCCAAGCAAAGAGGCAAAGAGCCATTTTTAGAGTCTTTGGCATGACTCGACAGGGAATCGAACCCCCAACCTTCCAATCTCAGGGCGGACACTTGGGAGTCCACTCACCTGGTGTCCAAGGTCTGAATCCCTGATTAGGAGCGCAGGATGAAAACCCCCAGGTCTGTGTTGAGAAAGGGCCTCTAGGGAAAGATGGAAGGGCTATTCTCTGTCTGTCACACATTATTTGAAGGCTACCTACAAATACATAACACATGTATAACCCATAACATATTCATAAGCAGTGTCCATGTCAACAAACATCGTTATTCAATTATAATGCAGTGCTTATGTATGGTTATCAAGGTGTTATGCAATCCTTATGTAGGTGGCTAGGTGTCCTACCAACTGTGTTACAAAATAGTCTAACATGGCAAAACACAAGCAACAGCTAAGATATTTAACTTTTGCCTGTATATTCAGGGTCAATAAATGCGCACTTTGCTACGTTCAGTAGAGTACGATATATAGTCTACTGCCATGAAGATTAGAATAGAAACGAACATGTGTGTCATTATTGGACAAGTTCAGGTAGAAATCCGTTTCAAAACGTTTTAGTTTAGTAGAGGTTATCCCCCGCCCATCCCAACGCAAACCAATGATCCAGCACTATCAGAGTCCACTCACACCCACACACCAACTCCACAGGCTTTTCATGAGTAGCCTTTATAGCCAATGGAAGTAGCCTAGCCTACAACCAACACTGCGACTCGACTCAACTATCAATCAAAAACTTGCAAAACACACACAAACACACATTTGAATAGCCTCTCGCTGTTCTCACACATTGCGATCAGAAAAACTCCGCTCGTACCGAAAAGATCGCAAATCAGATATAACGCACAAGTATCCTACCTTTTCTTTTCTCCCTTTCGCTCTTTTTTTTATATTTCCCCTCGCGTCCTCCGTCACGACCGGTCGCTCAGCTCCACATATCACACGCGACAGATAGAATCCTAAATGTCTTTTGCTCTCCGGTTCCGCCAGAGAAGAACAGAACGTGACTTGGTGTTGTCGGTGGAGCGAGCTGAGCGTCTGCAGCGTCTCCAATGGGGCTCGAGCTGCTCGGTGTGTGTGTGTGTGTGTGTGTGTGTGTGTGGTATTGTGTGTCAGTGAGGGGGAGAGAGGGTGACAGCTCCTGGAGAGAATGAGCAGCGTGCGGGGGGTTCCCGTGAGCAAACGGTGGCGGGAATTTGTATGGAGTGACACGCACGCACACACACACACATTAAAGCATTTAATATACAGATTGAGCTGTCAGTGACTACCACTGAGTCAAAACTCAGAGATTAGGGCAGGCTATATTCTTGTCGCAGTAGGCCAGCCTAAATGTGTTTTTTGTGTGTGTGTGTGTGTGTGTGTAAATGTTTACTTATAGGCAGTGTGTTGTTTGTGTTGTGTTATTGTATTATTGAACTGTGTGTGGGTGGGGCTAAACATAAGCTATCATACAGCATCATCCTCTTTCTATTTAAACCTCCTTGTCATCTCAAACCTATATTTCAATCCTATTATCCACCTGAAGTCAACACTTTTAACACCTGACAGGCTCACAATGTCTGTTGCTATGGGGACCAGTGAGGTATACACCTCTGTTACTATAGAAACCAGGGACCTCAAAGTTATATTGTATATAAGCCAACAACTATATCTCAACACACATCTCTGATACACACGCACACATCTAATACACACACATACACACACACACCTTAGATCTTTCTCCAAATCCCTACTGGAATGTGGCTCCTATAACCACACCAGTGGTCACAAGGCGCATCACATGACACACAGGGTGTGTGTGATGTTAATGCGTGTGTGTGTGTATGGACAGTAACATGGTCTTTCCACGCTGCAGTAAAAATAAACATTGAGGCTCAATTGGAGAAGCCAGTCTGACTTCAGAAGACTAGAGGACATTTCAACACAAGTAACAGAGGTGGTTCAGTGAGCGATGGCTGCGCGATAACCTGACACCTGATGACTTGTGTTAGCTCCCCGCGGTAATAACTAGCGTATATAAGAGAGTAGATCCCCCGTCCCTTCCCTGTCTTGACCTGGTCTCAATCCAGGAACGCTCTGCACAACAAGGGTCCCTGGTCGTCTTCCAAAACATAACACACACGGTACAGTTGACTGACTGATCTGTCAGCGTTATACAGTACATTCACTGCCTTCCTGTCCTCCCCCCTTTACCCACGACCCCTAGTGTGTGTGTGTGTGTGTGTGTGTGTGTGTGTGTGTGTGTGTGTGTGTGTGTGTGTGTGTGTGTGTGTGTGTGTGTGTGTGTGTGTGTGTGTGTGTGTGTGTGTGTGTGTGTGTGTGTGTGTGTGTCTAAGCTCCTGCTGAAAGCAACAGATGCCAGAAATACAGCATCACTCACACAAAAATGCAGATGGGCAAGGACATCCAGGTCACACACACATCTCTCTCTCCATCCTCTTTCTCACGCCCCTCCCTCCCTCCCTCCCTCCCTCCCTCCCTCCCTCCCTCCCCCCTCCCTCCCTCCCTCCCTCCCTCCCCCTATCTATCTATCTATCTATCTATCTATCTATCTATCTATCTATCTATCTATCTATCTATCTATCTATCTATCTAGCTACAGTTGAAGTCAAAAGTTTACAGACACCTTAGCCAAATACATTTAAACTCAGTTTTTCACAATTCCTGACATTTTATCCTAGTAAAAATTCCCTGTCTTAGGTCAGTTAGGATCACCACTTTATTTTAAGAATGTGAAATGTCAGAATAATAGTAGAGAGAATGATTTATTTCAGCTTTTATTTCTTTCATCACATTCTCAGTTGGTCAGAAGTTTACATTCACTCAATTAGTATTTGGTAACATTGCCTTTAAATTGTTTAACTTGGGTCAAACGTTTCGGGTAGCCTTCCACAAGCTTCCCACAATAAGTTGGTTGAATTTTGGCCCATTCCTCCTGACAGACCTGGTGTAACTGAGTCAGGTTTGCAGGCCTCCTTGCTCACACACACTTTTTCAGTTCTGCCCACAAATGTTCTATAGGATTGAGGTCAGGGCTTTGTGATGGCCACTCCAATACCTTGACTTTGTTGTACTTAAGCCATTTTGCCACAACTTTGGAAGTATGCTTGGGGTCATTGTCCATTTGGAAGACCCATTTGCGACCGAGCTTTAACATCCTGACTGATGATTGCTCCCAAGGATCAACCAGACTTGTGGAGGTCTACAAGTCTTGGCTGATTTCTTTTGATTTTCCCATGATGTCAAGCAAAGAGGCACAGAGTTTGAAGGTAGGCCTTGAAATACATCCACAGGTACACCTCCAATTGACTCAAATTATGTCAATTAGCCTATCAGAAGCTTCTAAAGCCATGCCATCATTTTCTGGAATTTTACATGCTGTTTAAAGGCACAGTCAACTTAGTGTATGTAAACTTCTGACCCACTGGAATTGTGATACAGTGAATTATAAGTGAAGTAATCTGTCTGTAAACAATTGTTGGAAAAATGACTTGTGTCATGCACAAAGTAGATGTCCTAACCGACTTCCAAAACTATAGTTTGTTAACAAGAAATGTGTGGAGTGGTTGAAAAACGAGTTTTAATGACTCCAACCTAAGTGTACGTAAACTTCTGACTTCAACTCTATCTATCTATCTATCTATCTATCTATCTATCTATCTATCTATCTATCTATCTATCTATCTATCTATCTATCTATCTATCTATCTATCTATCTATCTATCTATCTATCATCTATCTATCTATCTATCTATCTATCTATCTATCTATCTATCTATCTATCTATCTATCTATCTATCTATCTATCTATCTATCTATCTATCTATCTATCTATCATCATCTATCTATCTATCTATCTATCTATCTATCTATCTATCTATCTATCTATCTATCTATCTATCTATCTATCTATCTATCTATCTATCAAATCAAATCAAATGTATTTATATAGCCCTTCGTATATCAGCTGAAATCTCAAAGTGCTGTACATAAACCCAGTCTAAAACCCCAAACAGCAAGCAATGCATGTGAAAGAAGCACGGTGGCTAGGAAAAACTCCCTAGGAAAAACTCCCTAGAAAGGCCAAAAACCTAGGAAGAAACCTAGAGAGGAACCAGGCTATGAGGGGTGGCCAGTCCTCTTCTGGCTGTGCAGGGTGGATATTATAACAGAACATGGTCAAGATGTTAAAATGTTCATAAATGACCAGCATGGTCAAATAATAATAATCATAGTAGTTGTCGAGGGTGCAACAAGCACGTCCGGTGAACAGGTCAGGGTTCCATAGCCGAAGGCAGAACAGTTGAAACTGGAGCAGCAGCACGGCCAGGTGGACTGGGGACAGCAAGGAGTCATCATACCAGGTAGTCCTGAGGCATGGTCCTAGGGCTCAGGTCCTCCGAGAGAAAGACAGAAAGAGAGAAAGAGAGAATTAGAGAGAGCATATTTAAATTCACACAGGACACCGGATAAGACAAGAGAAATACTCCAGATGTAACAGACTGACCCTAGCCCCCCGACACATAAACTACTGCAGCATAAATACTGGAGGCTGAGACAGGAGGGATCAGAAGACACTGTGGCCCCATCCGATGATACCCCCGGACAGGGCCAAACAGGCAGGATATAACCCCACCCACTTTGCCAAAGCACAGCCCCCACACCACTAGAGGGATGTCTCCAACCACCAACTTACCGTCCTAAGACAAGAGTATAGCCCACAACGATCTCCGCCATGGCACAACCCAAGGGGGGGCACCAACCCAGACAGGAAGACCACGTCAGTGACTCAACCCACTCAAGTGACGCACCCCTCCCATGGACGGCATGGAAGAACACCAGTAAGCCAGTGACTCAGCCCCTGTAAAAGGGTTAGAGGCAGAGAATCCCAGTGGAAAGAGGGGAACCGGCAAGGCAGAGACAGCAAGGGCGGTTCGTTGCTCCAGCCTTTCCGTTCACCTTCACACTCCTGGGCCAGACTATACTTAATCATAGGACCTACTGAAGAGATAAGTCTTCAGTAAAGACTTAAAGGTTGAGACTGAGTCTGCGTCTCTCACATTGGTAGGCAGACCATTCCATAAAAATGGAGCTCTATAGGAGAAAGCCCTACCTCCAGCCGTTTGCTTAGAAATTCTAGGGACAATTAGGAGGCCTGCGTCTTGTGACCGTAGCGTACGTGTAGGTATGTACGGCAGGACCAAATCGGAAAGATAGGTAGGAGCAAGCCCATGTAATGCTTTGTAGGTTAGCAGTAAAACCATGAAATCAGCCCTTGACTTAACAGGAAGCCAGTGTAGGGAGGCTAGCACTGGAGTAATATGATAATTTTTTTTTGTTGTAGTCAGGATTCTAGCAGCCGTATTTAGCACTAACTGAAGTTTGTTTAGTGCTTTATCCGGGTAGCCGGAAAGTAGAGCATTGCAGTAGTCCAGCCTAGAAGTAACAAAAGCATGGATTAATTTTTCTGCGTCATTTTTGGACAGAAAGTTTCTGATTTTTGCAATGTTACGTAGATGGAAAAAAGCTGTCCTGAAATCTATCTGTCTGTCTGTCTGTCTGTCTGTCTGTCTGTCTGTCTTTCTGTCTGTCTCTCTCCCTCCCCTTTTTACTCTCTTGCCCCTTTATGTCAGTCCTCTCTGTGTTTTGGTCAGTTAATGAATTAGTTTGTTAATTCATTTGTGATTTAGTTACATTAGTTCACTGCTTATCATTATTGACTAACTTAAGGTAACATTTTTGTACCTGAACATTTATATCAATAAAGTTGAGTTGAATTGAGCTGAGGATATGTCTGCTTCCTTAGCCCCAACAACAGCTGCCTCTCACCAGACAACAGCTGGGGGGGAGGGGAGGAGAATGAGCGTGAGGGAGAGGGAGAGAAAGAGAGGGTTTGAAACTAGATTTAACAGCCTACCTGTGGGTTTTGGTTTGTGGGGCACTTAACAGCAGGGGTACAGGGAGAGAGGGGAGGGGGGTGTCACGTCCTGACCAGTAAAAGGGGTCATTTGTCATTGTAGAATGGTCAGGTCGTGGCAGGGGGTGTTGTTTTTGGTGTGTTTTGGGGTTAGTTTGTTTCATGGGGATCTGTTCTAGTTTTCATTTTCTATGTTCATTTTCTATGTGTGGCCGAGTATAGTTTCCAATCAGAGGCAGGTGTCTTTCGTTGTCTCTGATTGGAAGCCATACTTAGGCAGCCTATTTTTTCCTGTGGGTTGTGGGTGGTTGTTTCCTGTACAGTCTGTGAACCTTACGGAACTGTCGATTGTCGTTTTGTTATTTTTGTTTAAGTGTTCACTTTATACGTTAATAAAAGAAGATGAGCACTCAACACGCTGCGCTTTGGTCTAATCCTTCCGACAGACGTGACAGGGGGGGTGCATAGCCATGGGTAGTAGGGGTGCTGAGCCTTTGAAAAATCTGAATTTCAATAAAATATTAATAAAAATATATATACTTTATATATATATATTATTATTATTATTATTTTATTTTTTTACAAAAGTAGTGCACTGGGCCTTTAAATAGTATTAGCGGACCAATATAGACATCTGTAACTTGGGCAAAACAAAAATTTCAGCATCTCTGCATCTTGCAGGTTTAAATAGTTGGAATTGTAAGAGTTGTTGCCCTGTCCCTTTCTCTGCGATTGTTAGTCTAATGGAATCCAGAAAGAACAAACATTTACATCAAAAGGTGCAAAGTTATGGGCAAAGACACAAAACATCCACATCAAATTAAATATTTTTCTTAATCAAATAACATGGTAAACAACCACTTTTTGTGCAGTAAAAATGTACCATCCTTACAAAGCACATAATGTAAATGTACTTTACTGTATTGTACATAGGCTGTTCATCTAGGTTTGTACATGTAGACTTTCCATCAGCATTTTGTTTTACATTTAACTAGGCAAGTCAGTTAAGAACAAATTCTTATTTGCAATGACAGCCTACCGGGGAACAGTTTGTTAACTGCCTTGTTCAGGGGCAGAACGACAGATTTTTACCTTGTCAGCTCAGGGATTCGATCCAGCAACCTTTCAGTTTTGCAACAAAGCAATCTTCAATCATGCTGCCAAACATACCCTCGTAAAACTGACTATCCTACCGATCCCTGACTTCGGCGATGTCATTTACAAAATAGCCTCCAACACTCTACTCGGCAAATTGGATGCAGTCTATCACAGTGCCATCCGTTTTGTCACTAAATCCCAATATACTACCCACCACTGCGACCTGTATGCTCTCGTTGGCTGGTCCTCGCTACATATTCGTTGCCAAACCCACTGGCTCCAGGTCATCTATAAGTCTTTGCTAGGTAAAGCTCCGCCTTATCTCAACTCACTCGTCACCATAGCAACACCCACCCGTAGCACGCGCTCCAGCAGGTATATTTTACTGGTCATCCCCAAAGCCAACACCTCATTTGGCCGCCTTTCCTTCCAGTTCTCTGCTGCCAATGACTGGAAGGAATTGCAAAAATTACTGAAGTTGGAGACTTATATCTCCCTCACTAACTTTAAGCACCAGTTGTCAGAGCAGCTTACTGATCACTGCAGCTGTACACAACCCATCTGTAAATAGCCCATCCAACCAACTACCTACCTCATCCCCATATTTGTTTTAGTTTTTCTGCTCTTTTGCACACCAGTATTTCTATTTGCACATCCTCATCTGCACATATATCACTCCAGTGTAAATTGTTAAATTGTAATTACTTCGCCACTATTGGCCTATTTATTGCCCTACCTCCTTACTTCCTTTGCACACACTGTATACAGATTTTTCTATTGTGTTATTGACTGTATGTTTGTTTATCCCATGTGTAACTCTGTGTTGTTGTTTTTGTCGCACTGCTTTGCTTTATCTTGGCCAGGTCGCAGTTGTAAATGAGAACTTGTTCTCAACTGGCCTACCTGGCCCAGTGCTCTAACAGCAAGGCTACCTGCCGCCCCAAAGGAAAGCCATGAAGAAAAACAATGCAGAATACAGTAACTGAGTACATTGAGATGTCAAGTGGATTGTGATGGTATGATGTGGCTCAGTTGGTAGTGCTTGCAATGCTAGAGCTATGGGTTTGATTCCCATGGGGGACCAGTATGAAAATGTACGCACTCCCTACTGTAAATTGCTCTGGATAACAGCGTCTACTGAAAAGGAATTAATAGCTAGACCATATCAGTTTTCACATTTGCAAAGTATACTGAACAGAAATGTAAACGCAACATGTAAAGTGTTGGTCCCATGTTTCATGAGCTGAAATAAAAGATCCCAGAAATGTTCCATACCCACAAAAAGCTTATTTCGCTCAAATTTGTTTACATCCCTGTTAGTGAGTATTTCTCCTTTGCCAAGATAATCCATCCACCTGTGGCATATCAATAAGCTGGGCACAATAAAAGGCAACACAAAGATGTGCAGTTTTGTCAGACAACACAATGCCACAGATGTGTCAAGTTTTGAGGGTGCATGCAATTGGCATGCTTACTGCAGGAATGTCCACCAGAGCTATTGCCAGAGATTTTAATGTTAATTTCTCTACGATAAGCCGCCTCACACGTCATTTTAGAGAATTTGACAGTACGTCCAACCGGCCTCACCACAGCAGACCACATGTAACCAGGCCAGCCCAGGACCTCCACATCCGGCTTCTTCACCTGCGGGATCGTCTGAGACCATTTCTGTCTGTAATAAAGCCCTTTTGTGGGGAAAAACACATTTTGATTGGCTGGGACTGTCTCCCAAGTGGGTGGGCCTATGCCCTCCCAGGCCCACCCATGGAAGTACGCCTGCCCACTAATGTGAAATCCATAGATTAGGGCCTAATTCATTTATTTAAATTGACTGATTTCTTTATATGAACTGTAACTCAGTAAAATCGCTGAAATTGTTGCTTGTTGGGTTTATATTTTTTGTATATTTCAAGAAACATACAGTTCCAGTCAAAAGTTTGGACACACCTACTCATTCCAGGTGTTTTCTTCATTTTTTCACAATTTTCTACATTGTAGAACAATAGTGAAGATATCAAAACTATGAAATAACACATATGGAAACATGTAGTAACCCAAAAAGTGTTAAACAAATCATAATATATTTAATATTTGAGATTCTTCAAAGTAGCCATCCTTTGCCTTGACAACAGCTTTGCACGCTCTTGCCATTCTCTCAACCAGCTTCATGAGGTAGTCACCTGGAATAAATTTAAATTAACAAGTGTGCCTTGGAAAGAAATTCCACAAATTAACTTTTAACTTCTTAATACGTTTTGAGACAATCAGTTGTTTTATGACAAGGTAAAGTTGGTATACAGAAGATAACTCTATTTGGTAAAATACCAAATCCATATTATGGCAAGAACAGCTCAAATAAGCAAAGAGAAATGACAGTCCATCATCCATCAATCCGGAAAATTTCAAGAACTTTGAAAGTTTCTTCAAGCGCAGTCGTAGAAACCATCAAGCGCTATGATGAAACTGGCTCTCATGAGGACCTCCACAGGAAAGGAAGACCCAAGTTACCTCTGCTGCAGAGGATAAGTTCATTAGAGTTACCAGCCTCAGAAATTGCTGCCCAAATAAATGCTTCACAGAGTTCAAGTAACAGACACTTCTCAACATCAACTGTTCATAGGAGACTGCGTGAATCAGGCCTTCATGGTCAAAATGCTGCAAAAAAAACACTACTAAAGGACACCATTAAGAAGAAGAGACTTGCTTGGGCCAAGAAACACGAGCAATGGACATTAGACCGGTGGAAATCTGTCCTTTGGTCAGATGAGTCCAAATTTGAGATTTTTGGTTCCAACCACCGTGTCTTTGTGAGATGCATAGTAGGTGAACAGATGAGCTCTGCATGTGTGGTTCTCACTGTGAATCATGGAGGAGGAGGTGTGATGGTGTGGAGGTGCTTTGCTGGTGATGCTGTCAGTGATTTATTTAGAATTCAAGTCACACTTAACTAGCATGGCTACCACAGCATTCTGCAGCGATGCGCCATCCCATCAGGTTTGCGCTTAGTGAGACTACCATTTGTTTTTCAACAGGACAATGACCACCTCCAGGCTGTGTAAGGGCTATTTGACCAAGAATGAGAGTGACGGAGTGCTGCATCAGATGACCTGGCCTCCACAATCACCCGACCTCAACCCAATTGAGATGGTTTGGGATGAGTTGGACCTCAGAGTGAAGGAAAAGCATCCAACAAGTGCTCAGCATATGTGGGAACTCCTTCAAGACTGTTGGAAAAGCATTCCAGGTAATACTGGTTGAGAGAATGCCAAGAGTGTGCAAATCTGTTATCAAGGCAAAGGTTGGCAACTTTGAAGAATCTCAAATATAAAATATGCTTTGATTTGTTTAACACTTTTTTGGTTACTACATGATTCCATATGTGTTATTTCATAGTTTTGATGTCTTCGCTATTATTCTACAATGTAGAAAATAGTAAAAATAAAGAAAAACCATTGAATGAGTAGGTGTGTCCAAACTTTTGACTGGTACTGTATATCAAGCATTATCAGATTAACTGTTTTGTACAGATAATTATCAGACTGAAATTACAAATGATGGTAATGTTTTTTTAATCCACAAAAGTAGTGCACTGGAACTTTACTATTCCTTTATTAGCATTAGCAGACCGATTCAGTATGGGCAAAAATGCTTTTAAATAAATCGCAGCACCCCCACCCCCAAAATACAAAATACTTCCCGCAGCTATTGGGGGGGGGGGGGGGGGCAGAACATCAGGATCACATCAATGAGCAAAGAGGCTCATGGGAGAAAAATTGGGCGTTGGCTATGGTGAGAAGAAGTGAGAAGTCAAAACAGACAGAAGAAGATGTGTGTGTGTGTGTGTGTGTTTGTGTGAGCACCAATAGAACAGTAGAAGACAGCCCTCTTTGTGTCTGAAAGTTCAGGGCTAAGATTCTGACTCACAGAGAGCAGCTCTCTGACCTCTGACCGTTGACGACTAACCCAAACCTCTCTCTCCCAGCCTGATTTCTATCCTATTATCCTAGTAGCCTGCCCTATTTCCTCCCTACCCCTTCCCTCTGGCCCTAACCCTTTCATGTTTGAAAGTCTGTAAATGTGGAAGAAATATAATGGAAGCCTTACATTATCACTACACTGTTTGGGAGTTTGAGTAGATTTCTTTTCAATGTTTGAATGTTGACTCAGATTTGCAAACAGGTGTGTGGATGAGCGTGGCTTTCTCTTTCTGCCCCAAGCACATTATTACAAGATCATTACAGAGTTATACTGTAGTAATCAGTGTGTGTGTGTGTGTGTGTGTGTGTGTGTGTGTGTGTGTGTGTGTGTGTGTGTGTGTGTGTGTGTGTGTGTGGATGGTGATTGTCACCCATGTCTTCCAGATGGCCGTCGAGACTCGAGACACACTAATTTTCTCCCCTAGACAAATTTAGCTAATCCACTTTCTTCCCTCTCCCCATTTTCCCCTCCTCCCCCTCTTTCATTCCCTCCTTCCTCTCTTGTTCTTGTACTATCGTCTCTTGGTATTGGGTGGGTGTGTGGGTGGTTGTGGGTGGGTGGGAGGGTGGGTGTGAGGCATTGGGGGCAGACTTATTGCCTCTGACTGACAGGAGTTATAGTAAATAAGTTAATATGAGTAAGTTACACATTTTTCCATTTCTCTCTGTCACACACACACCCTGAGGTGGTGGTTACAGTAATCTAGCAGGAATAAATGCATTTCCATTTCAGTCAGCCTCTGGCTCACAACTCAACACTTTGGTCCGCCACAGAAGAGAGGGAAGCTGGGAACAAGAAACACACACACACACACACACACACACACACACACACACACACACACACACACACACACACACACACACACACACACACACACACACACACACACACACACACACACACACACACACACACACACACACACAGAATACTGAGAAGGTAGTTTCCAGTGGTTGAGCAAGAGACACATACATAAACACACACAAGGGGGAGTGAGCAAGTTCACACTTCTGGGAGAGAAAGAAAACACACCCATCGTCCATAATCTGACACGGTCTAGTGTTGCTGGTCTACACACACACGCACACACACAGTTGTGTTTTGGAAAAGGAGGGGGAGAGTTCAGATCTAAAATTCTATTCTGCTGTTTGTTTACGTTTCCAGGAGGGTCTCCAAGGGACGAGATACAGCGTGGGAAAAGAGAGAGAGAGAGAGACCATTAAAATACAATTAGGGAGGGTATAGTTCTGATCGAATCAAATCAAAGTTTATTGGTCACATACACAGATTTGCAGGTGTTATAGCAGGTGCAGTGAAATGCTTATGTTTCTAGCTCCAACAGGGCAGTAGAATATCTCACAATACAATATAAATACACAAATAATACATAAATGGATACAAGAAATCAAGAAAATGACAGAATGGGTCCAATCAACAATCCAGAGTAGATATATTACAGTGAGCATGTGTCAGAATCCAGAATATAAATATGTGGTGTGTATAGACAGTATATCATTTGGAAAGACAATGGTATGTTCCGTAGGAGGTATATTAGGCTAGGTATATTACAGTAGATACATTCACAGTGAGTAAACAACAGTATATTAACAGAATATGAGGGGGACAGCGTTCAATGACTCTATCTATACACATGGGGCATTAGTCTCAAGGTGCAGGGCAGAGTACCGGGCAGGTAGCCGGCTAGTGACAGTGTCTACGGTGCAGGGCAGAGTACCGGGCAGGTAGCCGGCTAGTGACAGTGTCTACGGTGCAGGCCAGAGTACCGGGCAGGTAGCCGGCTAGTGACAGTGTCTACGGTGCAGGGCAGAGTACCGGGCAGGTAGCCGGCTAGTGACAGTGTCTACGGTGCAGGGCAGAGTACCGGGCAGGTAGCCGGCTAGTGACAGTGTCTACGGTGCAGGGCAGAGTACCGGGCAGGTAGCCGGCTAGTGACAGTGTCTACGGTGCAGGCCAGAGTACCGGCTAGTAATGGCTTTTCAACAGTCTGATGGCCTGGAGATAGAGGCTTTTTTTAAGTTGGTCAGGACTCAGGACTTATGGTCAGGAAAAGCCCAAGCTGTAGCTGTCTTGTGATTCAGTGGCTGAATGTTCTTCTGGCCACTGACGACCCCTGCTGTCCTAAACCTAACAGTGCCAGTACAGACCACACCAACTTTTAATTCTGAGACCAATAGCGTCACCTACTGGTCATACTAGTTAACTGCCGTCCCGACCAAAAAACATAGTTTCCCATACTTCCATTTGCTGTAGGCTACCACACACTGGGGTAGTTAAGGGACCTTGGAGTGCAGTATTCTTAGCTTTATGATTAGGACTTTGCCAGGATTACAGTACCAGTCAAAAGTTTGAACACACCTACTCATTCAAGGGGTTTTCTTTATTTTTACTATTTTCTACATTGTAGATTTCTATCTCTGAGCTTACAAAGCGAGAACAAAGAAGCAAGAGATGGCAACATAATAGAAGACAGACTTTAAAGAGAACAGTTGCAATGGAGACCTACCTATCAGGCAACACACCATCTCAGTCACCAGATGGAGACCTACCTATCAGGCAACACACCACCTCAGTCACCAGATGGAGACCTACCTATCAGGCAACACACCATCTCAGTCACCAGATGGAGACCTACCTATCAGGCAACACACCACCTCAGTCACCAGATGGAGACCTACCTATCAGGTAACACACCACCTCAGTCACCAGATGGAGACCTACCTATCAGGCAACACACCACCTCAGTCACCAGATGGAGACCTACCTATCAGGCAACACACCATCTCAGTCACCAGATGGAGACTTACCTATCAGGCAACACACCACCTCAGTCACCAGATGGAGACCTACCTATCAGGCAACACACCATCTCAGTCACCAGATGGAGACTTACCTATCAGGCAACACACCATCTCAGTCACCAGATGGAGACCTACCTATCAGGCAACACACCACCTCAGTCACCAGATGGAGACCTACCTATCAGGCAACACACCACCTCAGTCACCAGATGGAGACCTACCTATCAGGCAACACACCACCTCAGTCACCAGATGGAGACCTACCTATCAGGCAACACACCATCTCAGTCACCAGATGGAGACCTACCTATCAGGCAACACAACACCTCAGTCACCAGATGACTTGCAGCCAGAACACGAGGCTAACATACCTGTCCCTAACTTACCTGTCCCTGATTCACACCCTGATACCCCTTCCTCATCGTCTGCAACAGGAATTAGAAGTCTAATACTGGAAGGAAAAAGGTTGGAAGAGGTCGCTCAAAAACATAGAGATCTTTGCATGACAGAAGTCAAACTTGATAAAGCTTAACGGAAAACTGAGAAACAAAAAAAAAGGTATGATCAACTGATGAAGAAAATGGAGAGACAAGATTCCCCAAAGACAAAACAGAAAATGAAGGGAACTCTGAAGAACTTGAGAAGGATTTTATTGTTTCAAATTGCCATCATTGCAGAGTTGAAGCAAAAGTGTCAAAAAATGCCCAGTGCCAAGGACAAACAAGTGGCTTCAGAAATGCTCAGAGGCAACATCCTGAGAAAGTATGGCCTGGTAAAAGCTGCAAGCAGAGAATTTGGATTTTCAGCAAAAGCAATGAGGGCAAATGAAAACAGGCCAACTAGTCTGCAATACTTCAGGAAAAATCAGTGTAACAGAATTAGCACAGCCACAGAAGAGAAAATCACTAGATTCTATGAACGTGATGACAGCAGCAGAGCAACAACAGAAGCGCTTCTTGAATGGCACAATTCAGAACCTTTATCAGGATTTTAAGAGGGAATATTCTGAGATTAAAAAGTCCTACTATGAATTCTTTAAAAGACGTATTTTTTGGATTGTCAAGCCAACAGTCCAGAGATGACACATGCCTCGGCAAAACCCACGCCAACCTCCAGTTCATGGAGGACAAACTACAGCATCACAAAGTGATCAGCTGCAACAACAATCAAACCTTATTGAGTCTTTGTGCTGTGAGAACCTGAAGAAAGACTGTATGTACACAGAGTTCTCCCTTTGCCAAGCCAAAGAGCTCAAACTGACTTTGATGCTGGTGAGCAGACATGGTGGTTTGAGTGGAAAAACAAAGAGGGAAACCTGGAGAAGTTCCTTGTACATTTGACAGTATAAGCAAAGGTTTGTGGCACACTGCATACTCTACTGGAGGACTTCTCCAAAGGGTTGAAAGAGAAGTTGGGGAAACACGTGTACAACATTCGACACCAATACTCCAAAGAGAATTAAAAGAGAAGATCTGTGCTGACTTGCAAACTTCTATGGTGGTCATTGCCAAGGGTGTGACATTGAGCATGGAGTTGGTAGGACAGAACAAACACTCACTCTCAAGTCAAAGCCCTAGCTCCTAGAACAGGGTTAGCATACTAAACTACCAGGGATACTCCAGCTCTCTGACCTCATTCAAATGTCCCTCTCCATCTCTCCCCCTATCTCTCTGTCCTTCTCTCTCCCTCCCCCTCCTCCAGGGTGACCTGTGCCAGTATCTGGGTCTCAGTCACCACATCACAATGATTCGGGGGCCCACATTGGGTCTGGGGTCCCCGGGGGAGATGGCGGGAGGTCAGGGAGGCAGGGTGAGGGTGAGTGCGCGTGTACGAGCCCCCCGCCGCAGGGGGAGGAGAGGGGGGTCTGAGGAGGGCTGTGATGTTCAACCATGGAGGAGGATGGGCCCTGGGGACCACCAGTAAGTGTGTGTGTGTGTGTGTGTGTGTGTTTACCAGCATAAACACATCTAGTTCATGATGTAACCCTAATGTAACAACCTTTGGTTTCTCACTGTCTTCTTTTCTCTTTCTCTCCTTCTCTACTCCCCCATCTCTCTCTCCTTCTCTACTCCACCCATCTCTCTCTCTCTTTCTCTCCTCTACTCCCCCATCTCTCTCTCCTTCTCTACTCTCCCACCTCTCTCTTCCCCCTCTCCCTGTCTTCCTCTCAGAGATGGGGAGCTATGATGTCTTGTGTAGGCAGATGTCTGATGAGCTGAATGCAGTGGTTGTATCTGTTGAGTAAGTATTTCTCCTCTTTTCACACTATATTAGCTTCAGTTCTACACACACACACACACACACACACACACACACACACACACACACACACACACACACACACACACACACAACATGAAAGTCTTGGGTTCTTATAACGCTATAGTAACAAGTTAAGGTTTGGACAGAACTGTTACAAGGATTAAAAAGTGTTTTTTGTAAATTTTACCATAAGTGTGTGTGTGTGTAGGTACCGTCTGGCTCCAGAAGTGCATTTCCCTGTGCAGTATGAGGACTGTCTGGCTGCGGCCAAGCACTTCTTGGAGCCGGGAATTCTGGGAAAGTTGTCTGTGGATCCACAGCGCGTGGCTGTGTCAGGCGACAGCGCTGGAGGAAATCTCGCTGCAGCCGTCGCACAGCAGGTACACACACACACACACACACACACACACACACACACACACACACACACACACACACACACGTGTCTACAGGGACACTAACACACTCTCCCTCTCTTTACAGATCTCGGTAGATTACAGTGTGAGTGTGAAGTTCAGTGTTCAGGCGTTAATCTACCCAGTCCTCCAGGGTCTAGACCTCAACACTCCATCCCACCAACAGAACCACAACATACCCATGCTACACCGCTTTATGATGGCCAGGTACACACACGTACATGTTCACACACACAGGCGCACACAGTCACACACACACCTGTGTTAGTAACTCTTCTCTCTCTTTCTCTGTAGGTTCTGGCTGCTCTACCTGGGGGTTGATACCTCTCTCCATCCCATCCTCTTGTCCCCCTCCTTACTCCATCATCCCTCCATCCCTCCCTCCGTCCGCTCCCATCTCAACTGGACCACCCTTCTGCCGGCCAAACACATTCAGCATTACAAGCCTGTTGGCATGGAGACGGGGTCACAGGAGGTCACAGGGCAGGAGGGTGATCTTCTCCCGGGGTTGCTGGATGTCCGAGCGGCGCCGCTGCTGGCGGAGCAGGGGGTTCTGGGTAGAACGCCCGAGCTTACATCCTAACGTGTGAGTACGATGTGCTCAGAGACGATGGGTTGATGTACACCAGGAGGCTACAAGACGCGGGTGTCGCTGTTTCCAGCCAGCACTATGACGACGGTTTCCACGGCGCCTTAAGTTTAGTGCACTCGCCGTTTTACTTCGATGTGGGGAAAAGAATGATCAGAGGATACATGGACTGGCTGCAGGAAAACCTCTAGTGTGTGTGTGTGTGTGTGTGTGTGTCTATGCAGCTGCAAACCCAAAGCCATCTTGCAGTCAGAATTTCAGACCATTGTCCAGGTTAGACAAGCAGATGTTTTTAAGGCTTTTAAACTGGGTTCAACCTGATTGTTGACCTGGGTTAGAATGTCTCTATTACTGGGTTAAACTGGATCAAACTGGGTTGGACTGGTGTTTTAAACTGTGTTAGAATGTAAGAATATAACACATACACCGTTCCCTGATTGTAGCTGTTTGCACTCTGGTGTGTGTGTGTGTGTGTGTGTGTGTGTGTCACAATACATTTGGTCCAGTTAAACCCACACACACGTCCTCCTCTCCCAGCTCTGCTCACCTGAACAATACATATGCTGCATTTTAAACGTGCAGTCTTATGTCTGTCACACTAATACACTAAAATAAACTTCCATCTAAGCCAATCAATGTGCAGTGTTAGAACGTAGTAATCTGATGACTCCATAAGAGTCCTATTTCTAGAATAGATTGGGTTAAATTATGCAATGTGCACAACTGGGTTATACATCAATGCAATCTATATAGAATTGTGCCTAGATGGAAAAACAATGAGGACTCAAAAGGTAGGGTCATACAACACGATCCCTGGTGCTGTAAAAAGCAATAACAAACCTTGAAAATGAAGTATGTTCTTTAGACGGGGTATTGAGTGAGGACTTTTCAACCCACAACACAGAGCTTGATTGTTTTCCACTGAACAGAATGATCTCAGTTGTCCCCAGTAACTGCTGCTGGGTGTCAGTACTTTATGTACAATTATGATTGTAATGGTTGATAGATGTTTAACCCTCCAATAAATACTGATCAGTTTGAGTGTTTCCCTTGTTTTATACTGTAAGCCTACAGTGTTACACAAACGCACAGCCAGTGCAATACAGACACAGAGTTAAAAAATTATTTCAACATATGAGTGACACATGTATAAGTAAAAAATACTTTAAAGTACTAGTTTCTTTTCGGTATCTATACTTTACTAAACATATTTTTGCCTACTTTTACTTCACTACATTCCTAAAGAAAATAACCTTTTACGCCATACATTTATCCTGACACCCAAAAGTACAGTGACAGTTGGTAGTATTCATGAAAGTCATATGGGGTGAAAGCTATTGAAGTTTGAAGGAAGTGTTAATTGAAAGTCCATTCAATATCATAGAAAATAGCCATAGTCAGAAAATATTTAAGTATTTGCTGTAGATTGTACAGACAAGGTCCCTGAATAAATAACAGGTGGTTTTATTTATGAAACTCCTTAGGGGTGGAAGTTGTTTAAGTTTTAAGCAAGTCTTTATTATTTTACATTTTGTGATATTACATTTATAGAAAATAGCCCAAGTCAAAAACTACAGAAGTAATTGCTTTATATTGTATTGATGAGGTCCTTGAACCAATAAAGGTTGTTTCAAGTGATATGGGGTGGAAGCTATTGAAGTTAAAAAATACTTGTTTTCATACATGAAAATGTATTCATTGAAAACAGCCAAAGTAAAAAAAATAAGAAATACAAAAGTCATTGCCATAGATTGGACGGGCGAGGTCCCTGAACCAAAGTTGGTTGTATTCATCTAGTCCTATTGGGTGGAAGTATTTACGTTTTTTTGGAAGTATTTCTCTGTAAAGTGAATAAAAATGAATTGATAAAGTAAAAAAGCTCTGCAAATTGCCGTGGATTTGATAGCGATGTCATGTGGTTAAGAAACTATTGACATGTTTTATTAACATGCAAAAGTAGGCGTTGCAGTTTTAAGACGTTACCGCTGAGCAGAGGAGAGCAATGTTTTACATTTCGACTCCAAAAAGAAAATACGACACCGATGTGCAAAAACAAGGCGTGTAACTTGTTAACTATCGTCAGCGTATTCAGAATATGTCATTTCTATAATTATTGCATGTTCCGCTTTACAGGTATTAACGAGCAAAATTCCGAATCTTTAATATAAAAGCTAACTAAACGTTACACCACATTGGACTTTGGCAGTGTTGTCACACTGACTGCACTATGTTCCCTGTGATTTACGTGTTCATGTTGGGGAGATAGCTAGTAATACTGGTGTTACAAAGATGAAGTTGTCTTCTGTTGTCGTAACATTGATATTAACGGTGGGTGTTCCTTATTACATCTATACACCGTTACCTGCTGCCATCGAGGAGCCTTTGAAACTGATGCTGCTGGACGCCTTTTTCCGTGCTATGCTGCAAGTGGTAAGAAACAAGAAGAATAGCTATAAACCTAATCATACTTTACATTAGCTTGACAGTTCTTTATGGTAACGAGTAACGTTAGTAGGCAATGCAATGCTTTCTCTATTACTCGACCTATGTATCTATCAGGAATCAAGGTATGACCCAGATGCAAGGCAGGCAGGAAGGCAGAGGTCAGGTGGATCAAAGGTACAGGACGGCAGGCAGAGTGGTCAGGCGAGTAAGGGTCAAAAACCAGGAAGCGGAGACTGGGGACAAGCAGGCGCTGACACATAACCACTGGTTGACTTGACAAACAAGACGAACTGGCAACAGATAAACAGAGAACACAGGTATAAATACACAGGGGAAGATGGGCGACACCTGGAGGGGGGTGGAGCCAATCACAAAGACAGGTGAAACAGATCAGGGTGTGACAGTATCGGAGTCAGGGGCAGCAGGTTTAGGCCTATTGGTTGGAGACACTGAATTGGAGGCTATACTAGCTAGATAGTTTATGATGCAGCTAACATGTGATGCGTTGTAAAGCTAGCTAGTTAGTCTGAACAAGTAGAACATGTGAACTGATTTGGTTATAGACGTAAAACAATGCTTTACTGTGCTTTCTCCAGCCCTTGCGTGAAATCAGATGTGGATAATTAATTTGAACTAGCTAAATACAGCACAAACTCATTTCTAGTGTGTGTGTGTGTGGCCCTTCACCTAGATTTCACACAGTCATGGTGTAAGTAGTGCCTGGGGTAAAGACACATAAACAAACACGCACATACACACTGGGGTGAACAGAGCACCTTTAGCCATGTTGTAACTAGTGTCAGTGGAGAAGAGAGCAACATTCACATTGCCTAGACCCCAGGCTTTAGGCTAGTAGGTGAAAGGACAGACAGAGACAGATTGCTAATAGGGGCCTTGGGGAGCCCTATCCTGGTCAAAGATCTGTGCTGACTTGCAAACTCCTATGGTGGTCATTGCCAAACTACCAGGGATACTCCAGCTCTCTGACCTCATTCAAATGTCTCTCTCCCTCTCCATTTCTCCCCCTATCTCTCTGTCCTTCTCTCTCCCTCCCCCTCCTCCAGGGTGACCTGTGCCAGTATCTGGGTCTCAGTCACCACATCACAATGATTCGGGGGCCCACATTGGGGCTGGGGTCCCCGGGGGAGATGGCGGGAGGACAGGGAGGCAGGGTGAGGGTGAGTGACGTGGACTTTGACAGAGTCCCGGTGCGCGTGTACGAGCCCCCCGCCGCAGGGGGAGGAGAGGGGGGTCTGAGGAGGGCTGTGATGTTCTACCATGGAGGAGGATGGGCCCTGGGGACCACCAGTAAGTGTGTGTGTGTGTGTGTGTGTGTGTGTGTGTGTGTGTGTGTGTGTGTGTGTGTGTGTGTGTGTGTGTGTGAGTGTGTGTGTGAGTGTGAGTGTGTGTGTGTGTGTGTGTGTGTGTGTGTGTGTGTGTGTGTGTGTGTGTGTGTGTTTACCAGCATAAACACATCTAGTTCATGATGTAACCCTAATGTAACAACCTTTGGTTTCTCACTGTCTTCCTCTCTTTCTCTCTTTCTCTCCTTCTCCACTCCCCCATCTCTCTTTCTCTCCTTCTCTACTCCCCCATCGCTCTCTTTCTCTCCTTCTCTACTCCCCCATCTCGCCCTCTTTCCTTCTTTACTCCCCACATCTCTCTCTTTCTCTCCTTCTCTACTCCACCCATCTCTCTCTCTTTCTCTCCTCTACTCCCCCATCTCTCTCTCCTTCTCTACTCCCCCACCTCTCTCTTCCCCCTCTCCCTGTCTTCCTCTCAGAGATGGGGAGCTATGATGTCTTGTGTAGGCAGATGTCTGATGAGCTGAATGCAGTGGTTGTGTCTGTTGAGTAAGTGTTTCTCCTCTTTTCACACTATATTAGCTTCAGTTCTACACACACACACACACACACACACACACACACACACTCAACATGAAAGTCTTGGGTTCTTATAACGCTATAGTAACAAGTTAAGGTTTGGACAGAACTGTTACAAGGATTAAAAAGTGTTTTTTGTCAATTTTACCATAAGTGTGTGTGTGTGTGTGTGTGTGTGTGTGTGTGTGTGTGTGTGTGTGTGTGTGTGTGTGTGTGTGTGTGTGTGTGTGTGTGTGTGTGTGTAGGTACCGTCTGGCTCCAGAAGTGCATTTCCCTGTGCAGTATGAGGACTGTCTGGCTGCGGCCAAGCACTTCTTGGAGCCGGGCATTCTGGGAAAGTTGTCTGTGGATCCACAGCGCGTGGCTGTGTCAGGCGACAGCGCTGGAGGAAATCTCGCTGCAGCGGTCGCACAGCAGGTACACACAAACACACACACACACACGTGTCTACAGAGACACTAACACACTCTCCCTCTCTTTACAGATCTCGGTAGATGACAGTGTGAGTGTGAAGTTCAGTGTTCAGGCGTTAATCTACCCAGTCCTCCAGGGTCTAGACCTCAACACTCCATCCCACCAACAGAACCACAACATACCCATGCTACACCGCTTTATGATGGCCAGGTACACACACGTACATGTTCACACACACAGGCGCACACAGTCACACACACACCTGTGTTAGTAACTCTTCTCTCTCTTTCTCTGTAGGTTCTGGCTGCTCTACCTGGGGGTTGATACCTCTCTCCATCCCATCCTCTTGTCCCCCTCCTTACTCCATCATCCCTCCATCCCTCCCTCCGTCCGCTCCCATCTCAACTGGACCACCCTTCTGCCGGCCAAACACATTAAGCATTACAAGCCTGTTGGCATGGAGACGGGGTCATGGGAGGTCACAGGGCAGGAGGGTGATCTTCTCCCGGGGTTGCTGGATGTCCGAGCGGCGCCGCTGCTGGCGGAGCAGGGGGTTCTGGGTAGAACGCCGCGAGCTTACATCCTAACGTGTGAGTACGATGTGCTCAGAGACGATGGGTTGATGTACACCAGGAGGCTACAAGACGCGGGCGTCGCTGTTTCCAGCCATCACTATGACGACGGTTTCCACGGCGCCTTAAGTTTTGCGCACTCGCCGTTTTACTTCGATGTGGGGAAAAGAATGATCAGAGGATACATGGACTGGCTGCAGGAAAACCTCTAGAGTCCTATTTCTAGAATAGATTGGGTTAAATTATGCAATGTGCACAACTGGGTTATACATCAATGCAATCTATATAGAATTGTGCCTAGATGGAAAAACAATGAGGACTCAAAAGGTAGGGTCATACAACACGATCCCTGGTGCTGTAAAAAGCAATAACAAACCTTGAAAATGAAGTATGTTCTTTAGACGGGGTATTGAGTGAGGACTTTTCAACCCACAACACAGAGCTTGATTGTTTTCCACTGAACAGAATGATCTCAGTTGTCCCCAGTAACTGCTGCTGGGTGTCAGTACTTTATGTACAATTATGATTGTAATGGTTGATAGATGTTTAACCCTCCAATAAATACTGATCAGTTTGAGTGTTTCCCTTGTTTTATACTGTAAGCCTACACACACACACACACACACACACACACACACACACACACACACACACACACACACAGCCAGTGCAATATAGACACTAAGTTTCAAAATGATTTCAACATATAGATGAGTGACACATGTATAATGCATGATACATTTAGCATGTTGCTTATTCTACCAATCCAATGATGTTAGCTCTACAACAGTGCTTAGGAAAGGAGCTGTGGCTAGGAGGGAAGGGGCAAGGGGCGTTGGTCAGACCGACCAATCACAGAGGAGATACCAAACCAACTTTCGGGAAGTGTAGTTTGTAGTTCCATGACATTGATACCACAAACTATTAAGCTACAACCCCTCAAGGTTGACCTATCATACACGGTTCTTAATATGTTGACACGTGAAGTCAATCCCCATCCAGATCTACCTCGTTTCTGACTGGCCATTCAAAAAATGACTTCTGGTGATTGGCTCAAACGCGCGTCACTTTCCCACAGTCCCCACCCACCCTTATACGTCAGTCAGACAACAATGGCGGCCTTCGCTGTAGCACGGAGCAGCTGCGGTCTCCTTTCCGGACTAAAAGCTTCTTTTAAAACATTCGGGCAGGTAAAACATGGCGTGGCTTCGGCAGCCGTAGCCCAGTCCCAGCTGCAGCAGCAGGCGCGGCGGTGGTATTCCGTTAGTCATCTCTCCGTTCAGGAGAGGATAGACAGAAAGAGGAATGCAGCGCTGATCGGAGGAGGTCAGAAGAGAATTGACGCGCAACACAAAAGGGTAAATAATCTGAGCATGCGCAAGTGTCTGTCAGTTTGGTGTATTTATCTGTTTGCCTGTCGGTCGGTCCGTATAACGTTTTGTCTGTGTAATGATCTTCTCCACAGGGGAAGCTGACAGCCAGAGAGAGAGTTGAGCTCCTGTTGGATAAAGACTCGTTTGTAGAGTATGACATGTTTGTGGAACATCGCTGCTCTGACTTCGGCATGGAAGAGGACCACAACAAGGTAACACTTCACAATAGAGGTTCCTACATTTTATCCAGCCTATGGACACAATGGAATAAACTGAATCATTTTTTAAAATGTTGATTCAGTCATCAATATGGTTTCAGTTTCCCTCACCCTCTAGTTCGCAGGGGACAGTGTGGTGACTGGACAGGGGAGGATAAACGGAAGGCTGGTGTATGTCTTCAGTCAGGTACACACACACACACACACACACACACACACACACACACACACACACACATATATCAAAGTAGTTACCATTTATTTTCATAATAAATGTCTCTTGCTCTCTTTTAGGACTTCACAGTATTTGGAGGCAGTCTGTCTGGGGCTCACGCACAGAAGATCTGTAAGGTAGGAGGACGGGCTCACTCTCCAGGGCCTGGTGGCTCACACCACTCCTGCTTCTCATTCATTACTTCTAGTCACATCCCTTTATGTCTGTAGATCATGGACCAGGCCATGATGGTGGGTGCTCCAGTCATTGGTCTGAACGACTCTGGCGGAGCAAGGATCCAGGAGGGGGTGGAGTCACTGGCTGGATACGCCGACATCTTCCTGGTAAGGGGGCGGTGCTTGATTAGACTGGTTACTGGGATGAGGATGACAGCAAAGAAATGACATCGCTTCTAAATGTACTCGCTCTCTCCCGGTCTCTCGCTCTCTCCCGGTCTCTCGCTCTCTCCCGGTCTCACGCTCTCTCCCGGTCTCTCGCTCTCTCCCGGTCTCACGCTCTCTCCCGGTCTCTCTCCCGGTCCCTCTCTCGCTCTCTCCCGGTCTCTCGCTCTCTCCCGGTCTCACGCTCTCTCCCGGTCTCACGCTCTCTCCCGGTCTCTCTCCCGGTCCCTCTCTCTCTCTCTCCCGGTCTCTTTGTCTCTGTAGAGGAATGTGATGGCTTCAGGTGTGGTTCCTCAGATCTCTCTGATCATGGGTCCCTGTGCTGGAGGAGCTGTCTACTCTCCTGCGCTGACCGACTTCACCTTTATGGTCAAGGTAAGACACACACCCTTCCTGCATAGATGTACTGTACAATTAATACAACTACCATGGGTTATATCCAGATCTTTGATTGTGTGTGTATGTGTAGGACACCTCATACCTGTTCATCACAGGTCCTGACGTAGTGAAGTCTGTCACCAATGAAGATGTCACTCAGGAGGAGCTGGGAGGAGCTAAAACGCACACCGCCGTGTCAGGCGTCGCTCACCGTGCGTTTGAGAACGACATCGATGCTCTGCTCAACCTCCGAAACTTCTTCAACTTCCTTCCCCTTAGCAACCAGGACCCCGCCCCCATTACCGAGTGCCACGACCCCAGGTACCCAACCACAGAACTCCTCTAACAGACTAGCCAATCACAGAACTGCCCATGGCATTTGGGATTTTCCTAGATGTTTGATCTCATCCCTCTCCTCCTCCAGTGATAGACTGGTTCCTGGTCTGGACACCATCGTTCCCTTTGAGACCACTAAAGCCTACGACATGCTGGACATCATCCAGGGGGTACGCACACACACACACACACACACACACACACAGCCTGTTGTCTATTGATCTGTGGTTTTAACTTTAGATTGTGGACGAGAGGGAGTTCTTTGAGATCATGCCTAACTACGCTAAAAACATCGTAGTGGGATTCGCTCGCATGAACGGACGAACTGTTGGAATTGTAGGGAATCAACCTAAAGTGGCATCTGGTGAGTAGAAGAGTATGATGGATTAGTGATGATGATGGTAGTGGTGGTGGTGATGATGGTGGTTGTGATGACGACAATGACGGTGGTGATGTTGGTGGTGGTTATGACGGTGGTGGTGATGTTGACGGTAGTGATGACGATAATGGCTGGTGGTGGTGGTGGTTATGACGGTGGTGATGATGTTGACGGTGGTGGTGGTAATGTTTACGGTATTAGTGGTGGTGGTGGTAATGTTGGCGGTGGTGGTGGTGACGATAATGACGGTGGTGGTGGTAATGTTGACGGTGGTGGTAGTGGTGGTGATGACGATAATGACGGTGGTGGTAGTGGTGGTGATGACGATAATGACGGTGGTGGTGGTAATGTTGTCGGTGGTGGTGGCGGTGACGATAATGACGGTGGTGGTGGTAATGTTGACGTTGGTGGTGGTGGTGGTGATGACGGTGGTGGTGGTGATGGTGGTGGTAATGTTGACGTGATGATGGTGGTGGTAGTGACGGTGGTAGTGGTGGTGGTGATGACGGTGGTGATGGTGGTGGTAATGTTGACGGTGGTGATGACGGTGGTAGTGGTGGTAATGTTGACGGTGGTGATGACGGTGGTAGTGGTGGTGATGACGGTGGTAGTGGTGGTGATGATGGTGGTGGTGACGGTGGTGGTGGTAATGTTGACGGTGGTGATGACGGTGGTGGTGGTAATGTTGACGGTGGTGATGACGGTGGTAGTGGTGGTGGTGATGACAGTGGTGGTGGTGACGGTGGTAGTAGTGGTGGTGGTAGTGATGCTGGTGATACCTCTCCTGTGTGTGTGTGTGTGCAGGTTGTCTGGACATTAACTCATCAGTGAAAGGAGCTCGCTTCGTTCGTTTCTGCGACGCTTTCAACATCCCCATCCTCACCTTCGTGGACGTGCCCGGCTTCCTGCCAGGTAGTGCGCAAGTCTGGCTTTCCTCATGAATAATTGGCACGTCAAAAAGTAGATGTCTCGCTTGACAGCTTTCACATTAATTGTGAAACCGCCGTACTGTGATCAACTCATTTTTAATCAAAACAAGTTCGATTCTTTTCAAACCAGAGGATTCCACCTTCCTCGCCGTTTCTCTCAGGGACGTCTCAGGAGTATGGCGGTATCATCCGACACGGGGCCAAGCTACTGTTTGCCTTTGCTGAGGCCACCGTCCCCAAGATCACCATCATCACTAGGAAGGCCTACGGAGGAGCGTACGACGTCATGAGCTCCAAGCACCTGAGAGGAGATGTGAACTACGCCTGGCCTTCTGCAGAGGTGGCTGTGATGGGAGCCAAGGTAACACAACACACACACCTACACAACACCAAGGTAACACAACACACACCTTCTACACAACACCAAGGTAACACAACACACACCTTCTACACAACACCAAGGTAACACAACACACACACCTTCTACACAACACCAAGGTAACACAACACACACACCTTCTACACAACACCAAGGTAACACAACACACACACCTTCTACACAACACCAAGGTAACACAACACACACCTTCTACACAACACCAAGGTAACACAACACACACCTTCTACACAACACCAAGGTAACACAACACACACACCTTCTACACAACACCAAGGTAACACAACACACACACCTTCTACACAACACCAAGGTAACACAACACACACACCTTCTACACAACACCAAGGTAACACAACACACACACCTTCTACACAACACCAAGGTAACACAACACACACACCTTCTACACAACACCAAGGTAACACAACACACACACCTTCTACACAACACCAAGGTAACACAACACACACACCTTCTACACAACACCAAGGTAACACAACACACACACCTTCTACACAACACCAAGGTAACACAACACACACACCTTCTACACAACACCAAGGTAACACAACACACACACCTTCTACACAACACCAAGGTAACACAACACACACACCTTCTACACAACACCAAGGTAACACAACACACACACCTTCTACACAACACCAAGGTAACACAACACACACCTACACAACACCAAGGTAACACAACACACACCTACACAACACCAAGGTAACACAACACACACACCTTCTACACAACACCAAGGTAACACAACACACACCTTCTACACAACACCAAGGTAACACAACACACACCTTCTACACAACACCAAGGTAACACAACACACACCTTCTACACAACACCAAGGTAACACAACACACACACCTTCTACACAACACCAAGGTAACACAACACACACACCTTCTACACAACACCAAGGTAACACAACACACACACCTTCTACACAACACCAAGGTAACACAACACACACACCTTCTACACAACACCAAGGTAACACAACACACACCTACACAACACCAAGGTAACACAACACACACACCTTCTACACAACACCAAGGTAACACAACACACACACCTTCTACACAACACCAAGGTAACACAACACACACACCTTCTACACAACACCAAGGTAACACAACACACACACCTTCTACACAACACCAAGGTAACACAACACACACCTTCTACACAACACCAAGGTAACACAACACACACACCTTCTACACAACACCAAGGTAACACAACACACACACCTTCTACACAACACCAAGGTAACACAACACACACACCTTCTACACAACACCAAGGTAACACAACACACACCTTCTACACAACACCAAGGTAACACAACACACACCTACACAACACCAAGGTAACACAACACACACCTTCTACACAACACCAAGGTAACACAACACACACACCTTCTACACAACACCAAGGTAACACAACACACACACCTTCTACACAACACCAAGGTAACACAACACACACCTTCTACACAACACCAAGGTAACACAACACACACACCTTCTACACAACACCAAGGTAACACAACACACACACCTTCTACACAACACCAAGGTAACACAACACACACACCTTCTACACAACACCAAGGTAACACAACACACACACCTTCTACACAACACCAAGGTAACACAACACACACACCTTCTACACAACACCAAGGTAACACAACACACACCTTCTACACAACACCAAGGTAACACACACACACACCTTCTACACAACACCAAGGTAACACAACACACACACCTTCTACACAACACCAAGGTAACACAACACACACACCTTCTACACAACACCAAGGTAACACAACACACACACCTACACAACACCAAGGTAACACAACACACACCTTCTACACAACACCAAGGTAACACAACACACACACCTTCTACACAACACCAAGGTAACACAACACACACACCTTCTACACAACACCAAGGTAACACAACACACACACCTTCTACACAACACCAAGGTAACACAACACACACACCTTCTACACAACACCAAGGTAACACAACACACACACCTTCTACACAACACCAAGGTAACACAACACACACCTTCTACACAACACCAAGGTAACACAACACACACACCTTCTACACAACACCAAGGTAACACAACACACACACCTTCTACACAACACCAAGGTAACACAACACACACACCTTCTACACAACACCAAGGTAACACAACACACACACCTTCTACACAACACCAAGGTAACACAACACACACCTTCTACACAACACCAAGGTAACACAACACACACACCTTCTACACAACACCAAGGTAACACAACACACACCTTCTACACAACACCAAGGTAACACAACACACACCTTCTACACAACACCAAGGTAACACAACACACACACCTTCTACACAACACCAAGGTAACACAACACACACACCTTCTACACAACACCAAGGTAACACAACACACACACCTTCTACACAACACCAAGGTAACACAACACACACACCTTCTACACAACACCAAGGTCACACAACACACACCTACACAACACCAAGGTAACACAACACACACACCTTCTACACAACACCAAGGTAACACAACACACACCTTCTACACAACACCAAGGTAACACAACACACACACCTTCTACACAACACCAAGGTAACACAACACACACACCTTCTACACAACACCAAGGTAACACAACACACACACCTTCTACACAACACCAAGGTAACACAACACACACACCTTCTACACAACACCAAGGTAACACAACACACACACCTTCTACACAACGCCAAGGTAACACAACACACACCTTCTACACAACACCAAGGTAACACAACACACACACTCTACACAACACCAAGGTAACACAACACACACACCTTCTACACAACACCAAGGTAACACAACACACACACCTTCTACACAACACCAAGGTAACACAACACACACACCTTCTACACAACACCAAGGTAACACAACACACACCTTCTACACAACACCAAGGTAACACAACACACACACCTTCTACACAACACCAAGGTAACACAACACACACACCTTCTACACAACACCAAGGTAACACAACACACACACCTTCTACACAACACCAAGGTAACACAACACACACACCTTCTACACAACACCAAGGTAACACAACACACACACCTTCTACACAACACCAAGGTAACACAACACACACACCTTCTACACAACACCAAGGTAACACAACACACACACCTTCTACACAACACCAAGGTAACACAACACACACACCTTCTACACAACACCAAGGTAACACAACACACACACCTTCTACACAACACCAAGGTAACACAACACACACCTTCTACACAACACCAAGGTAACACAACACACACCTTCTACACAACACCAAGGTAACACAACACACACCTTCTACACAACACCAAGGTAACACAACACACACACCTTCTACACAACACCAAGGTAACACAACACACACACCTTCTACACAACACCAAGGTAACACAACACACACACCTACACAACACCAAGGTAACACAACACACACACCTTCTACACAACACCAAGGTAACACAACACACACACCTTCTACACAACACCAAGGTAACACAACACACACACCTTCTACACAACACCAAGGTAACACAACACACACCTTCTACACAACACCAAGGTAACACAACACACACCTTCTACACAACACCAAGGTAACACAACACACACCTTCTACACAACACCAAGGTAACACAACACACACACCTTCTACACAACACCAAGGTAACACAACACACACACCTTCTACACAACACCAAGGTAACACAACACACACACCTTCTACACAACACCAAGGTAACACAACACACACCTTCTACACAACACCAAGGTAACACAACACACACACCTTCTACACAACACCAAGGTAACACAACACACACACCTTCTACACAACACCAAGGTAACACAACACACACCTTCTACACAACACCAAGGTAACACAACACACACCTTCTACACAACACCAAGGTAACACAACACACACACCTTCTACACAACACCAAGGTAACACAACACACACACCTACACAACACCAAGGTAACACAACACACACACCTTCTACACAACACCAAGGTAACACAACACACACCTACACAACACCAAGGTAACACAACACACACACCTTCTACACAACACCAAGGTAACACAACACACACACCTTCTACACAACACCAAGGTAACACAACACACACACCTTCTACACAACACCAAGGTAACACAACACACACCTTCTACACAACACCAAGGTAACACAACACACACCTTCTACACAACACCAAGGTAACACAACACACACCCTACACAACACCAAGGTAACACAACACACACCTTCTACACAACACCAAGGTAACACAACACACACACCTTCTACACAACACCAAGGTAACACAACACACACACCTTCTACACAACACCAAGGTAACACAACACACACCTTCTACACAACACCAAGGTAACACAACACACACACCTTCTACACAACACCAAGGTAACACAACACACACACCTTCTACACAACACCAAGGTAACACAACACACACACCTTCTACACAACACCAAGGTAACACAACACACACACCTTCTACACAACACCAAGGTAACACAACACACACACCTTCTACACAACACCAAGGTAACACAACACACACCCTACACAACACCAAGGTAACACAACACACACACTTCTACACAACACCAAGGTAACACAACACACACACCTTCTACACAACACCAAGGTAACACAACACACACACCTTCTACACAACACCAAGGTAACACAACACACACACCTTCTACACAACACCAAGGTAACACAACACACACCTTCTACACAACACCAAGGTAACACAACACACACCTTCTACACAACGCCAAGGTAACACAACACACACACCTTCTACACAACACCAAGGTAACACAACACACACACCTTCTACACAACACCAAGGTAACACAACACACACACCTTCTACACAACACCAAGGTAACACAACACACACACCTTCTACACAACACCAAGGTAACACAACACACACCTTCTACACAACACCAAGGTAACACAACACACACACCTTCTACACAACACCAAGGTAACACAACACACACACCTTCTACACAACACCAAGGTAACACAACACACACACCTTCTACACAACACCAAGGTAACACAACACACACCTTCTACACAACACCAAGGTAACACAACACACACACCTTCTACACAACACCAAGGTAACACAACACACACACCTTCTACACAACACCAAGGTAACACAACACACACACCTTCTACACAACACCAAGGTAACACAACACACACACCTTCTACACAACACCAAGGTAACACAACACACACACCTTCTACACAACACCAAGGTAACACAACACACACACCTTCTACACAACACCAAGGTAACACAACACACACACCTTCTACACAACACCAAGGTAACACAACACACACACCTTCTACACAACACCAAGGTAACACAACACACACACCTTCTACACAACACCAAGGTAACACAACACACACACCTTCTACACAACACCAAGGTAACACAACACACACACCTTCTACACAACACCAAGGTAACACAACACACACACCTTCTACACAACACCAAGGTAACACAACACACACACCTTCTACACAACACCAAGGTAACACAACACACACACCTTCTACACAACACCAAGGTAACACAACACACACACCTTCTACACAACACCAAGGTAACACAACACACACACCTTCTACACAACACCAAGGTAACACAACACACACACCTTCTACACAACACCAAGGTAACACAACACACACACCTTCTACACAACACCAAGGTAACACAACACACACACCTTCTACACAACACCAAGGTAACACAACACACACACCTTCTACACAACACCAAGGTAACACAACACACACACCTTCTACACAACACCAAGGTAACACAACACACACACCTTCTACACAACACCAAGGTAACACAACACACACACCTTCTACACAACACCAAGGTAACACAACACACACCTTCTACACAACACCAAGGTAACACAACACACACACCTTCTACACAACACCAAGGTAACACAACACACACACCTTCTACACAACACCAAGGTAACACAACACACACACCTTCTACACAACACCAAGGTAACACAACACACACACCTTCTACACAACACCAAGGTAACACAACACACACACCTTCTACACAACACCAAGGTAACACAACACACACACCTTCTACACAACACCAAGGTAACACAACACACACACCTTCTACACAACACCAAGGTAACACAACACACACACCTTCTACACAACACCAAGGTAACACAACACACACACCTTCTACACAACACCAAGGTAACACAACACACACCTTCTACACAACACCAAGGTAACACAACACACACACCTTCTACACAACACCAAGGTAACACAACACACACACCTTCTACACAACACCAAGGTAACACAACACACACACCTTCTACACAACACCAAGGTAACACAACACACACACCTTCTACACAACACCAAGGTAACACAGCACCTATACTTCTAGCCATGGCAACATTCACAATGTCAAAATGGGGGGGGGGGAAAGGTCAGTGCTCACTTTAAAACATTCCCAATATATGTCTGCCTCTAACATGTTGTTCCCAGGGTGCTGTACAGATCATCTTCAGAGGGAAATCCAACCAGGCAGAGCAGGAGGCTGAATACGTAGAGAAGTTCGCCAACCCTTTCCCTGCTGCTGTCAGAGGTACACACACACACACACACCATCCGTTCCAACAAACCTGACACCCACTCCCCCATCGTAACCGTGTGTGTTTCAGGGTTCGTGGATGACATCATCGTGCCGTCGACCACCCGGAAGAGGATCTGTAGGGACCTGGAGGTTCTGGCCTCCAAGAAACAGACCAACCCCTGGAAGAAACACGCCAACATCCCACTCTAACACACAAACACCTTCGACCAACCGGTCTCGAATTTCACCTATAGCTTAGAGCAGGGCTCTCCAACCCTGTTCCTGGAGAGATACCATCTTGTAGGTTTATACTCCAACCCTGTTCCTGGAGAGATACCATCCTGTAGGTTTTAACTCCAACCCTGTTCCTGGAGAGATACCATCCTGTAGGTTTTAACTCCAACCCTGTTCCTGGAGAGATACCATCATGTAGGTTTTAACTCCAACCCTGTTCCTGGAGAGATACCATCTTGTAGGTTTATACTCCAACCCTGTTCCTGGAGAGATACCATCTTGTAGGTTTATACTCCAACCCTGTTCCTGGAGAGATACCATCCTGTAGGTTTTAACTCCAACCCTGTTCCTGGAGAGATACCTTCCTGTAGGTTTTAACTCCAACCCTGTTCCTGGAGAGATACCTTCCTGTAGGTTTTAACTCCAACCCTGTTCCTGGAGAGATACCATCCTGTAGGTTTATACTGCAACCCTGTTCCTGGAGAGATACCATCCTGTAGGTTTTATACTCCAACCCTGTTCCTGGAGAGACACCCTCCTGTAGGTTTATACTGCAACCCTGTTCCTGGAGAGATACCTTCCTGTAGGTTTTATACTCCAACCCTGTTCCTGGAGAGATATCCTCCTGTAGGTTTATACTCCAACCCTGTTCCTGGAGAGATATCCTCCTGTAGGTTTATACTGCAACCCTGTTCCTGGAGAGATACCATCCTGTAGGTTTTAACTCCAACCCTGTTCCTGGAGAGATATCCTCCTGTAGGTTTATACTCCAACCCTGTTCCTGGAGAGATACCATCCTGTAGGTTTTAACTCCAACCCTGTTCCTTGAGAGATACCATCCTGTAGGTTTTCGCTCAAACCCCAATCTAGCGCACATGAACAGGGTTGGAGAGCCCTGGATTAGATCCACTTATCTGTCCCTAACCCTGTGGGACTTGTTTAGAAGAATCAGCATTTTTCTATCTGGTTAAATTAACACACCTGCCGTGAATCCAGACTAGTTTGTTAAATAAAATCATTGAAATTGTAAAGATGTCTGTCTTTGTCTGTGTGTGAGACAGAATTTTATATCCCAAAGACAGTTTGAACGTGTGTGTGTGTAATGTAAACGTAACTGCCAAAAGTAAAATGAGAACTTTCAAATTCCTTATATTAAGCGAACTAGACAGCACCCATTATTTTTACCATATACGGAGAGCCAGAGGCACACCGACTGACAATAACAAATGAAGCATGTGTTTAGTGAGTCCACCAGATCAGAGGCAGTAGGGATGATCTCTTGATATGTTAGAGAATTGGACCATTTCCTGTCTTGCTAAGCATCGGAAATGTGAGTACTTTGGGTGTCAGGGAAAATGTATGGAGAAAAAATTACATTATTTTCTTTAGGAATGTAGTGAAGTAAAAGTGATAAATATAAAGAGTAAAGTACAGATACTGTTGGGGCTCAGTCTCCATAGTTCTCCCCCTCTGGAGTCAAATGGACAGCTTGTCTTGGAAGGAAGTCTTATTTTTATATATATACACAGTGCATTCGGAAAGTATTCCACATTTTATGTTGCAGCCTTATTGGTGCTCTAAAGAGAAGTCCTTCAACCTCATGGCTTGGTGTTTGCTCTGACATGCAGTCAAACTGTGGGACCTTATATAGACAGGTGTGTGCCTTTCCAAATCATCTCCAATCAAGTTGTAATAAAAGCTCAAGGATGATAGATGGAAACAGAATGCACCAGAGCTCAATTTATAGTCTCATAACAAAGAGTGAATATTTATCAGTTGAATTTTTTAATAGATGTCAACCTGTTTTCACTTTGTCATTATGGGGTAGTGTGTGTCAATTGATAAGGGAAACATTTAATAAGGCTGTAACGTGAAAAAAGTCAAGGGGTCTGAACACTTTCCGAAGGCACCGTATGGAATCTATTCTTAGAACCGGTCCAATACAGCAAAACACACAATCCAGAATTAGATTACAGATTTTATTTATTTAAAAAAGATAAGATCAAGTTCACATGAAGAAAAAAAAAACAGTATTTTAGAAGGTTAAAGGGCAGGTGATGCCATCGCTACAGAAAGAACCAATCATCTCTGATATTTACAGAAGGGCAGCTTAACCAGCCAGTAGAAGAACAAGAGGGGTGGGTCAAAGTGATAAGCCAACCATTCAACTGTTATGTGTAACTACAGCCACATAAGACTAGAGGGGCATTCTCTGCTGGTCTCCACCTTCATATGCACTGATCTGAAAAGAGAGGACAGGTGCAATGAATATGGTAGAAGGCTACTGGATATTAGCGGTTACCTGTCCAGGTCTTCCTCATCAGTGCAGATGAAGAGGAAGTCACTTTAGACTATTGAGCCTGCACGACATCTACGGTCGCACTGGACACACCCTTATATGGCGCTTAACAGGCTGGGTATCCATGGCAACAGCCTGAGCAGTAGGGACTAAGCATTTAGGCAACCGTTTGGCAACAAACAAGATACTTTTTCAGAAAGATAACTGTACAAACAAATAATCGGACAAAACAAATTTAAAAACTCACTTCATTTAAAACTTTGTACTAAAGCTACTGAAATTCAAAATATATTTATTTTTAAAAAGCCGCGATTCCACCGTCGGTGTGTCTGTCTGAAGCTCTGAGGGGGAGGGGCTTGGGATTTGGCTATGACATCACAGCCTCTTGTATGGCCAATGAGAACTCTTCTAGTTCTGGTCCCATTGGTTGCTGTTTGGTGCATTTGCCAATAAAACCAAATACAGGACATTCTCAACACTATCGAAAGGGAAGAGAGAGTAGAGACGAGACAGGAGTGAGAGACTAAAGATTTATCACATTTAATATCAAGTTCCATCTGGGGGGGTCTATACATGACGTCGGGAGTGAAACAAAACCACCATACAACTGTGGCATGGGGGACTGTATAGCCGGGCGCACAGGGCCATGAGTACCACAGAGCTAGCGGAGAGATTAGCCAGAACGCTAACAATAACAGGAAGTTAAAACAAGTCAGTGGGAACAAACAGGAAGGGCCGAAAGTTTACAATATTTTTTTAAGAAATGTGGAACAATGTTTTGTACGATATTTTGTCCGGTTTGTAGCCAACACACCCACACATCCACTGAACGATAAAAGATCTTCTCTATGTACGATAGATACTCTGTACGATATTTTGTCCGAAATTCTCAGGGTTGAATGGGATCCTTCGGCCGGCCAGTGAGTGGATCCCTGGAGCTTCAGGGTAGATCCCAACAGATCCACTCCACACACACACAAGGCCGTCAACTGGCTGATCAGAGTTCGTCTGGGTGTTCAAGTGTCTGATGTTTGATTGACAGCTCATCCTGTGGAAGGCCCCTCCCCCCTCCAGGAAGGACTGGGAACACTGGATCAGAACATGGGCATGGTGAAACCCTGGGATAACGGACAAAAGAGATGCTGTTAAATGACATCATCACGGATCATGTTTTAGATATCTTAGGGTCACACTGGTTTACCACTGCAAGGCTGAGTGTGTGTTTGATTTCCTTACCGACTCGTCCTCGATCATGGCTGCTGAGTCGAAGAAGTCTGGTCTGAGCTCCGCTCTCTCACGCCTGTTCCTGGAGGGAGGCTGGAACGACAGAACGCGAGAATCAACGAATGGTGCGATATAGACTGGCCGAATTACACAACAGAATTGACGATCCAAACGACAGAATCAAACAGGAAGTGACGTCACTGACCAGGTCGATGACCATGGTGTCTTCGAACTCCTCGTTCATGTCCTCCAGTTGACCTCGCGATGACATCATGACGTCCTCAAAGATTGGCTCCGCGTCATCCTCCATCAGACCACGACTAGAGAGAGAGAGAGGTGGGGGGGTCAGTACACACACACACACACACACACACACACACACACACACACACACACACACGTACACAGTTTGTCTGACAGTCTGGTTGCGAGCCTTCATGTAGTTCATGGCTGTTCTATCCTTCCTGCTGTCCTCCATCTTCTGTTGGCCTAGCCAAGACATCTGCATCTGGGGACTGCAGAGGAGAGCGTTACACACACAGACAGTGCACGTGCGTACACACACACACACACACACACACACACACGCTTACTTGTGTACATAGTCGTTCTCGGAGCCAGGTTCAGAGTCGTGGTCAGGTAGGTGTGTGTCCGCTGCCTGCCGTGGGTTTTCTCTGAGGACGGTGGAGGTGAGCTGAGGGGTGGTTAGCGCCCCCGGTGTCTGGAGGCTGTCATTACCACGCAGCCAGGAGGCCTCCACACTACTCTCCTCTAGAGGGCCGACAGACAGAGAGACGGATAAAAACACACTGTTTAGCAACATCTGTAGGTACATGTATTTATACAGAGAGAGTACAAAACATTAGGAACACCTGCTCTTTCCATGACAGACTGACTAGGTGAAAACTATGATCTCTTATTGATGTCACTTATTAAAGCCACTTCAATCAGTGTAGATGAAGGGGAGGAGACAGGTTAAAGAAGGATTTTTAAGCATTTTGTGTATACGTGCCATTCAGAGGGTGAATGGGCAAGACAAAAGACAGAAGTGCCTTTTAACGGGGTAGTAGGTGGCAGGCTTCAGTGTATCAAGAACTGCAACGCTGCTGTGTTTTTACACAGTTTCCTGTGTGTATCAAGAAGGGTCCACCAACCAAAGGACATCCAGCCAACTTGACAACTGTGGGAAGTATTGGAGTCAACATGGGTCAGCATCCCTGTGGAACGCTTTCCACACCTTGTAGAGTCCATGTCCTGACGAACTGAAGCAAGTCAATATTAGGAAGGTGTTCCTAATGTTTTGTACACTCAGTGTGTGTCTCTGTGTGTGTGTGTGAGATGGACCCACCCTCGATGCGTTTACTCTTGTGTATTGGCGTCCGTCCCTTCTTGCTGCGGATGGAGCTGGTCTTGCTGCTGGCGCCTGATGTTACTGACATCCTGTCCCCATCCTCTCCTCCTGTTAGCAGACTGTTCCGGTAGGAGATTAAGGGCAGCCACACGTCCTCACGACGCTCCGACATCGACTCTGACATGAACTTCTCCAGATACGAGTGACTGGCGGGAGGAGAGAGACGGGTTACACACACATAAACACACAGAAAGTGGCTACACACACACACACACACACACACACACACACACACACACAGGGCAGGTACTTACACAGTCTTCTTGTCCTGTCGCAGCAGCTTGGAGGAGAACTCAGACAGGACCTCTAGGAAGGCCAGGTTAGGAGGAGGGAACTCTGCACCATGGGGGTTCTGGTACTTAAAGGCAAACTCTATACCATCCCTGTGGAGGGGGGAGGGGGGGAGAGACGAGGGGGGAGACAGATGAGAGGAAGAGTGGGACGAGGGGGGAGAGAGGAAGAGAGGAAGAGTGGGACGAGGGGGGAGAGAGGAAGAGAGGAAGAGTGGGACGAGGGGGGAGAGAGGAAGAGTGGGACGAGGGGGGAGAGAGGTGAGAGGAAGAGTGGGACGAGGGGGGAGAGAGGTGAGAGGAAGAGTGGGACGAGGGGGGAGAGAGGTGAGAGGAAGAGTGGGACGAGGGGGAGAGAGGTGAGAGGAAGAGTGGGACGAGGGGGGAGAGAGGTGAGAGGAAGAGTGGGACGAGGGGGGAGAGAGGTGAGAGGAAGAGTGGGACGAGGGGGGAGAGAGGTGAGAGGAAGAGTGGGACGAGGGGGGAGAGAGGTGAGAGGAAGAGTGGGACGAGGGGGGAGAGAGGTGAGAGGAAGAGTGGGACGAGGGGGGAGAGAGGTGAGAGGAAGAGTGGGACGAGGGGGGAGAGAGGTGAGAGGAAGAGTGGGACGAGGGGGGAGAGAGGAAGAGAGAATCAGCTCGGAGGAGCAATTGTAACAAGGCTCAGATGACGACACTGGGTCAATTCTTGGAGGTTAAAGAATAAAACCAGAGAAAACAATGAGTTGATCAGCTTTCTAACAATCTGTGTGTTGGGTCTGTGTGCGCGTGTTGGGTCTGTGTGCGCGTGCTGGGTCTGTGTGCGTGTGCTGGGTCTGTGTGCGTGTGTTGGGTCTGTGTGCGCGTGTTGGGTCTGTGTGCGCGTGTTGGGTCTGTGTGCGCGTGTTGGGTCTGTGTGCGCGTGTTGGGTCTGTGTGCGCGTGTTGGGTCTGTGTGCGCGTGTTGGGTCTGTGTGCGCGCGTGTTGGGTCTGTGTGCGCGCCTGTTGGGTCTGTGTGCGCGCCTGTTGGGTCTGTGTGCGCGCCTGTTGGGTCTGTGTGCGTGTGTTGGGTCTGTGTGCGTGTGTTGGGTCTGTGTGTGTGCTGGGTCTGTGTGTGTGCTGGGTCTGTGTGTGTGCTGGGTCTGTGTGTGTGCTGGGTCTGTGTGTGTGCTGGGTCTGTGTGTGTGCTGGGTCTGTGTGTGTGCTGGGTCTGTGTGTGTGTGTGCTGGGTCTGTGTGTGTGTGTGCTGGGTCTGTGTGTGTGTGTGCTGGGTCTGTGTGTGTGTGTGCTGGGTCTGTGTGTGTGTGTGCTGGGTCTGTGTGTGTGTGTGCTGGGTCTGTGTGTGTGTGTTGGGTCTGTGTGTGTGTGTTGGGTCTGTGTGTGTGTGTTGGGTCTGTGTGTGCGCTGGGTCTGTGTGTGCGCTGGGTCTGTGTGTGCTGGGTCTGTGTGTGCTGGGTCTGTGTGTGCTGGGTCTTACTTGTGCAGTGTAGCGACAGCCTCTCTGGTTTTGATCTGGTCCAGGCCGAAGGTGAGGGCGAAGCGCCGGGCCAACTCCTTGATACCGCTGACGTGAGACGACGTTCTGTCCAGAGTTGGACCCTGGTCCTGGAGAAGCTCGTTGAACAGCTACAACACACAGTGAACAGTGAGTGTGTGTGGAGCGTGTGTGTGGTGCGGGTGTGTCCATGTGTGTGTGTGTGGTGCGGTTGTGTCCGTGTGTGTGTGTGGTGCGGGTGTGTCCGTGTGTGTGTGTGTGGTGCGGGTGTGTCTGTGTGTGTGTGTGTGGTGCGGGTGTGTCCGTGTGTGTGGTGCGGGTGTGTCAGTGTGTGTGGAGCGTGTGTGTGTGTGTGGAGCGTGTGTGTGTGTGTGTGTGTGTGTGTGTGTGGAGCATGTGTGTGGAGCGGGTGTGTGTGTGTGTGTGGAGCGTGTGTGTGGAGCGGGTGTGTGTGTGTGGAGCGGGTGTGTGTGTGTGGAGCGGGTGTGTGTGTGTGGAGCGGGTGTGTGTGTGTGGAGCGGGTGTGTGTGTGTGGAGCGGAAGTGTGTGTGTGTGTGTGTGTGGAGCGGGTGTGTGTGTGTGTGGAGCGGGTGTGTGTGTGTGTGGAGCGGGTGTGTGTGTGTGTGGAGCGGGTGTGTGTGTGTGTGGAGCGGGTGTGTGTGTGTGTGTGTGTGTGGAGCGGGTGTGTGTGTGTGGAGCGGGTGTGTGTGTGTGTGTGGAGCGGGTGTGTGTGTGTGTGTGGAGCGGGTGTGTGTGTGTGTGTGTGTGTGTGTGGAGCGGGTGTGTGTGTGTGTGTGGAGCGGGTGTGTGTGTGGACCGGGGGTGTGTGTGTGTGTGGACCGGGTGTGTGTGTGTGTGTGGACCGGGTGTGTGTGTGTGTGGACCGAGTGTGTGTGTGTGGAGCGAGTGTGTGTGTGTGTGGAGCGAGTGTGTGTGTGTGTGGAGCGTGTGTGTGTGTGTGTGTAGCGTGTGTGTGTGTGTGTGTGGAGCGGGTGTGTGTGTGTGTGTGTGTGTGTGTGGAGCGGGTGTGTGTGTGTGTGTGTGGGTGGAGCGGGTGTGTGTGGGTGGAGCGGGTGTGTGTGTGTGGAGCGGGTGTGTGTGTGTGTGGAGCGGAAGTGTGTGTGTGGAGCGGGTGTGTGCGTGTGTGGAGCGGAAGTGTGTGTGTGGAGCGGGTGTGTGTGTGTGTGTGTGTGGAGCGGGTGTGTGTGTGTGTGTGTGTGTGTGTGTGTGTGTGTGTGTGTGTGTGGAGCGGGTGTGTGTGTGTGTGTGGAGCGGGTGTGTGTGTGTGTGTGTGTGTGTGGAGCGGGTGTGTGTGTGTGTGTGTGGAGCGGGTGTGTGTGTGGAGCGGGTGTGTGTGTGTGGAGCCGGTGTGTGTGTGTGGAGCGGGTGTGTGTGTGTGGAGCGGGTGTGTGTGTGTGTGTGTGGAGCGGTGTGTGTGTGTGTGTGTGTGTGTGTGTGTGTGTGTGTGTGTGTGTGTGTGTGTGTGTGTGTGTGTGTGTGGAGCGGGTGTGTGTGTGTGTGTGGAGCGGGTGTGTGTGTGGTGTGTGTGTGTGTGTGTGGAGCGGGTGTGTGTGTGTGTGTGTGGAGCGGGTGTGTGTGTGTGTGTGTGGAGCGGGTGTGTGTGTGTGTGTGTGTGGAGCGGGTGTGTGTGTGTGTGTGGAGCGGGTGTGTGTGTGTGTGTGGAGCGGGTGTGTGTGTGTGTGTGGAGCGGGTGTGTGTGTGTGTGTGTGTGTGTGTGGAGCGGGTGTGTGTGTGTGTGTGTGTGGAGCGGGTGTGTGTGTGTGTGTGGAGCGGGTGTGTGTGTGTGTGTGGAGCGGGTGTGTGTGTGTGTGGAGCGGGTGTGTGTGTGTGTGTGTGTGTGGAGCGGGTGTGTGTGTGTGTGTGTGTGTGGAGCGGGTGTGTGTGTGTGTGTGTGTGTGTGTGTGTGTGGAGCGGGTGTGTGTGTGTGGAGCGGGTGTGTGTGTGTGGAGCGGGTGTGTGTGTGTGTGTGGAGCGGGTGTGTGTGTGTGTGTGTGTGTGGAGCGGGTGTGTGTGTGTGTGTGTGTGTGTGTGTGTGTGTGTGGAGCGGGTGTGTGTGTGTGTGTGTGTGTGTGTGTGTGTGTGTAGCGGGTGTGTGTGTGGAGCGGGTGTGTGTGTGGAGCGGGTGTGTGTGTGTGTGTGGAGCGGGTGTGTGTGTGTGTGTGGAGCGGGTGTGTGTGTGTGTGTGTGTGTGTGTGTGTGTGTGTGTGTGTGTGTGTGTGTGTGTGTGTGTGGAGCGGGTGTGTGTGTGTGTGTGTGTGTGTGTGTGTGGAGCGGGTGTGTGTGTGTGTGTGTGTGTGTGTGTGTGTGTGTAGCGGGTGTGTGTGTGGAGCGGGTGTGTGTGTGGAGCGGGTGTGTGTGTGTGTGTGGAGCGGGTGTGTGTGTGTGTGTGGAGCGGGTGTGTGTGTGTGTGTGTGTGTGTGTGTGTGTGTGTGTGTGTGTGTGTGTGTGTGTGTGTGTGTGTGTGTGGGGAGCGGGTGTGTGTGTGGAGCGGGTGTGTGTGTGTGTGTGTGTGTGTGGAGCGGGTGTGTGTGTGTGTGTGTGTGTGTGTGTGTGTGTGTGTGTGTGTGTGTGTGTGTGTGTGTGGAGCGGGTGTGTGTGTGGAGCGGGTGTGTGTGTGTGGAGCGGGTGTGTGTGTGTGGAGCGGGTGTGTGTGTGTGGAGCGGGTGTGTGTGTGTGGAGCGGGTGTGTGTGTGGAGCGGGTGTGTGTGTGTGTGTGGAGCGGGTGTGTGTGTGTGTGTGTGTGTGTGGAGCGGGTGTGTGTGTGTGTGTGTGTGTGTGTGTGTGTGTGTGTGTGTGTGTGTGTGTGTGTGTGTGTGTGTGTGTGGAGCGGGTGTGTGTGTGTGTGTGTGTGTGGAGCGGGTGTGTGTGTGTGTGTGTGTGTGTGTGTGGAGCGGGTGTGTGTGTGGAGCGGGTGTGTGTGTGGAGCGGGTGTGTGTGTGGAGCGGGTGTGTGTGTGGAGCGGGTGTGTGTGTGGAGCGGGTGTGTGTGTGGAGCGGGTGTGTGTGTGGAGCGGGTGTGTGGGTGTGGAGCGGGTGTGTGGGTGTGTGTGTGTGGAGCGTGTGTGTGTGTGTGTGTGTGTGTGTGTGTGGAGCGGGTGTGTGTGTGTGTGTGTGTGTGTGTGGAGCGGGTGTGTGTGTGTGTGTGTGTGTGGAGCGGGTGTGTGTGTGTGTGTGGAGCGGGTGTGTGTGTGTGTGTGTGTGTGGAGCGGGTGTGTGTGTGTGTGTGTGTGTGTGGAGCGGGTGTGTGTGTGTGTGTGTGGAGCGTGTGTGTGGTGTGTGTGTGTGGAGCGGGTGTGTGTGTGTGTGTGGAGCGGGTGTGTGTGTGTGTGTGGAGCGGGTGTGTGTGTGTGTGTGGAGCGGGTGTGTGTGTGTGTGTGGAGCGGGTGTGTGTGTGTGTGTGGAGCGGGTGTGTGTGTGTGTGTGGAGCGGGTGTGTGTGTGTGTGTGGAGCGGGTGTGTGTGTGTGTGTGTGGAGCGGGTGTGTGTGTGTGTGTGTGGAGCGGGTGTGTGTGTGTGTGTGGAGCGGGTGTGTGTGTGTGTGTGTGTGTGGAGCGGGTGTGTGTGTGTGTGTGGAGCGGGTGTGTGTGTGTGTGTGGAGCGGGTGTGTGTGTGTGTGTGGAGCGGGTGTGTGTGTGTGTGGAGCGGGTGTGTGTGTGTGTGTGGAGCGGGTGTGTGTGTGTGTGTGGAGCGGGTGTGTGTGTGTGTGTGGAGCGGGTGTGTGTGTGTGTGTGGAGCGGGTGTGTGTGTGTGTGTGGAGCGGGTGTGTGTGTGTGTGTGGAGCGGGTGTGTGTGTGTGTGTGTGGAGCGGGTGTGTGTGTGTGTGTGGAGCGGGTGTGTGTGTGTGTGTGGAGCGGGTGTGTGTGTGTGTGTGGAGCGGGTGTGTGTGTGTGTGTGGAGCGGGTGTGTGTGTGTGTGTGGAGCGGGTGTGTGTGTGGAGCGGGTGTGTGTGTGTGTGTGGAGCGGGTGTGTGTGTGGAGCGGGTGTGTGTGTGGAGCGGGTGTGTGTGTGTGTGGAGCGGGTGTGTGTGTGTGTGTGTGGAGCGGGTGTGTGTGTGTGTGTGTGGAGCGGGTGTGTGTGTGTGTGTGTGGAGCGGGTGTGTGTGTGTGTGTGTGGAGCGGGTGTGTGTGTGTGTGTGTGTGTGTGTGTGGAGCGGGTGTGTGTGTGTGTGTGTGTGTGTGGAGCGGGTGTGTGTGTGTGTGTGTGTGTGTGTGTGGAGCGGGTGTGTGTGTGTGTGTGGAGCGGGTGTGTGTGTGTGTGTGGAGCGGGTGTGTGTGTGTGTGTGGAGCGGGTGTGTGTGTGTGTGTGTGTGTGTGTGAGCGGGTGTGTGTGTGTGTGTGTGTGTGTGTGGAGCGGGTGTGTGTGTGTGTGTGTGTGTGGAGCGGGTGTGTGTGTGTGTGTGTGGAGCGGGTGTGTGTGTGTGTGTGGAGCGGGTGTGTGTGTGTGTGTGGAGCGGGTGTGTGTGTGTGTGTGGAGCGGGTGTGTGTGTGTGTGTGGAGCGGGTGTGTGTGTGTGTGTGTGTGTGGAGCGGGTGTTGGTGTGTGTGTGTGTGGAGCGTGTGTGTGTGTGTGTGTGTGGAGCGGGTGTGTGTGTGTGTGTGTGGAGCGGGTGTGTGTGTGTGTGTGTGTGTGGAGCGGGTGTGTGTGTGTGTGTGTGTGTGGAGCGGGTGTGTGTGTGTGTGTGGAGCGGGTGTGTGTGTGTGTGTGGAGCGGGTGTGTGTGTGTGTGTGGAGCGGGTGTGTGTGTGTGTGTGGAGCGGGTGTGTGTGTGTGTGGAGCGGGTGTGTGTGTGTGTGTGGAGCGGGTGTGTGTGTGTGTGTGGAGCGGGTGTGTGTGTGTGTGTGGAGCGGGTGTGTGTGTGTGTGTGGAGCGGGTGTGTGTGTGTGTGTGGAGCGGGTGTGTGTGTGTGTGTGGAGCGGGTGTGTGTGTGTGTGTGGAGCGGGTGTGTGTGTGTGTGTGGAGCGGGTGTGTGTGTGTGAGCGGGTGTGTGTGTGGAGCGGGTGTGTGTGTGTGTGGAGCGGGTGTGTGTGTGTGTGTGT
>NC_138306.1:74447500-74455000 GCF_965601325.2 Salmo salar
TCACCCTCCTCTCCTTGTACAGGCTCCTCCAGCAGTAATTCAGTCATACACTCCCAGTCCTTCAGCAGCTCCTGAGAGCTCTCCCACAGAGAGTCCACCAGATAGGCTGCATGTTCATGAAGCTCACTCTCCAAGAAGAACAGCACCAGCATGCGCAGGAGGTTCCCGTTGGGGCTGCTCCTCCCTCTCCTCTTAGCCAACTCCTCCTCTGCCTGGGGGTCATGTCTACTGAACAACCTGCACACAAAGTGGAATGTTGCTGGAAAAGGTCAATATCAGCCAATAATAATCGCTGAATGGATTTAATGGGTTGGGTTCCAAAGACTCAGACAGGCAGGCAGACTCACTTCCTGTGCAGAAACTCTCCTGCTGCCACGGCGACAGGTCTGTGGGCGGAGTAAACCAGGTGGTAGACATTCTCGCAGTCCTCATTGGACAACGCATCCTCGCTGCCCCTAGAACAACCAATCACAAATAGTTACATTAAACGCCGCAGCCAATCCCAAACCGTTACAAAAAGCACACAGGGTCCCATTATACGAGTATGTGTGATATGTAATCGTGTGTGTGTGTTGATACGTAATCGTGTGTGTGTGTTGATACGTAATCGTGTGTGTGTGTTGATATGTAATCGTGTGTGTGTGTGTTGTTACGTAATCGTGTGTGTGTGTGTGTTGTTACGTAATCGTGTGTGTTGATACGTAATCGTGTGTGTGTGTGTTGTTACGTAATCGTGTGTGTGTGTTGATACGTAATCGTGTGTGTGTTATGTAATCGTGTGTGTTGATACGTAATCGTGTGTGTGTGTTGTTACGTAATCGTGTGTGTGTGTTGTTACGTAATCGTGTGTGTGTGTGTTGTTACGTAATCGTGTGTGTGTGTTGATACGTAATCGTGTGTGTGTGTTGATACGTAATCGTGTGTGTGTTGATATGTAATCGTGTGTGTGTGTTGATATGTAATCGTGTGTGTGTGTTGTTACGTAATCGTGTGTGTGTGTTGTTACGTAATCGTGTGTGTGTGTTGATATGTAATCGTGTGTGTGTGTTGATATGTAATCGTGTGTGTGTGTTGATATGTAATCGTGTGTGTGTGTTGATATGTAATCGTGTGTGTGTGTTGATATGTAATCGTGTGTGTGTGTTGATATGTAATCGTGTGTGTGTTATGTAATCGTGTGTGTGTTGATATGTAATCGTGTGTGTGTGTTGATACGTAATCGTGTGTGTGTGTTGATACGTAATCGTGTGTGTGTGTTGATACGTAATCGTGTGTGTGTGTTGATACGTAATCGTGTGTGTGTGTTGTTACGTAATCGTGTGTGTGTGTTGATACGTAATCGTGTGTGTGTGTTGATACGTAATCGTGTGTGTGTGTTGATACGTAATCGTGTGTGTGTGTTGATACGTAATCGTGTGTGTGTGTTGATACGTAATCGTGTGTGTGTGTTGATACGTAATCGTGTGTGTGTGTTGATACGTAATCGTGTGTGTGTGTTGATACGTAATCGTGTGTGTGTGTTGATACGTAATCGTGTGTGTGTGTTGATACGTAATCGTGTGTGTGTGTGTTGATACGTAATCGTGTGTGTGTGTTGATACGTAATCGTGTGTGTGTGTGTTGATACGTAATCGTGTGTGTGTGTTGTTACGTAATCGTGTGTGTGTTGATACGTAATCGTGTGTGTGTTGATACGTAATCGTGTGTGTGTGTGTTGATACGTAATCGTGTGTGTGTGTGTTGATACGTAATCGTGTGTGTGTGTTGTTACGTAATCGTGTGTGTGTGTGTGTGTTGATACGTAATCGTGTGTGTGTGTGTGTGTGTTGTTACGTAATCGTGTGTGTGTGTTGATATGTAATCGTGTGTGTGTGTTGTTACGTAATCGTGTGTGTGTGTGTGTGTGTGTGTGTGTGTGTGTGTGTGTGTTGTTACGTAATCGGTGTGTGTGTGTGTTGTTACGTAATCGTGTGTGTGTGTGTGTTGTTACGTAATCGTGTGTGTGTGTGTGTTGTTACGTAATCGTGTGTGTGTGTGTGTTGTTACGTAATCGTGTGTGTGTGTGTGTTGTTACGTAATCGTGTGTGTGTGTGTGTTGTTACGTAATCGTGTGTGTGTGTGTGTTGTTACGTAATCGTGTGTGTGTGTGTGTTGTTACGTAATCGTGTGTGTGTGTTGTTACGTAATCGTGTGTGTGTGTTGTTACGTAATCGTGTGTGTGTGTTGTTACGTAATCGTGTGTGTGTGTTGTTACGTAATCGTGTGTGTGTGTGTTGTTACGTAATCGTGTGTGTGTGTGTTGTTACGTAATCGTGTGTGTGTGTGTTGTTACGTAATCGTGTGTGTGTGTGTGTTGTTACGTAATCGTGTGTGTGTGTGTGTGTTGTTACGTAATCGTGTGTGTGTGTGTGTTGTTACGTAATCGGTGTGTGTGTGTGTGTGTTGTTACGTAATCGTGTGTGTGTGTGTGTGTTGTTACGTAATCGTGTGTGTGTGTTGTTACGTAATCGTGTGTGTGTGTGTTGTTACGTAATCGTGTGTGTGTGTGTTGTTACGTAATCGTGTGTGTGTGTGTGTGTTGTTACGTAATCGTGTGTGTGTGTGTGTTGTTACGTAATCGTGTGTGTGTGTGTGTGTTGTTACGTAATCGTGTGTGTGTGTGTGTGTGTTGTTACGTAATCGTGTGTGTGTGTTGTTACGTAATCGTGTGTGTGTTGTTACGTAATCGTGTGTGTGTTGTTACGTAATCGTGTGTGTGTTGTTACGTAATCGTGTGTGTGTTGTTACGTAATCGTGTGTGTGTGTGTGTTGATACGTAATCGTGTGTGTGTGTGTGTTGATACGTAATCGTGTGTGTGTGTTGATATGTAATCGTGTGTGTGTGTTGATACGTAATCGTGTGTGTGTGTTGATACGTAATCGTGTGTGTGTGTTACGTAATCGTGTGTGTGTGTTGATACGTAATCGTGTGTGTGTGTTGATACGTAATCGTGTGTGTGTGTTGATATGTAATCGTGTGTGTGTGTTGATACGTAATCGTGTGTGTGTGTTGATACGTAATCGTGTGTGTGTGTTGATACGTAATCGTGTGTGTGTGTGTGTTGATACGTAATCGTGTGTGTGTGTGTGTTGATACGTAATCGTGTGTGTGTGTGTGTTGATACGTAATCGTGTGTGTGTGTGTGTTGATACGTAATCGTGTGTGTGTGTGTGTTGATACGTAATCGTGTGTGTGTGTGTGTTGATACGTAATCGTGTGTGTGTGTGTTGATACGTAATCGTGTGTGTGTGTTGATACGTAATCGTGTGTGTGTGTTGATACGTAATCGTGTGTGTGTGTTGATACGTAATCGTGTGTGTGTGTTGATACGTAATCGTGTGTGTGTGTTGATACGTAATCGTGTGTGTGTGTTGATACGTAATCGTGTGTGTGTGTTGATACGTAATCGTGTGTGTGTGTTGATATGTAATCGTGTGTGTGTGTTGATATGTAATCGTGTGTGTGTGTTGATATGTAATCGTGTGTGTGTGTTGATACGTAATCGTGTGTGTGTTGTTACGTAATCGTGTGTGTGTGTTGATACGTAATCGTGTGTGTGTTGATACGTAATCGTGTGTGTGTTGATACGTAATCGTGTGTGTGTTGATACGTAATCGTGTGTGTGTGTTGATACGTAATCGTGTGTGTGTGTTGATACGTAATCGTGTGTGTGTGTGTGTGTTGATACGTAATCGTGTGTGTGTGTGTGTGTGTTGTGTGTGTTGTTACGTAATCGTGTGTGTGTGTTGTTACGTAATCGTGTGTGTGTGTTGATATGTAATCGTGTGTGTGTGTTGATATCTAATCGTGTGTGTGTGTTGATACGTAATCGTGTGTGTGTGTGTGTGTTGATACGTAATCGTGTGTGTGTGTGTGTGTCGTTACGTAATCGTGTGTGTGTGTGTGTGTTGATACGTAATCGTGTGTGTGTGTGTGTGTTGATACGTAATCGTGTGTGTGTGTTGTTACGTAATCGTGTGTGTGTGTGTGTGTGTGTGTGTGTGTTGTTACGTAATCGTGTGTGTGTGTGTGTTGTTACGTAATCGTGTGTGTGTGTGTGTTGTTACGTAATCGTGTGTGTGTGTGTGTTGTTACGTAATCGTGTGTGTGTGTGTGTTGTTACGTAATCGTGTGTGTGTGTGTGTTGTTACGTAATCGTGTGTGTGTGTGTGTTGTTACGTAATCGTGTGTGTGTGTGTGTTGTTACGTAATCGTGTGTGTGTGTGTGTTGTTACGTAATCGTGTGTGTGTGTTGTTACGTAATCGTGTGTGTGTGTTGATATGTAATCGTGTGTGTGTGTTGATATCTAATCGTGTGTGTGTGTTGATACGTAATCGTGTGTGTGTGTGTGTGTCGATACGTAATCGTGTGTGTGTGTGTGTGTCGTTACGTAATCGTGTGTGTGTGTGTGTGTTGATACGTAATCGTGTGTGTGTGTGTGTGTTGATACGTAATCGTGTGTGTGTGTGTTGATACGTAATCGTGTGTGTGTGTGTGTTGTTACGTAATCGTGTGTGTGTGTTGTTACGTAATCGTGTGTGTGTGTGTGTGTGTGTGTGTGTTGTTACGTAATCGTGTGTGTGTGTGTGTTGTTACGTAATCGTGTGTGTGTGTGTGTTGTTACGTAATCGTGTGTGTGTGTGTGTTGTTACGTAATCGTGTGTGTGTGTGTGTTGTTACGTAATCGTGTGTGTGTGTGTGTTGTTACGTAATCGTGTGTGTGTGTGTGTTGTTACGTAATCGTGTGTGTGTGTGTGTTGTTACGTAATCGTGTGTGTGTGTGTTGTTACGTAATCGTGTGTGTGTGTGTTGTTACGTAATCGTGTGTGTGTGTGTTGTTACGTAATCGTGTGTGTGTGTGTGTTGTTACGTAATCGTGTGTGTGTGTGTGTTGTTACGTAATCGTGTGTGTGTGTGTGTTGTTACGTAATCGTGTGTGTGTGTGTGTTGTTACGTAATCGTGTGTGTGTGTGTGTTGTTACGTAATCGTGTGTGTGTGTGTTGTTACGTAATCGTGTGTGTGTGTTGTTACGTAATCGTGTGTGTGTGTGTGTTGTTACGTAATCGTGTGTGTGTGTGTGTTGTTACGTAATCGTGTGTGTGTGTTGTTACGTAATCGTGTGTGTGTGTTGATATGTAATCGTGTGTGTGTGTTGATATCTAATCGTGTGTGTGTGTTGATACGTAATCGTGTGTGTGTGTGTGTGTTGATACGTAATCGTGTGTGTGTGTGTGTGTCGTTACGTAATCGTGTGTGTGTGTGTGTGTTGATACGTAATCGTGTGTGTGTGTGTGTGTTGATACGTAATCGTGTGTGTGTGTGTGTGTTGATACGTAATCGTGTGTGTGTGTGTGTTGTTACGTAATCGTGTGTGTGTGTTGTTACGTAATCGTGTGTGTGTGTGTGTGTGTGTGTGTGTTGTTACGTAATCGTGTGTGTGTGTGTGTTGTTACGTAATCGTGTGTGTGTGTGTGTTGTTACGTAATCGTGTGTGTGTGTGTGTTGTTACGTAATCGTGTGTGTGTGTGTGTTGTTACGTAATCGTGTGTGTGTGTGTGTTGTTACGTAATCGTGTGTGTGTGTGTGTTGTTACGTAATCGTGTGTGTGTGTGTGTTGTTACGTAATCGTGTGTGTGTGTGTGTTGTTACGTAATCGTGTGTGTGTGTGTGTTGTTACGTAATCGTGTGTGTGTGTGTTGTTACGTAATCGTGTGTGTGTGTGTTGTTACGTAATCGTGTGTGTGTGTGTTGTTACGTAATCGTGTGTGTGTGTGTGTTGTTACGTAATCGTGTGTGTGTGTGTGTTGTTACGTAATCGTGTGTGTGTGTGTGTTGTTACGTAATCGTGTGTGTGTGTGTTGTTACGTAATCGTGTGTGTGTGTTGTTACGTAATCGTGTGTGTGTGTTGTTACGTAATCGTGTGTGTGTTGTTACGTAATCGTGTGTGTGTTGTTACGTAATCGTGTGTGTGTTGTTACGTAATCGTGTGTGTGTGTGTGTTGATACGTAATCGTGTGTGTGTGTGTGTTGATACGTAATCGTGTGTGTGTGTGTGTTGATACGTAATCGTGTGTGTGTGTTGATACGTAATCGTGTGTGTGTGTTGATATCTAATCGTGTGTGTGTGTCGATACGTAATCGTGTGTGTGTGTGTGTGTCGATACGTAATCGTGTGTGTGTGTGTGTGTCGATACGTAATCGTGTGTGTGTGTGTGTGTCGATACGTAATCGTGTGTGTGTGTGTGTGTCGATACGTAATCGTGTGTGTGTGTGTGTGTTGATACGTAATCGTGTGTGTGTGTGTGTGTTGATACGTAATCGTGTGTGTGTGTGTGTTGATACGTAATCGTGTGTGTGTGTGTTGATACGTAATCGTGTGTGTGTGTTGATACGTAATCGTGTGTGTGTGTTGATACGTAATCGTGTGTGTGTGTGTTGATACGTAATCGTGTGTGTGTGTGTTGATACGTAATCGTGTGTGTGTGTTGATACGTAATCGTGTGTGTGTGTTGATACGTAATCGTGTGTGTGTGTTGATACGTAATCGTGTGTGTGTGTTGATACGTAATCGTGTGTGTGTGTTGATACGTAATCGTGTGTGTGTGTTGATACGTAATCGTGTGTGTGTGTTGATACGTAATCGTGTGTGTGTGTGTGTGTTGATACGTAATCGTGTGTGTGTGTTGATACGTAATCGTGTGTGTGTGTTGATACGTAATCGTGTGTGTGTGTTGATACGTAATCGTGTGTGTGTGTTGATACGTAATCGTGTGTGTGTTGTTACGTAATCGTGTGTGTGTTGATATGTAATCGTGTGTGTGTTGATATGTAATCGTGTGTGTGTTGATATGTAATCGTGTGTGTGTTGATATGTAATCGTGTGTGTGTGTTGATACGTAATCGTGTGTGTGTGTTGATACGTAATCGTGTGTGTGTGTGTTGTTACGTAATCGTGTGTGTGTGTTGATACGTAATCGTGTGTGTGTGTGTTGTTACGTAATCGTGTGTGTGTGTGTTGATACGTAATCGTGTGTGTGTGTGTTGATACGTAATCGTGTGTGTGTGTGTTGATACGTAATCGTGTGTGTGTGTTGATACGTAATCGTGTGTGTGTTGATACGTAATCGTGTGTGTGTGTTGTTACGTAATCGTGTGTGTGTGTTGATACGTAATCGTGTGTGTGTTGTTACGTAATCGTGTGTGTGTGTTGATACGTAATCGTGTGTGTGTGTTGATACGTAATCGTGTGTGTGTGTTGATACGTAATCGTGTGTGTGTGTTGATACGTAATCGTGTGTGTGTTGTTACGTAATCGTGTGTGTGTTGTTACGTAATCGTGTGTGTGTTGTTACGTAATCGTGTGTGTGTGTTGTGACGTAATCGTGTGTGTGTGTTGTGACGTAATCGTGTGTGTGTGTTGTGACGTAATCGTGTGTGTGTGTGTGTGTGTGTGTTGT
>NC_138306.1:74460000-74497500 GCF_965601325.2 Salmo salar
TAGACCACAGATAAACATGATCAATATGTTGATCTATTACTGGGGTGAGGACATGGTGAGAGGGTAGTCTCCACTGTCCTGCAGACCACAGATAAACATGATCAATATGTTGATCTATTACTGGGGTGAGGACATGGTGAGAGGGTAGTCTCCACTGTCCTGCAGACCACAGATAAACATGATCAATATGTTGATCTATTACTGGGGTGAGGACATGGTGAGAGGGTAGTCCCCACTGTCCTGTAGACCACAGATAAACATGATCAATATGTTGATCTATTACTGGGGTGAGGACATGGTGAGAGGGTAGTCTCCACTGTCCTGCAGACCACAGATAAACATGATCAATATGTTGATCTATTACTGGGGTGAGGACATGGTGAGAGGGTAGTCCCCACTGTCCTGTAGACCACAGATAAACATGATCAATATGTTGATCTATTACTGGGGTGAGGACATGGTGAGAGGGTAGTCTCCACTGTCCTGCAGACCACAGATAAACATGATCAATATGTTGATCTATTACTGGGGTGAGGACATGGTGAGAGGGTAGTCCCCACTGTCCTGTAGACCACAGATAAACATGATCAATATGTTGATCTATTACTGGGGTGAGGACATGGTGAGAGGGTAGTCTCCACTGTCCTGCAGACCACAGATAAACATGATCAATATGTTGATCTATTACCGGGGTGAGGACATGGTGAGAGGGTAGTCTCCACTGTCCTGCAGACCACAGATAAACATGATCAATATGTTGATCTATTACTGGGGTGAGGACATGGTGAGAGGGTAGTCTCCACTGTCCTGCAGACCACAGATAAACATGATCAATATGTTGATCTATTACTGGGGTGAGGACATGGTGAGAGGGTAGTCAATCATTTAAGATTTATTTATAAAGCCCTTTTTATAATCAGCAGTTGTCACACTGTCCTTGACGTACATCAATACGTTAATACACACGTCAGTCTATCTCCACTCGCCTATCCCTCCCTCCCTCCACTCATCCAACCAATGACAGCTTTGATGCATTACCTCGTCAAACTCCTCTGTCATCTTCCTGATGATCTCAGCGTTCTGCATGTTCCGGAACATCTCGATGCGCACGGTGCCTGAAGAGGGTTACGCACAACCACAATACAACCTTTAACAACCACAATACAACCAACCTGGAAATGAGGCCTATATAAATCAGAATATTGTCTGGTGTGTAGGTAGCAGTTAACAGTAGACTATGACAGTAATACCTTTGCAGCCAGAACACTGGATGAAGAAGTTAATGAGGTCCAGTAAAGCGATGTCTCGGTCCTGCTTGTACGACTCGATCCAGTCATCAACCACAGACTGCATGGCACTCTTTCCCATTCTGACCACCTCAAACAGAGTGACAGGGTCTCCTCCCTCGCCGTTGGTCTGAGGGATCCCATTGGCCTTCCTCCCTTTAGCACCGCCTGTAGCCTTCTCCGCTGGGGACTTCCGAGGCTTCTTATTGGCTGCCTAAAAGGGGGAGGGGCAACGGATTCAGATATACAGGAAGAGACTATGTAGAGAGAAGGAACCTCGTAGAAAGGTGTTCTTACTGGTGGTCTGCCAGGCCTGCCTCTCTTCTTCTTCCCTTTAGTGTCTGTCGGGTCCTCCAGCTCACTCACACTCACACTCAGACTCACTGTGTCTGCCGCTCCGCTCTCAATGGACGAGTCCCTGCAACACACACACTTATACTGAGAGGGATACACATACACAATTCTACCCACACTCAGCGATCACAACATACACGACACACACACACACACACACACACACACACACCTACGTTCGACTAATTACCGCATCAGGGGAGTGTTGTGATCTCTTAATGAGGCTTTGGTTGACGAAGCAACAGGGAAAGACTCACTGTAGGACAGGCAGCTCAGAGGTGATCATCCTGACTGCTGCAGGGAAGGGTGTGTGTCCTCAGGAAAGGGTGTGTGTGTATGTGGTCCACTGGAGGGAGGGGTGTGGCTCGGTGCGGGGTCAGCCGTGGGCGTGTGTGTGTGTGTGTGTGTGTGTGGGGGTTACAGAAGGGTGACCAAATTCACTCAACACTGGGGACACAGCACCTCACAACACACCAGCCCCTAGAAAGAGAGAGAGAGAGAGACAGTTTAGCCATTTGTCACAAATGTCTGGGGATTTAGTTTGGAATATTCTCAACATTTACTCAACTTGAAAAACAGAACGAAAAAAGGGAGAGAAAGGAGAAAGAGTGAGTATCAGAGGAGAGATAGAAGGTAGGGAGAAGGAGAGAGATAAAGCAGGCAGAGTAGAGGAGAAAGAGTGAGTATCAGAGGAGAGATAGAAGGTAGGGAGAAGGAGAGAGATAAAGCAGGCAGAGTAGAGGAGAAAGAGTGAGTATCAGAGGAGAGATAGAAGGTAGGGAGAAGGAGAGAGATAAAGTAGGCAGAGTAGAGGAGAAAGAGTGAGTATCAGAGGAGAGATAGAAGGTAGGGAGAAGGAGAGAGATAAAGCAGGCAGAGTAGAGGAGAAAGAGTGAGTATCAGAGGAGAGATAGAAGGTAGGGAGAAGGAGAGAGATAAAGCAGGCAGAGTAGAGGAGAAAGAGTGAGTATCAGAGGAGAGATAGAAGGTAGGGAGAAGGAGAGAGATAAAGCAGGCAGAGTAGAGGAGAAAGAGTGAGTATCAGAGGAGAGATAGAAGGTAGGGAGAAGGAGAGAGATAAAGCAGGCAGAGTAGAGGAGAAAGAGTGAGTATCAGAGGAGAGATAGAAGGTAGGGAGAAGGAGAGAGATAAAGCAGGCAGAGTAGAGGAGAAAGAGGGGAAAGGGAGACACCAACTGGCCACTTTAGGAAGTGCAACAGTAAAGTCTAGAGGGGGCGTGTCGAGAGTGTGCACGTTTCAAACAGAAAGAGGTCTAATCATGTCAACAACACTAACCAATTACATTTAATCATTTCAACAACAACATTATAAATTCTAATCATTTCAAACAACGGTGATTTCAACTTAAAGTGAAGAACAAGTATCTTTGAAAAAAAATCTTCACAACAAATCCCATAACAAACCCAGAATGTTTTGTTGTCAAATCTGATCCTTTATGAAAAGGGGAAAATCATTTTTTACTGGTTAGACCCCAGAGTTTTTCACGGTTGCAAGGTCAGGAAAACTCTAGGGCTCCTTCTATAGGCTATACGTTCGATCTAACATTTGTCCTAGTCAATTTGCTTGCCTGGCTAGGAATGAACTCCTGGCCTTATGTATAGAAATAACAGTCATTACTAAATATTAGGTCTAGTGTAGTAAATATCAACGAGTGGGTGCAGTACCCTGCTTCGGCCACCAATGGCAGTATGATCCACAAAGTCCTCTCACCTCCATCAACACAAACACACTTTATACGGCTTTAACAAGGTTTTAATCATTTGAAAAATCATCTAACCTCTCAATAAGTTAAACGTGAGTTTCTGTGGTGTTTTGTCTCTTTGTTGAGTGTGTCTAGGGAGTGTGATGGAGGGTGAGTGTGTGTGCGTGGCTGAGACTGGGCTAAAACAACAGTAGGGGGCAGGCTAGGAGAGACTGTATTTAAATGTTCTCACACACAGAGAAACTGGAGTGAGTCTGTTACCAACACATGTCCTCTGTCTGTCTGCCACACACACACATGCCCTCTGTCTGTCTGCCACACACACATGCCCTCTGTCTGTCTGCCACACACACATGCCCTCTGTCTGTCTGCCACACACAGCACGGCACACAGAGAGAAGTGCTGAGAGGGAAGAGATGGTGGATTCTCAGCTCTAGCTAGGTCTATCAACTCTTGTTTATTGACGTTTGTGAAAATATACAAAATATAGCTAGTTTGTACCGGTATATAATATACATATGATCATTTATTGATTTATTTATTGATTAAAGTAAATTGTTGATTGGACTTGTAAGTAGAAAATGTCAGTATATTTTTTTACCCAATATTGGATACCATATAATGGTACACATTGAGGTTAGCTAATAAAAGGTGGTAGGATGTGAAGAGCTGTAAAAACGCTCTGAGGGAAATCCTGAATCCTCACCATCTGCTACTGTCATTATACAGTACAACCCCCTGCCACCTCACTTCTGGTAGCATCTCTCCAGGGACCACTACACTCCCACTGTTGGCTGAGATGTGTGCTCTCCATCTGTTCCTTCCTTCCTTCCTTCCTTCCTTCCTTCCTTCCTTCCTTCCTTCCTTATTCTCTCTGGACAAAAGAAGGCTAAAGCAACAGGGGAAATCTGTGTGACTGGGTTCAGACAGTGTTTGAAAGCGGCGCTGTGCGTCACCTTGGCAGAAGGCCAGAGATGGTTGTCTGCCAGAGTTGTTATTGACCATCGACTGAAGACTACTGCTGCTAATACTCCTTAATTAACATCGATCTCTCTCTCTCCGTCTCACACACTCACAAAGAAGCCTGGAGGGAGTGTCTGTTCACTGTTAAAAAGAGAGCAGCCAACACACACACACACACACACACACACACACACACACACCTGTAGTCTCTGTATTCCAGTTACTGGGCAGCTTTGGGAGCTGCCCGGGTGAGAGGTTTGTGTGTGTGTCCCTTCCTCACGGAGCAGAGCAGCTCCACAAGGAGAGACAGAGAGAGTGTGTGATTTCACTGCTTGGAGCGCTCTGAAGAACTCACCCTGACATTCCAGGTGGTGCTGTGGCATCAGGAATGTGTGTGTGTGATACCACACAGAATAACCAGAGCTTCCTCTATAATAGACTGATCCTGCTTAGAATCAATGTGAGAGATCACACACACACAGGCAGCGAGGGCTTGTATAACACGTTACAGAGACAGTTATCCAGCGCTCATATTTTATCATCTGTGGTCTGACTGAACACACATATAACTGTGTGTGTGTGTGTGCGCACGCACGTGCGTGTGTGTGTAAGCCACTTAACATGCATGACATGTACTCGGGAGGCAGGCAGGCATTGCCATGGCAACCCTTGTGGGTCATAAGCCCCCCCCCCTCCCCTGATTGGCTGAGCAGTGAGAAGGGGCCGGGTGGGGAGGGGGAGAGCGTGATAGAAGGGGGAGATTGGGGAAAGAGGAGGAGGAGAGGGACAGGGGGTAAGAAGGCACAAAAGAGATGAAGAGATCCATTGTGATCTCTGGTGATTCGTTAGACGTCCCTTTCACTGCTGTTAAGAATCTCCGCTGTTTTCAACTATAATGACCTGTCGGATAATAACACATTATCACCTACCCACATTATACAATCCTACTTCACCTGAATAAAGTCGGCCATAAGAATGCTGTCATAAATGGGAACAGGGAGAGAGTACTGCCACTAGGCTGTGGGAACTAACAGCAGCACTGAAGATGAGGAGAACACATCTCTTGGGAGGAGGAGGACAGCAGTCAACTGTAAAATATCCTATCATTTGGCAGTGCATGACCCTTCACTCAGACAGCTCCATGTGGGCGGCAGGTAGCCTAGTGGTTAGAGCGTTGGGGCAGTAACCCAAAGGTTGCTAGATCGAATCCCCGAGCTGACAAGGTAAAAATGTGTCGTTCTTCCCCTGAACAAGGCAGTTAACCCACTGTTCCCCTGTATGCCGCCATTTTAAATAAGAATTTAGTTAAATAAAGGTTAAATAAATACAAAATGTGATAGTGAGAAAAGGTGTTGCCTACATCAATAATGCATTATAACAGGCACTCTGATTCTTAGAGATCACACACACACACACAAAATGCTGCACACACTATTCAAGCTTCTGTACTCTAAAGGCGCATCACTCATAAGAAAGTGATCCTGTCCGAATCGCCCCCCCAAAAAACACCCGGGGTGTTTCCAACAGCAACTAGGCAGAGGTGAAAGAGAGAGAAATGACATATAAAAAGAGACTTCTGCCTGCAATTACTGGGCCATTCAATCTGGACCAAGACAACTAGGCCAACTAGTAAAAAAAAGGACATGATTATAGTCTCTGAAATGTCACACCATTTTCTGAAACATAAAACCCATGTCATTTGGATGAGGACTTTTGGGCATGAAATGATCCTCTGATCTGAAACAGTTGTAGAATCCAGAGAAATGAGGGCAGAGAGAGATCAGAGGAGACAGTCATGGTCCTCAAGCCACACTACGCCAGCTCTAGCTAGGACGGTACAGACTGCTCCAGCTATTTACTGTCTCATTTCAATACTGCCCAGTTGAACAGCGTAGGGTTCTTATCTCGGAGGTTCTATATGAGAGCTAACAAGCCTGGCGAGGAAGAGAGAAAGACAGAGAGAGACCATAGCATCCTTAAGAGGTATAATAACAAGAGTTTTCACCTGAGAGAGGGGAATGCCAGAGAGAGAGAGAGAGAGAGAGAGAGAGAGAGAGAGAGAGAGAGAGAGAGAGAGAGAGAGAGAGAGAGAGAGAGAGAGAGAGAGAGAGAGAGCGAGAGAGAGTGACAGAGAGCGAGAGAGAGCGAGAGAGAGTGACAGAGAGAGAGCGAGAGAGAGAGACAGAGAGACAGAGAGAGAGAGAGAGAGAGAGACAGAGAGACAGAGAGAGAGAGAGAGAGAGAGACAGAGAGACAGAGAGAGAGAGAGAGAGAGAGAGAGAGAGAGAGAGAGAGAGAGTGACAGAGAGCGAGAGAGAGTGACAGAGAGAGAGCGAGAGAGAGAGCGAGAGAGAGTGACAGAGAGAGAGCGAGAGAGAGAGACAGAGAGAGAGAGAGGACAGAGAGAGAGAGGAGAGAGAGAGAGACAGAGAGAGAGAGACAGAGAGAGACAGAGAGAGACAGAGAGAGACAGAGACAGAGGACAGAGAGAGAGAGAGGAGAGAGAGAGAGAGAGGAGAGAGAGGAGAGAGAGAGAGAGAGAGAGAGAGAGAGATCAGATTATATAGATCAAGAGTCTGAGAAGAGTGAGAATAAATTAACAAGAGATAGGAAAAGAAGGGGACCAGTATTAACCCCATGCAGGTCAATGAGAGAGATGGAACTCTCCTAACCCAGTCATGACCCCAGTCATACAAGGAAGGAGAAGCAGACAGACACCTTAAGGCAGGGGTCCCCAATTACATTCAGCTGTGGGCCGAGTTTTCCTTGAGCGGATAGTCGGGAACATAGTTTGACTGCAAGAATCCCAAACAGATACAGTCCCTTCAGAAAGCAGTCATGCCCCTTGACTTATTCCACATGTTGTTGTGTTACGGCCTGAATTCAAAATGGATTCACTTTTTTTATTTTTTTTATTCTCACCCATCTACAGTCAATAATGACAACCCTATAATTGCAAAGTGAAAACATGTTTTTAGACATTTTTTGCAAATGTATTGAAAATGAAATACAGAAATATCTCATTTCCATAAGTATTCACACCCCTGAGTCAATACCTTGTAGAAGCACCTTTGGCAGCGATTACAGCTGCAAGTCTTTCTGGGTACGTTTCTAAGAGATTATAGTGCAACATTTTCCCATTATTCTTTTCAAAATTCTTCAAGCTCTGTCAAATTGGTTGTTGATCATTGCTAGACAGACATTTTCAGTTTGACATATATTTTCAAGTAGATTTAAGTCAAAACGGAAACTCTGCCACTCAGGAACATTACTGTCTTCTTGGTAAACAACTCCAGTGTAGATTTGGTCTTGTGTTTTAGGTTATTGTCTTGCTGAAAGGTGAATTAATCTCCCAGTGTCTGGTGGAAAGCAGACTGAACCAGGTTTTCCTCTAGGATTTTGCCTGTGCTTAGCTGCATTCCATTTCTTTTTTTATCCTGAAAAACTCCCCAGTCCTTAATGATTACAAGCAAACCCATAACATGACGCTGCCACAACTATGCTTGAAAATATGGAGTGGTACTCAGTGATGGATTTGCCCCAAACACAACGCTTTGTATTCAGTAGGAAAAGTGAATTACTTTGCCACATTTTTTACAGCATTACTTTAGTGCCTTGTTCCAAACAAGATGCATGTTTTGGAATATGTTTATTCTGTACAGGCTTTCTTCTTTTCACACTGTCATTTAGGTTAGTATTGTGGAATAACTACAATGTTGTTGATCCATCCTCAGTTCTCCTATCACAGCCATTAAACTCTAACTGTTACAAAGTCACCATTGACCTCATGGTGACATCCTTGAGCCGTTTCCTTCCTCTCCGGCAACTGAGTTAGTAAGGGCGCATGTATCGTTGTTGTGTATTGATACACCATCCAAAGTGTAATTAATAACTTCACCATGTTCAAAGGGTTTTAAGAAACGTTCACTCCTAAATTTATTTAGGCTTGGCATAACAAAAAGGGGTTGAATCCCTGACATTTCAGCTTTTCATTTTTAATGAATTAGTAAACATTTCTAAAAACATAATTCCCCATTGAAATTGTATGTAGACCAGTGACAAAAAAAATCTAAATTGAATCCATTTTAAATTCAGGTTGTAATAAAATGTGGAAAAAGTCAAATGGGTGTGAATAGTCTGAAGGCACTGTACATATGCATGTATGTAAATTCAGCAAAAAAATAAACGTCTTCTCATTGTGAACTGCGTTTATTTTCAGCAAACCTAACGTGTAAATATTTGTATGAACATAACAAGATTCAAACACTGAGACATAAACTGAACAAATTCCACAGACATGTGACTAACAGAAATGGAATAATGTGTCCCTGAACAAAGGGGGGGGTCAAAATCAAAAGTAACAGTCAGTATCTGGTGTGGCCACCAGCTGCATTAAGTACTGCAGTGCATCTCCTCCTCATGGACTGCACCAGATCTGCCCGTTCTTGCTGTGAAATGTTACCCCACTCTTCCACCAAGGCACCTGCAAGTTCCCGGACATTTCTGGGGGGAATGGCCCTAGCCCTCACCCTCCGATCCAACAGGTCCCCAGACGTGCTCAATGGGATTGATCCAGGCTCTTCGCTGGCCATGGCAGAACACTGACATTCCCGTCTTGCAGGAAATCACGCACAGAACGAGCAGTATGGCTGGTGGCATTGTCATGTTGGAGGGTCATGTCAGGATGCGCCTGCAGGGAGAGTACCACATGAGGGAGGAGGATGTCTTCCCTGTAATGCACAGCGTTGAGATTGCCTGCAATGACAACAAGCTCAGTCAGATGATGCTGTGAGACACTGCCCCAGACCATGACGGACCCTCCACCTCCAAATCGATCCCGCTCCAGAGTACAGGCCTCGGTGTAACGCTCATCCCTTCGATGATAAACGCGAATCCGACCATCACCCCTGGTGAGACAAAACCGCGACTCATCAGCGAAGAGCACTTTTTGCCAGTCCTGTCTGGTCAGGCGACGGTGGGTTTGTGCCCATAGGCGACGTTGTTGCCGGTGATGTCTGGTGAGGACCTGCCTTACAACAGGCCTACAAGCACCCAGTCCAGCCTCTCTCAGCCTATTGCGGACAGTCGGAGCACTGATGGAGGGATTGTGCGTTCCTGGTGTAACTCGGGCAGTTGTTGTTGCCATCCTGTACCTGTCCCGCAGGTGTGATGTTCGAATGTACCGATCCCGTGCAGGTGTTGTTACACGTGGTCTGCCACTGCGAGGACGATCAGCTGTCCGTCCTGTCTCCCTGTAGCGCGGTCTTAGGCGTTTCACAGTACGGACATTGCAATTTATTGCCTTGGCCACATCTGCAGTCCTCATGCCTCCTTGCAGCATGCCGAAAGCACATTCACGCAGATGAGCACGGACCCTGGGCATCTTTCTTTTGGTGTTTTTCAGAGTCAGTAGAAAGGCCTCTTTAGTGACCAAAGTTTTCAGAACTGTGACCTTAATTGCCTACCGTCTGTAAGCTGTTAGTGTCTTAACGACCGGTCCACAGGTGCATGTTCATTAATTGTTTATGTTAATTGAACAAGCATGGGAAACAGTATTTAAACCCTTTACAATGATGATCTGTGAAGTTATTGGGATTTTGGCGAATTATCTTTGAAAGACAGGGGCCTGAAAAAGGGACGTTTCTTTTCTTGCTGAGTTTACGCATATATATATAAATGTACAGTTCAAGTCAGAAGTTTACATACGCCCTTTGCCAAACACATTTAAACTCAGTTTTTCACAATTCCTGACATGTAATCCTAGTAAAAATACCCTGACTTAGGTCAGTTAGGATCACCACTTTATTTTAAGAATGTAAAATGTCAGAATAATAGTAGAGAGAATGATTTATTTCAGCTTTTATTTCTTTTATCACATTCCCAGTGGGTCAGAAGTTTACATACACTCAATTAGTATTTGGTAGCATTGCCTTTAAATTGTTTAACTTGGGTCAAACGTTTCAGGTAGCCTTCCACAAGCTTCCCACAATAAGTTGGGTGAATTTTGGCCCATTCCTCCTGACAGAGCTGGTGTAACTGAGTCAGGTTTGTAGGCCTCCCTGCTCTGACACGCTTTTTCAGTTCTGCCCACAAATGTTCTATGGGATTGAGGTCAGGACTTTGTGATGGCCACTGCAATATCTTGACTTTGTTGTCCTTAAGCCATTTTGCCACAACTTTGGAAGTAGGCTTGGGGGTCCATTTAGAAGACCCATTTGCGACCAAGCTTCAACTTCCTGACTGATGTCTTGAGATGTTGCTTCAATATATCCATATAATTAAATTAATATATAATTTTCCTCCCTGATGATGCCATCTATTTTGTGAAGTGCACCAGTCCCTCCTGCAGCAAAGCACCCCCACAACATGATGCTGCCACCCCCGTGCTTCACGGTTGGGATGGTGTTCTTCGACTTGAAAGCGTCCCCATTTTTTCTCCAAACATAACAATGGTCATTATGGCCAAACAGTTCTAGTTTTGTTTCATCAGACCAGAGGACATTTCTCCAAAAAGTACGATCTTTGTCCCCGTGTGCAGTGGCAAACTGTAGTCTGGCTTTTTTATGGCGGTTTTAGAGCAGTGGCTTCTTCCTTGCTGAGCGGCTTTTCAGGTTATGTCGATATAGGACTCGTTTTACTGTGGATATAGATACTTTTGTACCCGTTTCCTCCAGCATCTTCACAAGGTCCTTTGCTGTTGTTCTGGGATTGATTTGCACTTTTCGCACCAAAGTACGTTCATCTCTAGGAGACAGAACGCATCTCCTTCCTGAGCAGTATGACGGCTGCGTGGTCCCATGGTGTTTATACTTGCGTACTATTGTTTGTACAGATGAACGTGGTACCTTCAGGCGTTTGGAAATTGCTCCCAAGGATGAACCAGACTTGTGGAGGTCTACAATTTTTTTGTCTGAGGTCTTGGCTGATTTATTTTCATTTTCCCATGATGTCAAGCAAAGAGGCACTGAGTTTGAGGGTAGGCCTTGAAATACATCCACACCTCCAAATGATTAGCTTATTAGTCAATTAGCCCATCAGAAGCTTCTAAAGCCATGACATAATTGTTTTGAATTTTCCAAGCTGTTTAACCTGTTAGGGCTAGGGGGCAGTATTGACACAGCCGGATAAAAAACGTACCCAATTTAATCTGGTTACTACTCCTGCCCAGTAACTAGAATATGCATATAATTATTGGCTTTGGATAGAAAACACCCTAAAGTTTCTAAAACTGTTTGAATGGTGTCTGTGAGTATAACAGAACTCATATGGCAGGCCAAAACCTGAGAAGATTCCATGCAGGAAGTGGCCTGTCTGAGAAGTTGTGTTTCATCTTGGCTCTTTTTATTGAAGACTGAGGATCTTTGCAATAACGTGACACTTCCTACGGCTCCCATAGGCTCTCAGAGCCCGGGAAAAAGCTGTTCGATATCGAGGCAGGCTCTGGCTGAAACACTTTATCGCTTTTGGCAAGTGGCCGCTCAGAGTACTATGGGCTTAGGCGCGTGCCCGAGTCGACCGAATGCTTTATTTTCTTTTGTCTGTTTACCTAAACGCAGATTCCCGGTCGGAATATTATCGCTTTTTTATGAGAAAAATGGCATAAAAATTGATTTTAAACAGCGGTTGACATGCTTCGAAGTACGGTAATGGAATATTTAGAATTTTTTGGTCACGAATTGCGCCATGCTCGTCACCCTTATTTACCCTTTCGGATAGTGTCTTGAACGCACGAACAAAACGCCGCTGTTTGGATATAACTATGGATTATTTTGAAACAAACCAACATTTGTTATTGAAGTAGAAGTCCTGGGAGCGCATTCTGACGAAGACAGCAAAGGTAATAACATTTTTCTTATAGTAAATCTGACTTTGATGAGTGCTAAACTTGCTGGGTGTCTAAATAGCTAGCCCTGTGATGCCGGGCTATCTACTGAGAATATTGCAAAATGTGCTTTCACCGAAAAGCTATTTTAAAATCGGACATATCGAGTGCATAGAGGAGTTCTGTATCTATAATTCTTAAAATAATTGTTATGCTTTTTGTGAACGTTTATCGTGAGTAATTTAGTAAATTCACCGGCAGTGTTCGGTGCGAATGCTAGTCACATGCTAGTCACATGCTAATGTAAAATGCTGGTTTTTGATATAAATATGAACTTGATTGAACAAAACATGCATGTATTGTATAACATAATGTCCTAGGGTTGTCATCTGATGAAGATCATCAAAGGTTAGTGCTACATTTAGCTGTGGTTTGGGTTTATGTGACATTATATGCTAGCTTGAAAAATGGGTGTCTGATTATTTCTGGCTGGGTACTCTGCTGACATAATCTAATGTTTTGCTTTCGTTGTAAAGCCTTTTTGAAATCGGACAGTGTGGTTAGATTAACAAGAGTCTTATCTTTAAAATGGTGTAAAATAGTCATATGTTTGAAAAATTGAAGGTTTTGCATTTCTAAGGTATTTGAATAACGCGCCACGGGATTACACTGGCTGTTGAGTAGGTGGGACGCTTGCCCATAGAGGTTAAAGGCACAGTCAACTTAGTGTATGTAAACTTCTGACCCACTGGAATTGTGATACAGTGAATTATAAGTGAAATAATCTTTCTTGGAAAAATGACTTGTGTCATGCACAAAGTAGATGTCCTAACCGACTTGCCAAAACTATAGTTTGTTAACAAGAAATTTGTGGAGTGGTTGAAAAACGACTTTTAATGACTCCAACCTAAGTGTATGTACACTTACATATAATATATCACACACACACACACACACACACACACACACACAGCCTTCAGCTATTTGACCAAAAAGGAGAGTAATGAGAGCTGCATCAGATGCCTGGCCTCCACAATCACCCAACCTCAATTGAGATGGTTTGGGATGAGTAGGGGCTCAGAGGGAACGATAAGCAGTCAACAAGTGCTCAGCATATGTGGGATCTCTTTCAAGACTGTTGGAAAAGCATTCCAGGTGAAGCTGGTTGAGAGAATGCCAAGAGCGGTCAAAGCTGTCATCAAGGTAAACAGAGGTTACTTTGAAAAATCTCAAATCAAAATATATTTTGATTTGTTTAACACTTTTTTGGTTACTACATGAGAATCCATTTGTGTTATTTCATAGTTGATGTCTTCACTATTATTTTACAATGTAGAAAATATTCAAAATAAAGGAAAACCCTGGAATGAGTAGGTGTGTCCAAACTCGAGTGGTACTAAAGTATGTATATATGTATTTATTTAAAATAAAATCCCAGGTGGATTTTCTCCTATTGGAGAACCCTGTTGTGAAGGGTAATGACATGACGGGATGAAGTGTCTCACACACAACCTATTTCTTTCACTCACTCACCATCCGTCCATCTTTTCCCTCTCCCTCTCTCTCTCGCTCCCTCTCTCTGCCAATCCCACATGGAACGAGTCTTTAAGCAACAGCGTAGTAGATATTGTAGTGAATGTGTGTGTGTAGGTGGAAAATCTGTCAATATGCCCTTGAGCAAGGCACTTAACCCTAATTGCTCCTGTAAGTCATCCTGGATAGGAGCGTCTGCTAAATGACTCCAATGTAATATAAAGGGAATAACATGTCTCCTCACTGTGTCCAGCCCATTGGCCATGAAAAAAATAACTTCCTCATTTTCATTTTCTGGTCCCTTGAATCATGACAATAAACTCATGCCCCCTTGACAAATGAGTGGAGCTCCCCTGGCCTGCTCTAAGGTATCTGTAGTGGGGGTTCACTTAATAATGCAGCATCATGGTCTCTATATTACAGTAATACAGTGCTTTTACAGAGCTCTAGAGTAGGCTTTGGGTTGCAGGCTCTACAATAATACAGTGCTTTTACAGAGCTCTAGAGTAGGCTTTGGGTTGCAGGCTCTACAATAATACAGTGCTTTTACAGAGCTCTAGAGTAGGCTTTGGGTTGCAGGCTCTACAATAATACAGTGCTTTTACAGAGCTCTAGAGTAGGCTTTGGGTTGCAGGCTCTACAATAATACAGTGCTTTTACAGAGCTCTAGAGTAGGCTTTGGGTTGCAGGCTCTACAGTAATACAGTGCTTTTACAGAGCTCTAGAGTAGGCTTTGGGTTGCAGGCTCTACAGTAATACAGTGGGTTTACAGAGCTCTAGAGTAGGTTTTGGGTTGCAGGCTCTACAGTAATACAGTGCTTTTACAGAGCTCTAGAGTAGGCTTTGGGTTGCAGGCTCTACAGTAATACAGTGCTTTTACAGAGCTCTAGAGTAGGCTTTGGGTTGCAGGCTCTACAGTAATACAGTGGGTTTACAGAGCTCTAGAGTAGGTTTTGGGTTGCAGGCTCTACAGTAATACAGTGCTTTTACAGAGCTCTAGAGTAGGCTTTGGGTTGCAGGCTCTACAATAATACAGTGCTTTTACAGAGCTCTAGAGTAGGTTTTGGGTTGCAGGCTCTACAGTAATACAGTGCTTTTACAGAGCTCTAGAGTAGGCTTTGGGTTGCAGGCTCTACAATAATACAGTGCTTTTACAGAGCTCTAGAGTAGGTTTTGGGTTGCAGGCTCTACAGTAATACAGTGCTTTTACAGAGCTCTAGAGTAGGCTTTGGGTTGCAGGCTCTACGGTAATACAGTGCTTTTACAGAGCTCTAGAGTAGGCTTTGGGTTGCAGGCGCTACAGTAATACAGTGGGTTTACAGAGCTCTAGAGTAGGCTTTGGGCTGCAGGCTCTACAGTAATACAGTGGGTTTACAGAGCTCTAGAGTAGGTTTTGGGCTGCAGGCTCTACAGTAATACAGTGGGTTTACAGAGCTCTAGAGTAGGTTTTGGGCTGCAGGCTCTACAGTAATACAGTGCTTTTACAGAGCTCTAGAGTAGGCTTTGGGTTGCAGGCTCTACAGTAATACAGTGCTTTTACAGAGCTCTAGAGTAGGCTTTGGGTTGCAGGCTCTACAATAATACAGTGCTTTTACAGAGCTCTAGAGTAGGTTTTGGGTTGCAGGCTCTACAGTAATACAGTGCTTTTACAGAGCTCTAGAGTAGGCTTTGGGTTGCAGGCTCTACAGTAATACAGTGCTTTTACAGAGCTCTAGAGTAGGCTTTGGGTTGCAGGCGCTACAGTAATACAGTGGGTTTACAGAGCTCTAGAGTAGGCTTTGGGCTGCAGGCTCTACAGTAATACAGTGGGTTTACAGAGCTCTAGAGTAGGTTTTGGGCTGCAGGCTCTACAGTAATACAGTGGGTTTACAGAGCTCTAGAGTAGGTTTTGGGCTGCAGGCTCTACAGTAATACAGTGCTTTTACAGAGCTCTAGAGTAGGCTTTGGGCTGCAGGCTCTACAGTAATACAGTGGGTTTACAGAGCTCTAGAGTAGGCTTTGGGCTGCAGGCTCTACAGTAATACAGTGCTTTTACAGAGCTCTAGAGTAGGTTTTGGGCAGTGGGTTTACAGAGCTCTAGAGTAGGTTTTGGGCTGCAGGCGCTACATAAAAAAACAAAAAGGTTTCTAAAGATGTTTTATTTTTTTAATCTCAAGAGAAAAAGCAACCAAGCAAGAAATACCAGTAGGCAAGAAAGAAGATTCTCTCTGCAATGGCCGCCTGGCTCGCTGCAGCTATCGCAAAATGGAGACGCAAAGAGAGAGCGAGGGAGAGTGAAATGGAGGAGAGAACAAGAGCACAAAGGGAGATCAGCGGGAGCAGAGGAGGAGAGAGGGGAGGGCTGGGGGAGCAAGAGACTCATTAGTTTGTCTCTCATCTTTCTGCCTCTCTCGCTCTCTCACCTTGACCCACATTCACTGTCTGTTGCTACACACACACACACACACACTTCTCCAGCTGAGGTTATTATACCCTAATGACATAAGAGGCTCCAGAATGTTATCATTTTACTACAGAGAACCCATTACTGTGACTAGCAGAATCACTGTCTGTGTGTGTGTGTGTGTGTGTGTGTGTGTGTGTGTGTGTGTGTGTGTGTGTGTGTGTGTGTGTGTGTGTGTGTGATAAAGACTGGGTTCAAGAGCACTGCATATCCAGGGCTCTCTGGAGCCTGGTCATGAAGTCATCCTATGAAGTCAGATGTTTGTTTGGCCAAAGGTGCTTGGTTTACCTTGAGATGCTACTGGGGGAAAGTGACATTTCCAGGTTGTCAATGTGCTAGTGTGACTGTCCAGACATAGCACCCAGGGCCTGACCTCTCATCATCTCAACTCTAGACTGTATAATCTCACTGAGCTAAAGCCTCAACCTCCTAACATTAGACTTCAGGTCCCTGACAGGCAATGTTCATCATCCATGAGGGATGTTTACCAGACCGCTCCTGATACACTGGTAATGGGCTAATCTGGTAATCTGGGGTTAGAAGGGGTAGTTTAATCTATTGTGGTACAGGGAAAACCTTAATCCCACACGAGACTATGAGGGCAGATGACGTGAACAACACACACACCCTTAATCTGAGTGCGAGCCGGCTTTCTCCGCCAGAAAATCTCAGGAGCATGATATAGGCTAGGCAGACAATGATGTAAAATGTGTGTGTGTGTGTGTGTGTGTGTGTGTGTGTGTGTGTGTGTAACTGTACTTTATTGATCCCCTGAGGGTAGGCCCACATTAAATGTGTCACCAGCAGTAGTAGTGTTGGGGAATAATGTGCTACAAAAACTAATCAGCCAAGCATCGGCTGGAGAAATATTAGCAGCATCATCATGTTAGCTTTAGATGCTATGCTACCGTGCTGAAACATACTTGACTGTGTGCTGTCAATGCCTTTAGATACATACATTTAACGTTACAGTAGTATAACCACCTGGGTGTTGAACCAAGTAGCCAACAAGTACACCAGTCTGCTAGGACTCAGGGAATGATATTAATCAACCATGTAGCCAACAAGTACACCAGTCTGCTAGGTCTCAGGGAATTATATTAATCAACCAAGCGTAGCGCTGGACAGGAAAAATGCTTCAGAGCATTTTCAGTCCCACATTCTCTCTCTCCATCTGATGCTACAGGTCAACTAGCCAACCCGCTAATCATCCGCTAGCCAACCCGCTAAACATCCGCCAGCCAACGATCGACCAGCCAACACGCTAAAGATCCGCCAGCCAACACGCTAAACATCCGCTAGCCAACCCGCTAAACATCCGCCAGCCAACCCGCTAAACATCCGCTAGCCAACCCGCTAAACATCCGCTAGCCAACCCGCTAAACATCCGCCAGCCAACGTGCTAAAGATCCGCCAGCCAACGCGCTAAACATCCGCCAGCCAACGATCGACCAGCCAACCCGCTAAAGATCCGCCAGCCAACCCGCTAAACATCCGCTAGCCAACCCGCTAAACATCCGCTAGCCAACGCGCTAAACATCCGGCAGCCAACCCGCTAAACATCCGCCAGCCAACGCGCTAAAGACCCGCCAGCCAACCTGCTAAACATCCGCTAGCCAACCCGCTAAACATCCGCTAGCCAACCCGCTAAACATCCGCTAGCCAACCCGCTAAACATCCGCTAGCCAACCCGCTAAACATCCGCTAGCCAACCCGCTAAACATCCGCTAGCCAACCCGCTAAACATCCGCTAGCTGATTACACCACAAACTACTAGCTAAACTAGGCCTACACCACAGCCAACTACACAACAACCAGCTAGCTAACTACACCACAGCTTACTATGCAACACAACCAGATAGCTAGCTGGTTCTGGTGTAGTTAGCTAACTAATAGCATCAGATTTTTCTAATGCCAATTAAAGCTAAAGTTTTTATTTTACTGCGAGTGGTCCTGACAGCTTCCCTGTATACATACCATTTGCTTTAGCTAGCTTCAAGATGTCCTCATTCTAAAGAGACATGGGGCCTATTCTTTCAGCGAAAACGCTTGATATTGGTCATTCACTAAAACTGAAATAATACTTTCTTCACACACACACAGCTAAATCTGGATTCAGCTTGGATTCAATAACAATGTCTAAGCCAAGTCTGCTGAAGTCAAGGAAAACGCTCTGGAGCTCTGTAATGGCAACATGTTACAGTATAATTTATGGAGTAATTGGCCTGACTATAAAATACTATTTCAGTCACAAATCAAAACTGGTTCATTAGCACAAATCAACAAGTTATTACAAAGGAATAACTTACTATAAATACACTAGTCATTACACAGGCCCACACCACCAAAGATTTTAGTAAAAGGAAATATTATATATATATAAGGAATTTAGCTTTGGTTAAAAAAGACTAAAATCACAAGGAAATTAGTTAAAATGACTTAGAAAATCTGTTTGTTTATCCCATGTGTAACTCTGTGTTGTTGTTTGTGTCGCACTGCTTTGCTTTATCTTGGCCAGGTCGCAGTTGTAAATGAGAACTTGTTCTCAACTGGCTACCTGGTTAAATAAAAGGTGAAATACATTTTAAAATGTATTCCCACGAATAACAAAGAGAGACATGTCTCATGTCTCAATGTAATCAAGATATGAAATGACTGTTCTTTTAAAATACAACCACTTTTTGGGCTTAGTTGTGGTCAATTTGCAGTGTACAAATTATTAAATGATGTTCCGATCCCTCGACCATCCTCTGACAAAAACCGTCCTGTGGATGAATCTAGCTGCCAACCCCTGTTTTAATGTAGACTGCCTGACCTACTGCTGCATAACAGTCTGGTCTGGATTACTGCACTGGGCCCAGGGCAGGATGACCGGATGTCATTGTTTTCAATGAGAGCGACGGTAACTTCCGCCAATTTCCGCTCACGTTCCTTACAGACCAGCCACTCCAGTGTTTCCCCTGCCTTTGAATAGGTAAGGAGGGCTCCCCACTTAGCTCTTCCCCTGGTCTAAACAAATTCAATGTTTTGCTCAAGGTCCTACATGTGGCCTAGCCTAATGCCACGATTACACCAGGCACTACCTTTAACGATCAAACTACCGGATACCATACAGTTTCTATGGGTGGTGCAGACAAGGATACATTTAATGGTCGGCGACTACGAGCTTGGCGACCAAGTTTATGCAAATTAGCAGCTAGTATTAGCAGTAGTAAAGGAATAAAAAATATGAAAAACTATTTAATGCTGTTTGAAGCGGTAACGTTGCCTTTTAATCCATGACTACAACCTCCAGTTAACGTATGTGTAAACAGCAGCTTGCTAGTCTTTCCTGATTGGTTCACGTTCATTGAAAACATTATTTGCCTAGAAACCGAGACTAATCTGAACAGATGTTTTTGGATAACATTGTTAAGCTATTAGGAAAGCTATTTCAGGGAATTTCTACTCCATGTTCTTCAAAAACCACTATATATATTTTTTTTTTATTACGCTACATTACGTTTTAGTAATTTAGCAGACAGTCTTATCCACATAACCAGGGCTTGACATCAACCTTTTTTTTAGCAGAAAATGTATGACACAATCTGTGCATTCAACTAGAGTAGGTAAAACAATGACATCATGAGCTGAATCAGTGCTGGTGAAAGTGATGGCAATACAAGTCTAACAGGTAAGGGAGGCTCAGTGGTAGAGGTGCCGTCTGAAGAGATAGACTTTCAGACTGTTGCAGATGGGCAGCATCTGTGCTGTAGACCTATTGCTAAAATGTTAGGTTTGTAGACTTGTATCCCAGCCCGACTCAACAAAGTCAATAACTGGGCTGCTCAGAGAACTACTGTATGTATACCCCATTGTATTGAACCGTTTCCATTTCAAGTTTATTTGCCATATGTAATAGGTTAGTCATACACTGGAAATCTTACCAAGTCACACTACTCAACCAATAACTGTCAAGAACAGCCCTGCCAGGTGATCATATCCTGGCCTGCCATATCCTGGCCTGCAGTGTGTGGTGTTTTATGGCTGTGTACTAAATATTGCCAGTCTATGTTGTATGTTCTACGCAAAAGGAGACGAGGAACATTACAATGTGGGACAATAAAGTTGTATTGTATCTCTAGCACCAGTGGTAGTTTACAGTCAGTTGGTCTTCCAGGATGCATAGCCTACAGTAGGCTGCTAGTTCAGTCTGCTGGTGTTAAGTCACATGGCTCAGCTTGTTGCATAACCACTTTGTTTACAATCAGTGAATGATCACTGGGACACAAGCTGTCCGTATAGCCTTTCACCGTAAACATCACACTCTAGACTCTATACAAAGAGCAGTGAAGTTGGGTGTGTAACACAATCTTCAAAGAGTTAGGCTTAAGGTAGCCAGCTAGCTCACTTGGCCAAATATTCTCAAACTCCATATTTCCAAGTTAATTAATAAAGAAAGATGTGGATATGAAACGGTATAAGTGAACAGATCTCCTCATTAACCCATAACTGGCTTGTGACAGAAGAATGGATGGTTGTGAGAGTGAGGTCTGGAGTGGGGAGCATGGACACCAACAGGACTGAAACCCATCCCCCCTCACACACTTCCCCGCTAAATTTCCTTCAGCAGAGAAAGGGGCGGAGTGGCTTAGCAAACTAGCTAGCTGCACGTACAAAAAAAAATAATATACTAGTCAAAATATTGCAATTTGTCAAGAATGCCAACGTTGAACCTCGGCACAATAAGTAACATGTCAAAACAATGGGTGGGAAAACAGGAAACAATGTTGCTAACGTTACAGGTGACATTTCTGCAGGATTTCTACGAATGGCGTGATAGATTGGCAAGGATGGATGTCAAATAGCACTGGTGACAGCAACCTGACTAACACTAACGTTACCTCGCTCCCAAATGTATGACCCGACACATATGCAATGAATTAGGGTTAGCTAGCAACAATAGCAATGTCTGGCTAGGTCGCGCAGGCGGCACTGTAACGTTACAATACGGTTCTGCATTCAACATTCTGTTGACGCTTTGAATCTGCCCGTCTATCAAGAGCAATAAAAACACGTCCCACCCATTGGCTTAGTAACGGGAAAACTAAGGGCGAGTGATTAAAAGTGATTCTAGCAAAACACAGCGGTCAAGTCTCTCGTGCGTTGTTGCGATCTGACATGTTGAGACATTCCTGCTAATGGCCCTCGATCATGTAGCTAGCTAGCCGAACAGAGGGAAGAGAGAGAAAGCACATCCAGCTCCCTCTCCGCTAGCTTGCGGAGCAGCACCCATCCCCCTCCTCTCTCCCCATCCCTCTCTCGCTCTCTGAATCCACCATCTTGATTCTGAGACCCGTCTCCCCTTTCCCACAAGCCAAAAACACAACCAAAATACCAACAAACTCACCTTTACCGGCCATTGACCAATCGATTACTGTCTTCCGAAATAAAATAATCGATATATCTGATAAAAGTGTGTAGATTTTAATATTGTAAATATGTCGTGAGAAGCGGGAACCGCGCCTTGGAACAGAAAGGAACAATCCTAAACTGCCATCTGGTGGAGCCTTCCTCGCTGTAATGCTGTTCTGGTGGCGCAGCCTCTCACTGCAACCTTACTGCCTCCTGGCGGACACAGACGAGATTACAACAACGGGTGCGCGCCGCGGGGGCGAGGAGAGGGGAGGCACTGCAGGACCCCGCGAAAAGAGGGAAACAGTGGGGGGCGCGCTCAGAGCCACGGGCACGCGTAGAAGGGAGGGGCGAGCTAGGCTGGCAGTGTTTTGGTCGGTGGTTTGATGGTGAGTAGGCCTTAACAGAGGACACATGTAGGAGGCTATAACATCTAGATTACCCCTCAAAACACCATTTACCAGGCTACAATACACACATGTCACAGTGTTAGTGCAGTATCTTGCCTGAGACCTGAAGAGTCATGTTAGCTCCAAGTTGTAATGCCTAGGCTTTAGCTCAATGGGCTAAGATGGTCTTGAAGTGCAAAGATGATCTGGGTTCAGTATCTGATCTGTCAAAAATCTCTCTCTCTCTCTCTGGTTTTATTTAGCTTGTCTACATTAGTTGGTCCTGTTGAGGTGAGACAATCTCAATATCTGCGACATACAGTGGCTTCAGAAAGTATTCACACCCCTTGACTTTCTCCACATTTTGTTGTTACAGCCTGAATTTAACATGTATTAAATGTAGATGTTTTTGTCACTGGCCTTCCACACAATAACCCATACTGTCAAAGTGGAGTTAAGTTTTTCGAAATGTCTTGAGTCAATAAGTGTTCAACCCTTTGTTATGGCTAGTCTCAATAGGTTCAGGAGTAAACATTTACTTAACAAGTCACATAATGTGTTGCTTGGACTCTGTGATCAATAATAGTGTTTAACATTGTTTTTTTTATACCTGTACCCCACCACAGGAGGTTGGTGGCACCTTTATTGGGGAGGAAGGGCTCGTTGTAATGGCTGGAGCAGAATGAGTGAAATATCAAATCCATCAAACACATGTTTTCCATGTGTTTGATGCCTTTCCATTCGCTCCGTTCCAGCCATTATTATGAGCTGTCCTCCCCTCAGCAGCCCCCACTGTACACCACACATACAATTATCTGTATGGTCCCTCAGTCGAGCAGTGAATTTCAAACACAGATTCAACCACAAAGACCAGGGAGGTTTTTCCAATGCCTCGCGAAGTCGAGCACCTATTGGTAGATGGGTAAAAATAAAAAAACAGACATGAAATATCCCTTTGAGCATGGTGAAGTTATTCATTTTTTATTTTTTATTTAACCTTTATTTAACTAGGCAAGTCATTTAAGAACAAATTCTTATTTACAATGACGGCCTACCAAACGGCTTTCTGTGGGGTTAGGCTGGGATTAAAAATACAAAAATAAATCAAATATAAGTATAGGATAAAACACACATCACTACAAGAGAGACAACACAACACTACATAAAGAGAGACCTAAGACAACAACATAGCAAGGCAGCAACATATGACAACACAGCATGGTAGCAATACAACATGACAGCAACACAACATGGGAGCAGCACAAAACATGGTACAAACATTATTGGGCACAGACAACAGCACAAAGGGCAAGAAGGTAGAGACAACAATACATCACGCAAAGCAGCCACAACTGTCATTAAGATTGTCCATGATTGAGTCTTTGAATGAAGAGATGGAGATAAAACTGTCCAGTTTGAGTGTTTGTTGCAGCTCGTTCCAGTCGCTAGCTGCAGCGAATTGAAAAGACAAGTGACCCAGGGATGTGTGTGCCTTGGGGACCTTTAACAGAATGTGACTGGCAGAACGGGTGTTGTATGTGGAGGAGGAGGGCTGCAGTAGATATCTCACATAGGGGGGAGTGAGGCCTAAGAGGGTTTTATAAATAAGCATCAATCAAATTTCAATCACATTTATTTATAAAGCCCTTTTTACATCAGCTGATGTCATAAAGTGCTGTACAGAAACCCAGCCTACAACCCCAAACAGCAAGCAATGCAGGTGTAGAAGCACGGTGGCTAGGAAAAACTCCCTAGGAACCAGGCTATGAGGGGTGGCCAGTCCTCTTCTGGTTGTGCCAGGTGGAGATTATAACAGAACATGGCCAAGATGTTCAAATGTTCATAGATGACCAGAAGGGTCAAATAATAATAATCACAGTGGTTGTAGAGGGTGCAACAGGTCAGCACCTCAAGAGTAAATGTCAGCTGACTTTTCAAAGCCGAGCATTCAGAGTATCTCTACCGCTCCTGCTGTCTCTAGAGAGTTGAAAACAGCAGGTCCGGGACAAGGTAGCAAGTCCGGTGAACAGGTCAGGGTTCCATAGCCGCAGGCAGAACTGTTGAAACTGGAGCAGCAGCACGACCAGGTGGACTGGGGACAGCAAGGAGTCATCAGGCCAGGTAGTCCTGAGGCATAGTCCTGGGGCTCAGGTCCTCCAAGAGAGAGAGAGAAAAAGAGAGAGAAAAATAGAGAGAAAAAAATAGAGAGAAAAAGAGAGAGATAGAGATAGAGAGAGAGGAAAAAAAAGACAGAGAGAGAATTAAAGAGAGTATACTTAAATTCACACAGGACACCGGATAAGACAGGAGAAATACTCCAGATATAACAGACTGACCCTAGCCCCCCGACACATAAACTATTGCAGCATAGATACTGGAGGCTGAGACAGGAGGGGTCAGGAGACACTGTGGCCCCGTCTAACGATACCCCCGGACAGGGCCAAATAGGCAGGATATAACCCCACCCACTTTGCCAAAGCACAGCCCCACACCACTAGTGGGATATCTTCAATTACCAACTTACCATACTGAGACAAGGCCGAGTATAGCCCACGAAGATCTCCCCCACGGCACGAACCCAAGGGGGGGGGTGCCAACCCGGACAGGAAGATCACGTCAGTGACTCAACCCACTCAAGTGGCGCACCCCTACTAGGGACGACATGGAAGAGCACCAGTGAGCCAGTGACTCAGCCCCTGTAATAGGGTTTGAGGCAGAGAATCCCAGCGGAGAGAGGGGAACCGGCCAGGCATAGACAGCAAGGGCGGTTCGTTGCTCCAGTGCCTTTCCGTTCACCTTCACACTCCTGGGCCAGACTATACTCTTTCATAGGACCAACTGAAGAGATGAGTCTTCAGTAAAGACTTAAAGGTTGAGACCGAGTCTGCGTCTCTCACATGGATAGGCAGACCATTCCATAAAAATTGAGCTCTATAGGAGAAATCCCTGCCTCCAGCTGTTTGCTTAGAAATTCTAGGGACAGTAAGGAGGCCAGCATCAACCAGTGGGTCTTGCGACGGGTATACAGAGATGACCAGTTTACAGAGGAGTACAGAGTGCAGTGATGTGTCCTATAAGGAGCGTTGGTGGCGAATCTGATGGCCGAATTTGGCAGCTGGGCTGAAGGAGGAGCGATTACGATAGAGGACACCAAGTCTAGATTTAACTTTAGCCTACAGCTTTAATATGTGCTGAGAGAAGGTCAGTGTACCGTCTAGCCATACTCCCAAATACTTGTATGAGGTGACTACCTCAAGCTCTAAACCCTCAGAGGTAGTAATCACACCTGTGGGGAGAGGGGCATTCTTCTTACCAAACCACATGACCTTTGTTTTGGAGGTGTTCAGAAGAAGGTTAAGGGTAGAGAAAGCTTGTTGGACACTAAGAAAGCTTTGTTGTAGAGCATTTAACACCAAATCTGGGGAGGGGCCAGCTGAGTATAAGACTGATCATCTGCATATGAATGGATGAGAGAGCTTCCTACTGCCTGAGCTATGTTGTTGATGTAAATTGAGAAGAGCGTGGGGCCTAGGATTGAGCCTTGGGGTACAGCCTTGGTGACAGGCAGTGGCTGAGACAGCAGATTTTCTGACTTTATACACTGCACTCGTTGAGAGAGCTAGTTAGCAAACCAGGCCAAAGACCCCTCAGAGACACCAATACTCCTTAGCCGGCCCAATGGTATGGAATGGTCTACCATATCAAAAGCTTTGGCCAAGTCAATAAAAATAGCAGCACAACACTGCGTAGAATAAAGGGCAGTGGTGACATCATTGACGACCTTTAAGGTTGCAGTGACACTTCCATAACCTGAGCGGAAACCAGATTGCACACCAGAGAGAATACTATAGACATCAAGATGGTGTATCAATACACCCAGTTACTACAAAGATACAGGTGTCCTTCCTAACTCAATTTTACCATGAGGCCAATGGTGACTTTAAAACAGTTACAGAGTTGAATGGCTGTGATAGGAGAAAACTGAGGATGGATCAACAACATTGTAGTTACTCCACAATACTAACCTAATTGACAGAGAGATAAAAAGGAGGCCTGTACAGAATATGGGCTCCCGAGTGGCGCAGCGGTCTGAGGCGTCACTACAGACCATGGTTTGATCCCAGGCTGTTTCATAACTGGCCTTGATCGGGAGTCCCATAGGGCGGTGCACAATTGGCTCAGCGTCATCCGGGTTAGGGGAGTGTTTGGCCGGGGTAGGCCGTCATTATAAATAAGAATTTGTTCTTAACTGACTTAACTGCCTAATTAAATAAAGGTAAAATAAAAATATTCCAAAACATGCATCCTGTTTGCAACAAGGCACTAAAGTAAAACTGCAAAAACTGTAGAAAAGCAATTAACTTTATGTCCTGAATACAAAGCCTTATGTTTGGTCCAAATCCAACACAACACATCACTGAGTACCACTCTCCATATTTTCAAGCATAGTGGTGGCTGCATCATGTTATGGGTTTTCTTGTAATCGTTAAGGACTGGGTTTTCAGGATGAAAAAGAAACAGAATGGAGCTAAGCACAGGCAAAATCCTAGAGGAAAACCTGGTTCAGTCTGCTTTCCACCAGACACCGGGAGAGGAATTCACCGTTCAGCAAGACAATAACCTAAAACACAAGGCCAAATCTATGCTAGAGTTGCTTACCAAGAATGTTCCTGAGTGGCCGAGTTACAGTTATGACTTAAATCAGTTTGAAAATCTATGTCCAGACCTGAAAATGTCTGTCTAGCAATGATTAACAACCAATTTGACAGAGCTGAAATCATTTTGAAAAGAATAATGGGCAAATGTTGCACAATCCAGGTGTGGAAAGCTCTTAGAGACTTACCCAGAAAGACTCACAGCTGTAATCGCTGCCAAAGGTACTTCTACAAATATGATTAGATATTTCTGTATTTCATTTTCAATAAATTTGCAAACCTTTCTAAAAACGTTTTTACTTTGTATTGTGGGGTATTGTGTGTAGATGGGGGAGAGAAAAACATCTAGATCCAATTTGAATTCAGGCTCCAACAAAACAAAATGTGCAATTAGCCAAGGGGTATTAATACTCTCTGAAGCACACACTCTCTCTCTTAGTCTGTGTGTTTGTGTGTGAGAGAGAGAGAGTGTGTGTGACTGGGTCATTCTTTTTTTGTAGGCAACTTGATGGATTAGAGATTCTCAAATCCAATTACACTGAATATTCTCTCTCTCTCTCTCTCTCTCTCTCACACACACACACACACACACACACACACACACACACACACACACACAGGGTCACAGCCCATACAGAGACCCTGTGTCTGCATGGCAACAGAACATCACTGTGGAAACTTTAAGATGGTGTTTACATAAAGAGTACTACAGGGCTTGAGAAGGAACAGCCAGAGCAGGACTTGAACCAGTAACCCTGTGGTTACAGAACACGTCCTCTACCACCTGTGCCTCTTGGCAGAGGCAGTAGTACACACACTTCTAGAAAGGCTACAACAACAGTAGTGGAGTTATGTAATGGTGATGTTTCTATACCTTGCAGAAACAGCCACTGTGTGTGTGGGTGTGTCTGTATTGGTCTCCTCTCTCTCCCTCCTCTCTCTCTCCCTCCTCTCTCTCTCCCCCTCTCTCTCTCTCTCTCTCTCCTCTCTCTCCCTCCTCTCTCTCTCCCCCTCTCTCTCCCTCCTCTCTCTCTCCCCCCTCATCTCTCTCTCTCCCTCTTATTCTCCCCTTCTCCCCTCTTTCTTTCTCTCTCTCTCTCTCTCTCTCTCTCTCTCTCTCTCTCTCTCTCTCTCTCCCTTTCCTTCTCTCCACTCTCCTCTCTCTCTCTTTCTCTCTCTCTCTTTCCTTCTCTCCCCCTCTCCTTCTCTCCCCCTCGCTCTCCTTCTCTCCCTCTGTCTCTCGCTCTCTCTCCCTCTCCCCCACCTCTCCTTCTCTCCCCCTCTCCTTCTCTCCCCCTCCTTCTCTCCCTCTGTCTCTCGCTCTCTCTCCCTCTCCCCCACCTCTCCTTCTCTCGCTCTCTTTCTCTCCTATTGTAATATATAATATATGAGGGGCAGAGTCCTCTGTTCTATCCTGTTCTATTTGCAGGCAGAGAGCAGGGCAGTCAATCATTACCGTGCTGCTAGAGCAAGGCAGCCATCATCTATCCTTACACACACACACACACACACACACACACACACACACACACACACACACACACACACACACACACACACACACACACACACTGATAATTACCCCAACTTATATAAAATACAGCTAACAATTATCATCATAAATATACATGAAATATGATCAAGATAACCCTCTTTCTGTCTCTTTTTCGTTTTTGCCTCTCCCTGTTTGTTCTTCACTGGTTGACCTTTTCTTGTGTCAACAGGTCACACATCTTGCTGCTGTGATGGCACACTGTGGTATTTCACCCAATAGATATGGGAGTTGATCAAAATTGGATTTGTTTTGAGGGAAATATGTGTCTCTAATATGGTCATACATTTGGCAGGAGGTTAGGAAGTGCAGCTCAGTTTCCACCTCATTTTGTGGGCAGTGTCTTCTCTTGAGAGCCAGGTCTTCCTTCAGCATCCTTTCTCAATAGCAAGGCTATTCTCACTGAGTCTGTACATAGTCAAAGATTTTCCTTAATTTTGGGTCAGACACAGTGGTCAGGTATTCTGCCACTGTGTACTCCCTGATTAGGTCGATCGCTTTGTCTCTCTCTCCGACACTCTCCCTCTCCATTTCCTCTCTCTCTTTATCTCTCTCTCGTCGTAGGACAAGTGTTCATGGTCTATAAACCGTCATAATTCCCAGAGCTGTGCAGGATGAATACTGATTCTCTGAGAGAAAAATAGAGAGACAGAGAGAGAGAGGCAGAGACAGAGAGAGAAACAGAGAGATAGAGAGAAAGAGAAAGAGAAAGCGAGACAGACAGACATAAACTCAGCAAAAAAATAAATGTCCCTTTTTCAGGACCCTGTCTTTCAAAGATAATTCGTTAAAATCCCAATAACTTCACAGATTTTCATTGTAAAGGGTTTAAACACTGTTTCTCATGCTTGTTCAATGAACCATAAACAATTAACGAACAACGCATGTGGAACGGTCGTTAAGACACTAACAGCTTACAGACGGTAGGCAATTAAGGTCACAGTTATGAAAACTTAGGACACTAAAGAGGCCTTTCTACTGACTCTGAAAAACATCAAAAGAAAGATGCCCAGGGTCCCTGCTCATCTGCGTGAACGTGCCTTAGGCATGCTGTAAGGAGCCATGAGGACTGCAGATGTGGCCAGGGCAATAAATTGAAATGTCCGTACTGTGAGACGCCTAAGACACCGCTACAGGGAGACAGGAAAGGACAGCTGATCGTAACCACACCTGCACAGGATTGGTACATTCGAACATCACATCTGCGGGACAGGTACAGGATGGCAACAACAACTGCCCGAGTTACACCAGGAATGCACAATCCCTCCATCAGTGCTCAGACTGTCCGCAATAGGCTGAGAGAGGCTGGACTGAGGGCTTGTAGGCCTGTTGTAAGGCAGGTCCTCACCAGACATCACCGGCAACAACGTCGCCTATGGGCACAAACCCACCGTCGCTGGACCAGACAGGACTGGCAAAAAGTGATCTTCACTGACGAGTCGCGGTTTTGTCTCACCAGGGGTGATGGTCGGATTCGCGTTTATCGTCGAAGGAATGAGCGTTACACCGAGTCCTGTACTCTGGAGCGGGATCGATTTGGAGGTGGAGGGTCCGTCATGGTCTGGGGTGGTGTGTCTCAGCATCATCGGACTTGCAGGCAAACTCAACGCTGTCCGTTACAGGGAAGACATCCTCCTCCCTCATGTGGTACCCTTCCTGCAGGCTCATCCTGACATGACCCTCCAGCATGACAATGCCACCAGCCATACTGCTCGTTCTGTGCATGATTTCCTGCAAGACAGGAATGTCAGTGTTCTGCCATGGCCAGCGAAGAGCCCTGCTCTCAATCCCATTGAGCACGTCTGGGACCTGTTGGATCGGAGGGTGAGGGCTAGGGCCATTCCCCCCAGAAATGTCCGGGAACTTGCAGGTGCCTTGGTGGAAGAGTGGGGTAACATCTTTCAGCAAGAACTGGCAAATCTGGTGCAGTCCATGAGGAGGAGATGCACTGCAGTACTTAATGCAGCTGGTGGCCACACCAGATACTGACTGTTACTTTTGATTTTGACCCCCCCTTTGTTCAGGGACACATTATTCCATTTCTGTTAGTCACATGTCTGTGGAACTTGTTCAGTTTATGTTTCAGTTGTTGAATCTTGTTATGTTCATACAAATATTTACACGTTATGTTTGCTGAAAATAAACACAGTTGACAGTGAGAGGATGTTTCTTTTTTTGCTGAGTTTAGATAGAGAGAGATTTGATTTGATTTGATTTGGATCTCTTTTAGTCCCCAATCTAAAAAATATTGATTCTTCATCTACTGTAGTCCCACAACATTTCTATGTATTATATTTAAATCATTTTAAAATAATGTTTAAATTTATATACTGAAAGGTTTCTGGTTTGCTCAGTTAATTTATTCCATTTCTTTATTGCTCTCAATTGAAATGTTCTTTTGCCTATTTCTCTTTCCTGTCTGGATAACGCATAGATGGTGGACAATCTATTCCTAGTATTTACGGAATGTCTGTCTCTTACCAACTGAATACCATTGTGAATAGAACTTGGCCGTTTTTAAATGATGTATATTATGAAATAAAATAAGCATGTTTTTTTCAATTATCTTGTCGATTGATGACCAACCAAGAACATTGCGCATGACTACAACAGAAGAACCATATCTCCACCTTAAAACAATCCTTGCTGCTTTGTTCTGTGCAATCTGCAGCCTCCTAACTTCACTTGATGATGCATTTCCCCAGACCACAGACACAGAACAGTGAGAGAGAGAGACAGAGAAATAAATAGAAAGAGAGACAGAGAGAAAGAAAAAAGAGACACAGACAGACAGACAGACAGACAGACAGACAGACAGACAGACAGACAGACAGACAGACAGACAGACAGATAGACAGACAGACAGACAGACAGACAGACAGACAGACAGACAGACAGACAGACAGACAGACAGACAGACAGACAGACAGACAGACAGACAGACAGACTAATGTACTACTGGACAATCTAGGGCTCTGGTCAAAGGTACTTCACTACATAGGGAGTAGGTTGTCATTTCATTGACTTTGGATAAACAAGTGTGAAGTGTTTGAAGCTCTCCATTCCTCCCTCTTCTCTATAATTCATTCTCTCTGCCCTTCATCCTCAGTCTGAGTCTCAGAAAAATGCACAACTTCTCACAGAGAAAACTACTAAAGCATCTCTGTCATTTTCATCTCTCTCTCAATTCAATTTCAATTTAAGGGCTTTGTTGGCATGGGAAACATATGTTTACATTGCCAAAGCAAGTGACATAGATAATAAATCTAATTTAAATAAACAATAAAAATGAACAGTAAACATTACACTCAGAGAAGTTCCAAAAGAATAAAGACATTTCAAATATCATACTTTGTCTATATACAGTGTTATAATGATGTGCAAATAGTTAAAGTACAAAAGGGAAAATAAATAAACATAAATATGGGTTGTATTTACAATGGTGTTTGTTCTTCACTGGTTGACCTTTTCTTGTGGCAAAGGGTCATAAATCTTGCTGCTGTGATGGCACACTGTGGTATTTCACCCAATAGATATGGGAGTTTATCAAAATTGGATTTGTTTTCGAATTCTTTGTGGATCTGTGTAATCTGAGGGAAATATGTGTCTCTAATATGGTCATACATTTGGCAGGAGGTTAGGAAGTGCAGCTCAGTTTCCACCTCATTTTGTGGGCAGTGTGCACATAGCCTGTCTTCTCTTGAGAGCCAGGTCAGCCTTCGGCGGCCTTTCTCAATAGCAAGGCTATGTTTACTGAGTCTATATATAGTCAAAGATTTCCTTAATTTTGGGTCAGTCACAGTGGTCAGGTATTCTGCCACTGTGTACTCTCTGTTTAGGGCCAAATAGCATTCTAGTTTGCTCAGTTTTTTTTGTAAATTCTTTCCAATGTGTCAAATAATTATCTTTTTGTTTTCTCATGATTTGGTTGGGTCTAATTGTGTTGCTGTCCTGGGGCTCTGTGGGGTGTGTTTGTGAACAGAGGACCAGCATGCTTAGGGGACTCCAGGTTTATTTCTCTTTAGGGGATGGCTTTGTTATTTATTTTTATTTCACCTTTATTTAACCAGGTAGCCAGTTGAGAACAAGCTCTCATTTACAATTGCGACCTGGCCAAGATAGAGCAAAACAGTGCGACACAAACAACAACACAGAGTTACACATGGGATAAACAAACGTACAGTCAATAACACAATAGAAAAAAATAAGTCTATATACAGTGTGTGCAAATGGCGTGAGGAGGTAAGGCAATAAATAGGCCATAGAATAGGTTTTGGAATCACTTCCTTTTAGGTGGTTGTAGAATTTATTTGGTGTTTTACGTTGTTACACGGTGGATATTTTTGCAGAATTCTGCATGCAGAGTCTCAATTTGGTGTTTGTCCTATTTTGTGAATTCTTGGTTGGTGAGCGGACCCCAGAACTCACAACCATTAAGGGCAATGGGTTCTATAACTGATTCAAGTGTTTTTCGCCAGATCCTAATTGGTATGTCGAATTGTATGTTCCTTTTGATAGCATAGAAGGCCCTTCTTGCCCTCTCTCCTCCTCCCTCCTTCCCTCTTTCCCTCCTTCCTCCCTCCCTCCCTCCCTCCCTCCCTCCCTCCCTCCCTCCCTCCCTCCCTCCCTCCCTCCCTCCCTCCCTCCCTCCCTCCCTCCGTTGGTAAACTTCTCCACAATATAGTTATTGAATAATCCCATAAAACGCTTAAAGCGGTCTCCTCTTCACAGTTGCCATAGAAACAGAGCATATTTCCTCCCGAGAAGCAACCTAACACATACTGTCTGTTAAGCGGGCGGACGGATGGACAGAAAGGCAGGCAGACAGATTATATTACAGCTGTTGGACTGAATAGAGCCATAGCACCCCTCTCCTCCAACCCAGAGCTCTTCCCTGCTGAGCCTGTCTGTCTGTCTGTCTGTCTGTCTGTCTGTCTGTCTGTCTGTCTGTCTGTCTGTCTGTCTGTCTGTCTGTCTGTCTGTCTGTCTGTCTGTCTGTCTGTCTGTCTGTCTGTCTGTCTGTCTGTCTGAAGATAATACACTACACAGACAGACAGACAGACAGACAGACACAGACAGACAGACAGACAGACAGACAGACAGACAGACAGACAGACAGACAGGAAGATAATACACTACTCATTACTGTAGAAAAAGTGCTGTGTTAGTGGGTTACCCATATGGCAGGTCTGGTCTCACTAATAGACTGCTTCCTGTCTCCCTGTCTGTCTCCCTGTCTGTCTGCCAACCAGCCTTAGGGACAAACTATAGACTGCATGCAGCTAGAGGAAGAGGTAATTACTGGTATGGGGTACAAGCCATGACACAAACACATGCTTGCATGCAGCAGGCACACACACATACACACATATAATGACAAACCAAGAGAGAGAAAGTCAGAGAGAGAGAGAGACTATCATCATTCCCTACAGCAGAGGAGCGTTGAGAATGTGATGAAAAATAGATGTGGGATAGAGAAGGACCATTAGTTCCCTGCTGGGAGCAGATCTGTGTCTGTGTGTGTACGCGAGTTTGTGCGTGTGTTTGTGCGTGCGTGCATACATAAACGCGCACACAGACACACAAACACACACACACACACACACACACACACACACACCACACACACACACACACACACACACACACACACACACACACACACACACACACCACACACACACACACACACACACACACACACACACTAAAAGGTGACTGACAGTGGTCAGTGTTTATGATGATGATTTCTTTTGGTCGCATGCTTTAACATAATGACATGTTCCCTCCTCTCTCTCTCTCCACGGTCGGGCAGGCTGAGAAGCGCAGCTGCTGTGTGTGTGTGAGTGAGAGAGGGAGGGAGGGTGAGGGAGACAGAGAAGGAGGAAGGATTTTTATCACCGACACTCTCTACCCCTGTGGTCGACAACAGTGCTCTACCGGCGGTTGGAGGAGCCAGATAGACCTGTCGGGCGACTGGTAACCTTGGAGGCACGCCAAACCACCCAGGAGGAGGGAAGAGGGTGGAAGGATGCCTCTTTCCCTGATCTGACAGAAGACATTTGTTCGGTGAATGAGCGGAGGGTACCGTATTGACGCAATACAGCAGGTGAGTTTCTGGTAGTCGTTACAAATATCAGTTGATTTAGTAATCAACCTACGCGCGAGCAGGGAAGATTTACGGTGGAATAGTAGGCTGACTCACACGGTATCTAACATACCGCTGTGGGGCCATTTTCTGTTTATTTTGTGGTTTCTGTAATTGTGATTATTTGTCCTGCCGCGTACAGCATTACTTCCTGTGCGCGGGTACGCGCCTCGTTCCAATCATAAATCCAGCACGGACCGTGTGTGTAACCTTGACAAGACACACACTCATCCTCTCTCTCGCCCAGTGACAAGTTTACACGTGCACGCACGCCACCACACAGACTCGTGGCATCTTTTTAGTCATCACCCAGCCAGCCAGACAGCCAGCCAGACAGCCAGCCAGCCAGCCAGCCAGCCAGCCAGCCAGCCAGCCAGCCAGCATTCTGTCCTTACTAGAACAGTGATTGAGTAACCATGAGTAACCATGCCTGAGACCTGAAAACCTGCAGAAGCTCTTTCTATACATAGCTCAGTGGGTAACACAGTCCTGCAGAAGCTCTTTCTATACATAGCTCAGTGGGTAACACAGTCCTGCAGAAGCTCTTTCTATACATAGCTCAGTGGGTAACACAGTCCTGCAGAAGCTCTTTCTATACATAGCTCAGTGGGTAACACAGTCCTGCAGAAGCTCTTTCTATACATAGCTCAGTGGGTAACACAGTCCTGCAGAAGCTCTTTCTATACATAGCTCAGTGGGTAACACAGTCCTGCAGAAGCTCTTTCTATACATAGCTCAGTGGGTAACACAGTCCTGCAGAAGCTCTTTCTATACATAGCTCAGTGGGTAACACAGTCCTGCAGAAGCTCTTTCTATACATAGCTCAGTGGGTAACACAGTCCTGCAGAAGCTCTTTCTATACATAGCTCAGTGGGTAACACAGTCCTGGGGGCCACACTCAGACGACCTGCGCTCAAACCCGGTCTGTCTCATAAAACAGACTGTACATTTACTTAGGTGTGTGTCTACTGTCTGTGTATAGAGTAGAAGTTGTGTCTACTGTCTGTGTATAGTGTAGAAGGTGTGTTTCTACTGTCTGTGTATAGTGTAGAAGGTGTGTTTCTACTGTCTGTGTATAGTGTAGAAGGTGTGTGACTACTGTCTGTGTATAGTGTAGAAAGTGTGTTTCTACTGTCTGTGTATAGTGTAGAAGGTGTGTTTCTACTGTCTGTGTATAGTGTAGAAGGTGTGTTTCTACTGTCTGTGTATAGTGTAGAAGGTGTGTGACTACTGTCTGTGTATAGTGTAGAAGGTGTGTTTCTACTGTCTGTGTATAGTGTATAAGGTGTGTTTCTACTGTCTGTGTATAGTGTAGAAGGTGTGTGTCTACTGTCTGTGTATAGTGTAGAAGGTGTGTTTCTACTGTCTGGGTATATTGTAGAAGGTGTGTGACTACTGTCTGTGTATAGTGTAGAAGGTGTGTTTCTACTGTCTGTGTATAGTGTATAAGGTGTGTTTCTACTGTCTGTGTATAGTGTAGAAGGTGTGTGTCTACTGTCTGTGTATAGTGTATAAGGTGTGTTTCTACTGTCTGTGTATATTGTAGAAGGTGTGTGTCTACTGTCTGTGCATATTGTAGAAGGTGTGTGTCTCCTGTCTGTGTATAGAGTAGGTGTGTGTCTACTGTCTGTGTATAGTGTAGAAGGTGTGTTTCTACTGTCTGTGTATAGTGTAGAAGGTGTGTTTCTACTGTCTGTGTATAGTGTAGAAGGTGTGTGACTACTGTCTGTGTATAGTGTAGAAGGTGTGTTTCTACTGTCTGTGTATAGTGTATAAGGTGTGTTTCTACTGTCTGTGTATAGTGTAGAAGGTGTATAAGGTGTGTTTCTACTGTCTGTGTATAGTGTAGAAGGTGTGTGTCTACTGTCTGTGTATAGTGTAGAAGGTGTGTGTCTACTGTCTGTGTATATTGTAGAAGGTGTGTGTCTACTGTCTGTGTATATTGTAGAAGGTGTGTGTCTCCTGTCTGTGTATAGAGTAGGTGTGTGTCTACTGTCTGTGTATAGTGTAGAAGGTGTGTTTCTACTGTCTGTGTATAGTGTAGAAGGTGTGTTTCTACTGTCTGTGTATATTGTAGAAGGTGTGTTTCTACTGTCTGTGTATAGTGTAGAAGGTGTGTGACTACTGTCTGTGTATAGTGTAGAAGGTGTGTTTCTACTGTCTGTGTATAGTGTATAAGGTGTGTTTCTACTGTCTGTGTATAGTGTAGAAGGTGTGTGTCTACTGTCTGTGTATAGTGTAGAAGGTGGGTGTCTACTGTCTGTGTATATTGTAGAAGGTGTGTGTCTACTGTCTGTGTATAGTGTAGAAGGTGTGTTTCTACTGTCTGTGTATAGTGTAGAAGGTGTGTGACTACTGTCTGTGTATAGTGTATAAGGTGTGTTTCTACTGTCTGTGTATAGTGTATAAGGTGTGTTTCTACTGTCTGTGTATAGTGTAGAAGGTGTGTTTCTACTGTCTGTGTATAGTGTAGAAGGTGTGTGTCTACTGTCTGTGTATAGTGTATAAGGTGTGTTTCTACTGTCTGTGTATAGTGTAGAAGGTGTGTGTCTACTGTCTGTGTATAGTGTAGAAGGTGTGTGTCTACTGTCTGTGTATATTGTAGAAGGTGTGTGTCTACTGTCTGCGTATAGTGTAGAAGGTGTGTTTCTACTGTCTGTGTATAGTGTAGAAGGTGTGTTTCTACTGTCTGTGTATAGTGTAGAAGGTGTGTGTCTACTGTCTGTGTATAGTGTAGAAGGTGTGTGTCTACTGTCTGTGTATAGAGTAGAAGTTGTGTGACTACTGTCTGTGTATAGAGTAGAAGGTGTGTGTCTATTGTCTGTGTATAGTGTAGAAGGTGTGTGTCTACTGTCTGTGTATAGAGTAGAAGGTGTGTGTCTACTGTCTGTGTATAGTGTAGAAGGTGTGTGTCTACTGTCTGTGTATAGTGTAGAAGGTGTGTTTCTACTGTCTGTGTATAGTGTAGAAGGTGTGTGTCTACTGTCTGTGTATAGTGTAGAAGGTGTGTGTCTACTGTCTGTGTATAGTGTAGAAGGTGTGTCTACTGTCTGTGTATAGAGTAGAAGTTGTGTGACTACTGTCTGTGTATAGAGTAGAAGTTGTGTGACTACTGTCTGTGTATAGTGTAGAAGGTGTGTCTACTGTCTACTGCAGCAGCATCCTCTGCGTCAGAACACCTGGCAGACACAGAAGAGGGCTGTTTGGCCGTTGTCTTACGTCAGATAGCGCTGCGACT